>NC_133118.1:11665541-11977611 GCF_022965805.1 Primulina eburnea | reverse complement strand
ACACCCAACCTTGCCACCTAATGACCCCAAGAGAGTCGGTAAACAAGTCAAAGTGTAATTCTAGCACATAGAGTCTCAATGTTGTCCCGGGTCATAAGGACTAATGGTGTACAACCATAAACCAGGACTTTTCCACTCGATAAGTGAGAACCACTTGGAAAGTCCTTTTATGGAGGGTTGTTCAGTGCACTCTACCAGGAGCACCTATCTGCATGTTCGGACATCACAATGTCCCCTACCAATGAAACATGGTACTCACATCGCAGATACTAGTCTCTAACTCGAGCGACCTATATCCTTCTTAGTGGCGGCTGAATCGACTAGGAACCGTTTAGAATATACAGTATTACAAATATGAGTTTCATGATACTCATCATATGAGCATCTCATATTCTTTCTACTATTTGTATATTCAAGGGCTTTATCTATGCAGCTAGCATGGGCATACAGATAAAGATTTGCCAAAATAATAATTTCAAATATTATTAAAATAAAGACTGCTTATACATAGAGTTTCATTGTGAACACTCGGCCAACACTTGGCTCGACGGGCACCTACTCTAACACTTGGATCGTAAAAAGTCGTAGTGGCTTACTATCTGTATCAAATTCTAATCCAGATGTACAGCAATTTTCAACTAACTTGTTAACGCCTATCGTCGATAAGGACAAAGAACATACCTTACGACTCAAAGCATCTGCTGCTGCATTTGACTTTCCGGGATAATATTTGATTTCACAGTCAAAGTCTTTCAAAAGATCATGCCATCTACGCTGAGAAAATAGGTACTTTAGGCTCTTGTGATCGGAAAATATCTCAAATTTTTCGCCGTAGAGATAATGACGCCAAATCTTTAATGCAAATACGATAGCCGCCAATTCCAGATCATGAATGGGGTATCGCGTCTCGTGAGTCTTCAATTTTCTCGAGGCGTATGCGATCACATGGCCTCGCTGCATAAGAACACATCCCAAACCTCTATGAGAAGCATCACAATATACAATGAAATCACCCGTACCTGAAGGTATCGTCAGTACTGGAGCACTGGTCAGCCTTTTCTTCAACTCTAAAAAGCTAGACTCGCACTCCTCTGACCAAACAAATGATGCATTCTTTTGCGTCAATTGAGTTATTGGCTTTGCAATACTGGAGAAATCTTTGATGAATCGTCTATAGTATCCCGCGATACCCATGAAACTGCGTATTTCAGGTACAGAAGTCGGTCTCGGCCAACTAATCACAGCTTCCACTTTACTCGGATCTACGGAGATACCATCTCCCGATATGATATGTCCCAAAAAGACAACTCGGTTCAACCAAAATTCGCACTTTGACAATTTGGCATACAATCTCTCATTTCTCAGTGTTTGCAACACAATTCTGAGATGTTCTGCATGCTCAATCCTGTTCTTAGAATACACCAGAATATCATCGATAAAGACAATAACAAAATCATCCAAATACCTCTGAAAGATTTGATTCATCAAGCCCATGAATACCGCCGGAGCATTTGTCAAACCAAAAGGCATAACAATGAATTCGTAATGCCCATACCTGGTTCGAAATGCTGTCTTCGGTATGTCTACATCTCGAACTCTGAGCTGATGATACCCAGAACGCAAATCAATCTTAGAATACACAGAGGATCCCTGCAACTGATCAAATAAATCATCAATCCTAGGCAAAGGATATTTATTCTTGATTGTTGCCTTGTTCAGTTGCCTGTAATCGATACACAACCGCATCGATCCATCTTTCTTTCGTACAAACAGCACCGGAGCGCCCCAAGGAGATACACTAGGTCTGATATATCCCTTGGCCAGAAGATCTTCTAATTGTGCTTTCAGTTCTTTTAGTTCGATGGGTGCCATCCTATACGGGGCTCTCGAAATAGGGACGGTACCTGGTGTAAGATCAATACTGAAATCTACCTCACGAACCGGAGGTAATCCTGGGATTTCATCTGGAAAAATATCAGCAAATTCCCGCACTACTGGTATTTCTGCCAATGCCGGGCTCGACTTCTGCATATCTACAGCATAAATAAAAAAACCGTCTGCTCCTTTCTGTAATAATCTGTTCATAGTAAGAGCCGAAATCAAGGGAATCCGAGATCTGGAACCCTTCCCGTAGAATTTCCACTCGTCTGTCATCTCGGGTCTGAATCTGACAATCTTGTGGAAACAATCCACGGTGGCTCTATACTTCGTTAGCATGTCAATACCAACTATACAGTCAAAATCAGCTAGACCCAACACTATACACTCTAGGTCAATCTCATGCCCCTCAAACTGTAGAATGCAATGTCTAACCGTAGTTACAGATATCAATCCACTTCCCAACGGAGAATTAATAGACACAACATCTAGCAAAGACTCAACAGGCAAAGAATGCAACAATGCAAATCGCTCTGAAATGAATGTATGCGATGCACCCGTATCTATCAATATATAAGCAGGATAACCGCAAAGGAAACAGTTACCTGCAATGACATCATCAGGGGCATCCTGTGCTTTCTCTTCAGTCAAGGCAAACACTTGAGCCTGTTGTCTTTGAGGCTGACTCCCTGGCTGGCCACCTCTGGCTCGAGGCTGGGTCTGTGCTGGTGGCGGCTGAAATGAGTGAACAGATGAAGCTTGGCTGAGTCACGGAGGCAGACGATCCTGCAGCCTGAAATCTCGATGCACCACTCCTCTGAGGACAGACCTTGGCATAATGCCCCTGTTGTTTGCATACGTTACACCTGCCCACTACCCCTTGACATTGTTCTGTGGCATGCTTACCTCCACAAGTACTGCAATATCCACTTGCCACCTCTAGACTTTGGCCAAAACCTCTCTGTCTTGACCCGCTGGAGCTCGAAGAACTGCTCCTTGCCCTCTTAAACTGTTTACCCTTTGCTTTCAACTGATCTTTGCGTCCACTACTGCTACCACCACTGTCGAATCGAGGAGGATGTTGTGCTGGAGGTAGTGGCGGTCTCGGACTTGGAGTCACATACGGAACACTCCGTTGCCTAAGCAATCCTGCTTCTGCTCCTTTGGCACGGTTCAACGCTTCCGAGAAGTTATCAGGTCTCCCAGTATTGACCAACGTAAAGATATCTGGATTCAGGCCATTTATAAACTGATCTGCCATGGCCTCATCATTACCTGAAACGTGAGGTGCAAAACGAAGCAAAGAAGAAAATTTAGCAACGTACTCTTCGATGTTCAGTTGCCCTTGCCTCAGGTTTGCAAATTCAGCGCCTTTATCTTTACGGTAGGATATAGGGAAGAATCGCTGATAGAACTCAGTCTTGAACACTTTCCATGTAATCTCAGTGCCACGCTGTTCTAGTGCTCTTTTGATATTCAACCACCAATGTTTAGCAATGTCTTGCAGTTGATGGCCAATGAGCTTCACTCTCTTCTCATCACTGTACCCTAGAGACTCGAATAACATCTCGATATCCTCCAACCAGCTTTCGCATTCAATTGCATTTTCTGTACCCTTTAAGGTTGGTGGTCGGAAAGACTGGAATCGCTTTAATAGAGTCTCCATAGGCGTAGCAGTGACATCCATCGGATAACCAGATGTGCTATCCTGTTCTGGTGCTACGGGTCGTAAAGGAACGACTGCTCTTCTAGGAGGCATGAATCTGATATTCAAACAGATTAGTATATAGTCTATACAAACCGTCTCAGCCCTCCTCGGATCATTTACCTCTGATCCAGAATTGGTTCTGATTCAGTCAATTACATGCTGTAATCACATCAGATACAATACAACACATAATAGGGAAAGCAATAATCATGCTAGCACACAAAAGCAAGGAAGATGACTCGATCTACCCCGCTCATTCTACTCTAATTCAGTCTACAGAACCTAAGGCTCTGATACCACCTGTTGTGGGGACCCGGACTCTAATTCTTTTCTTTGGGATTAAAACAGATCATTAATATAAAAAGTGGGTCAAATTTTTTTTGTTTTTAAACATTCACTCTAATGCATATAAACAAGCATCATATTTTTATTTAATTACAACATGAACACATAATATACATATCTCGTCTGGTACGTACTCAACAATCCAGTGTTCAACTACAGTACATAACAAAGTACACCTACTAGCCATCTGCTATGCCCGTGATAACCACGCTATGTCCATATCTCATCCTCTGCGTGACCCAGATCCTGCCCCACCTGTTGTTATGCACACATACAGACATAACAACAGCCGGAAAACCGGTGAGAACAAATCCCAGTATAAACATGTATACATGCATATAATCAATTAAACATGAAACATGCTATCATGAATGACATCATATGCACATGCAATGCAATGCGAATCAAACCATGTCTGGACTCGACTCGACTAGAACTCTAGAGATCCCGGTGTGAATAAGACGGCACTACCTACCCTCCAATCGGGGTAATGAACGTCTCATTCCTAGACTTCGGTCTGAGCTGTATCAACGGCGGCAATAAGAGTAATGCCTACTCCTATGCTGAGATACACCGAAACGTCTAGATATTTGACAATGCCTGTCAAAGACTCTCCTATCTTATATGCAATGACTATCCATATGTAAACAAAGTATAATCATATTCATATCTGAATATCATACTGATCATACATGCTTGAATACAATTCTGAAATCAAAGCATAAACATGTTAAAAGATTGAATATAATGCTATACACAATTCATAAACATGTTACAAAATATCTAATAATACTCGTATGTGATTTTGATTGGGAAACTCAAATAATATCTTATTTGAGTTACATCTCCCCAAACAAAACATGACTTATACCTTTCGTCGCACACTATCTGTCGATGCCAAATACTCGATGTCAAAATCGTCGGCACCAATCTGAAATAGCAATGTAATATGTGTTTCATCAATTCCTAACCCAATCAAGACATATACTATCAATTCACTAGTACATTTCAACACCATTGACGGCATAACGGTGTATTTCTCGATACCGGTCAATCCAATTCTCCCTAATCAACATTGTATCATTCCTCAATTCATAATCATCACCATATCCAAGTCAAGATCTCAAAATCTGCATATACTTCATTCTATACATGCTGAAAAATCCTAATAATAACATACGATATCCGTTCTTCGATCCGATTGTATTTCTACGGTAACAATTCTCTCAAGAACACATATATATAAGCATATCAGCATTTCCCCAATATGTAATTCTCAACACATGCTGGAATCGAATAAAACTTACATCACTTTGTAGATAATGAAGAGAGGAGTTCAAAACCGAAGTCGGATCAAAGTTTGGATGCTTAAATCTTACAAAATCACCATTATAAGTGAAGGAGAAATTTGAAAGCCGTTCTTCCCCAGAAAACTCGATTCTTGCTACTGAAATATGAAGAAATCGAGGCAATCATATATATATACTTTGCATGATCCAAGACACATGGCAAATCCTTGGATGTACACGGCTCTCGCTCGGGCGGACATAAATTTCCGCCCGGGCGAGAAACTCTCGGCCCTGGACTAATTTACACGCTCGCTCGGGCGAGCAAAAACGTCCGCCCGGGCGAACAACTCTCGGCCTTCGCCCATTCCAGCAGCCTCGCTCGGGCGGTCAAAAACATCCGCCCGAGCGAGTGACTCTCGACCCTCTTCTCCGAGGCATTCTCGCTCGGGCGGTCAAAAGCGTCCGCCCGGGCGAGTCACTTTCGCCCAAAAATTTACATATTTAACTTTTAAATCTCAACATAATCTGGTTGCATTCATATCTCAAACTAACGTGTTTTAAAATCTTGGGCATTACAGATTCAGACCTGAAATGGCTGAGGAGTGGAAATTTTATGGTAAGGGTTCTCGTGCCAGAATTCCTTTGATATCTGCAATGAATATGACTCGATTGTTGCAGAAAGGAGCGGAAGGATTCCTGGTTTATTCAGTGGATTTACTGAAATCGAGTCCATCATTGACAGATTTGCCAGTGGTGTGTGAGTTTGCTGATGTCTTTCCAGATGAGATTCTTGGATTGCCTCCGATGCGAGAGATAGACTTCATCATTGAATTGATGCTAGGAACAGTTCCGATTTCGAGGGCTCCATACCGAATGGCACAAATCGAGTTAAAAGAGTTGAAAGAACAGTTGGAGGATTTACTTTCCAAGGGGTATATCAGACCGAGTGTATCTCCTTGGGGTGCTCCAGTACTGTTCGTGAGAAAGAAAGACGGGTCGATGAGACTTTGTATCGACTACCAGCAACTGAATAAGGCGACGGTAAAGAATAAATATCCATTGCCCTGTATCGATGATTTATTTGATCAGTTGCAGGGTTTATCTGTATATTCCAAGATCGACTTTAGATCTGGATACCATCAATAGAGAGTCAGGGACTCTGATATCTCTAAGAAAGCATTAAGAACCAGGTATGGACATTATGAATTTATTGTCATGCCATTTGGTTTGACGAATGCACCAGCGTTATTTAGGGATTGATGAATCGCATCTTTCAGAGATATCTGGATGATTTTGTTATCATATTCATTGATGATACTTGATTTATTCAAAGAATGTGATGGAGCATGCTGAGCACTTAAAAACTGTGTTGAGAATTTTGAGGGCGGAGAAATTATATGCTAAACTGTCGAAATGCGAGTTTTGGTTGAAACATGTGATATTTCTGGGACATATTATATCCGGAGACGGGATATCCATTGATTCCAGTAAGGTTGAGGCAGTGATTTCTTGGCCGAGACCGACATCAGTACCCGAGATTCGCAGTTTTAATCGTTTGACAGGATATTATCGCCGATTCATTAAAGATTTTTCGAGTATTGCCAAACCGATTACACAGCTGACTCAGAAAAATGCTCCATTTATTTGGTCAGAAGACTGTGAATCCAGTTTTTTGGAATTGAAAAAGAGATTGACTAGTGCACCTGTGTTGACGATTCCTTCAGGTACTGGTGATTTTTTCGTTTATTGTGATGTATCTCACCGCGGATTGGGTTGTGTTTTGATGCAGCGGGGGCATGTGATTGATTATGCCTCGAGACAGCTGAAACCCCATGAATCTCGTTATCCAATCCATGATCTTGAATTGGCAGCCATAGTCTTTGCATTGAAGATATGGCGGCATTATTTGTACGGTGAGAAATTTGAAATATGTAATGCCTGAAGTAAATATCACAAGTTGTTGATTTAGTAATGTGAGATTACTAAATAATTAATTATTTTTATAGAGCGAAATATGACATATGTTGGTCATATGAAGTCCAAATGATTTGAAATTTGGATATAACGTAGAAAACTCAAAGATGTAAAAGTTTCATGTTTTGAGTTTTGGAAAATTTTATCGTTTGACTGGTCCAAATGGATATATCGGTGTTGAAAATGTTAAATATTATAAATTATATTATATTATATTATATTATATTATTAATATAATATAATATAAAAAAAAATATAATAATAATAAACTAAATTTTGATCGGTGGAATTGATAGAATTGAAATCAATTCTATATGCACGAACAGAGGCCAAAGACGTGAGATGAGAGAGTGAGAGAAATAAAGTTTCGATTTTTCTTTTCGATCTTGCGACTTATCGGTTTATCCAATCGACGAACCGACTTCAGTTCTGGGATCGTTGACACGAGGTCTTCGATTTGAGGTATAAATTTTATAGTTTTGGTGATGTTTGAAATTCGTCGATTTCTAGAATAAATCTGATAAATTGTTAAATCATACTGAAATTGAAGATTGTTGAATAGTGTATGATTTTTACGAAGTAGAGAAGATTATAGTGGTGTTATTTTGAATTATTCCTAATTTGTTTTAATTAGGGATTTTTAATCGTTGGATTGAGATTGGAGAGTTGTTTGTCAGTTGTTATTAATTCTGATTATATATTCGGAGTCTACCAAGTATAGGCTACACGTTGATATAAAATTTTCGTAATTTGACGGATGTTGTAAAATAGCCTATTATTTGAAGTTAATTAATTATGGTGTATTTAATGGTGGTATTGTGAATTAATTACACCATAATATTAAATTGTTGAACAATACGAATTTATAATCGAGTTTTATATTTTGTTAAATTAATTGTTGTTGGGTTATTTGATGTTGTATATTGAGGCTATTATGACTGTGTTGATACGTTGGCAATGATCTGATAATTGTTGTTGAATTATTTAGATACATCACAAGCCTCGGGATCAAAGAAATATCCAGATTTTATATATATACTCGATTATCAGGTACGTGTTGACGTACGAGCATATGTTGTTATTGTTTAGTATTGATGAATACTATTGCGTTAAACGATGATAAATCGCCGGAATTGGGTGATTTGATATTATATTTGTTGTTGTTTATTATTGTTGATATTGTTGACTATCGTTGTGTGGAGACGCTCGTTGATGTTGTTCGTTCAACGATATTGCTGTCGCCGGTGTTGGGGTGCGACGTATCGTGGATGTTGTTATTCGTTCGACGATATTGCTGTCGCCGGTGTTGGGGTGCGACGTATCGTCGATGTTGTTGTTCGTTCGACATGTGCATTATATTATTACGTCGTCGAAAAGAAATTTTTTTATGCATATGACGTCACATGTTGCATGATTATGTGGCGAGGTTTGGGGCGCCACATTTGGTGGTATCAGAGCATATGTTAGATGTCTGGGATGGTTAGGAGTTGGGTTTGTGATGAGGGAGTTGGATGACGATATTATCTGCATGTGTCTGTGCATTTGACTTGTTATTGATGATTTCTCGATATAATTGATTGTTCTTTAGTTGCGTGTACTTTCGTGCGAAAGGTGTGATGATGATTACTGGATTGTAATTGTTAAATGTTATGATTAACAATTTGATTTCCAGTGATGGCAGCTAGAGAACAGATACATCCACACGAGGAAACAGACGAGGTTGACATTGGGTTTGGTCGGATGAATCCATTGCCACCTCCTCCTATGGGACAGGCACCTGCAGATCAGCCTTTATTACCTGGTGAGTTGACTTTGGCACAGTTCGCAGTTATTTTCCACCGAGATTTGATAGTTCTGAGACTGGTGAGCGAGCAGAGGAGTGGATTGAGAGGATAGAGAAGATATTTGTGACCGCTCCGTGTGCTAGGTCTGCTTGGTTACGATTGGCTACATTTCAGCTTTCGCGGAATGTACTATTGTGGTGGCAGACGACTGAGGCCGGATTGAGAGCTCAGGGCCGTACTGTTGATTGGGATGTGTTTCGGGCTCGTTTTCTTGATAAATATTTTTCTATAGCAGCCAGACAGAAGAAAGAAAGAGAATTCGAGGATTTGAGACAGGGCAGTATGTCTGTTGCTGAGTATGAGTCTCGGTATTCTGCATTATTGAAATATGTGCCACATGTTGCTACGAGTGTTCATGCTAAGATGAGGCATTTCTTGAAAGGGTTGAAGTTAGAGTTATTTGATCGTGTGCAATCAAATAACCCAGTATCATTTGAGGATGCAGTGACGAGGGCTGAGATGGCTGAGTTGGTGATGCAGGAGTATGGGGCTCAGGGACGATTATCAGAGCCGACTAGAGAGTCATTGCGACCGCAGGGACAGTCATTTAAATATCAGAAGGGTTCATCTTCTTCTTCAGCATCATCTGGGAAGCGTCGATTTGATTCACGACCTGTTGAGAGTCGTGGGGGCAGTTCTCAGTCTGTTCAGGGGCAGAGAGGAGAGTCCAGAGCAGTGAGATGTTAACGTTGTGGGGGACCTCATCTGATCAGAGAGTGTACACAGACCGAGATCACCTGTTTTGAGTGTGGCGGTGCTGGTCATCTGGCGAGACAGTGTCCTAGTCGTGAGGGGCAGCGAGAGTCTAGGAGTGCTAGAGGTAGATCCTCAGAGAGAGGAGGACGACAGCCTCAGCAGTTTACACCACGACCTTCTAGGGGACAGCCACGTATGCAGGGAGCTGGTCCGCCTCAGGCACAGGTGTATGCTTTGACACGAGAGCAGGCAGAGGAGGCACGAGAGGAGATGATAGCGGGTAAGTGTTATTTATGTTCTTACCCTGCTTATATTCTTATTGATACTGGTGCCTCGCATACTTTTATATCGAAGAGGTTTGTGGTTGAGCATCATATGCGCTCGTCTCCATTGTCTATGCCTCTTTCTGTTTCGACACCTTCTGGAGTTGATATATCAGTTGTATCTATGATATCAGATGGTATTATTTCTTACGAGGGCTATGAGCTGAGATCTGATATGATTATTTTAGAGATGACTGATTTTGATTGTATTGTGGGAATTAATGTGCTGAGGAGATATTGTGCGACAGTTGATTGTTATCAGCGGGTGGTATATTTTTATACAGATGAGAAAGAGCGTTGGACATTTTATGGGAAGGGTTCTCGTCCCCGTGTTCCGTTGGTATCTGCCATCCAGATGTCTCGGTTATTGGAGCATGGACATGAGGGTTATCTTATTTATGCTATAGATGTGACAGAGAAGAAGAAGGAGGTGGGAACCGTAAAATTTCCACTCTTCAGCCATATCTGGTCTGAATATCACTATCTTGTGGAAACAATCAACTGTCGCTTTGTACTTGGTCACTATATCAATACCGATAATACAATCAAAGTCAGATAGCCCAAGTACGATGCAATCTAACTCAATCTCATGCCCGTCATACTGTTGTACACAACGCTTAACAGAATTTACAGATATCAAACCCATCCCCAACGGAGAAGAGACAGACACTACAGTAGCTAACGACTCTACAGGCAATGCATGACTCAATGCAAATCGTTCAGAAATAAATGTGTGTGAAGCACCGGTATCAATCAGTACGTAAGCAGAGTAACCACATAAAGAACAGTTACCTGCCACAACGTCATCTGGTGCTTCCTGGGCCTGCTCTTCTGTCAAAGCGAAGACTCTGGCCTGCTGTCTCGGAGGCTGACCAACTGTCTGGCTTCCTCCTGGCCTCTGCTGTGACTGAGCTGGCGCTGGCTGAAAATGAACAGCAGCTGATCGTCTCTCAGTCTGTGCTGCTGATCCCGATGATTCGGCCCCCTGAGTTCTCTGCGAACCTCTCAGTGGACACACTTTAGCAAAGTGTCCCGGATGTTTACAGAAATTGCAACTACCAGTCACTCCCTGGCATTGCTCGGTTGCATGTCTTCCTCCGCATGTCTTGCAATAAACTCCAGTGTAGCTCTGGCTCAGTCTGGAACCTCCGGAGCTGGAAGAACTACTCCCCCATTTCTTGAATTGCTTTCCCCTGGCTTTCAAAAATTCTTTCTTTCCTCCACTACTGCTGCCATCCTAAAATCTTGGAGTTGGTTGCTGTGGTCTCGGTGCTGGAGGCACAAATGTAATGTTAGAGTAGGTGCCCGTCGAGCCAAGTGTTGGCCGAGTGTTCACAATGAAACTCTATGTATAAGCAATCTTTATTTTAATAATATTTGAAATTATTATTATGGCACATCTTTATCTGTATACCCATGCTAGTTGCATAGATAAAGCCCTTGAATATACAAATAGTAGAAAGAATATGAGATGCTCATATGATGAGTATCATGAAACTCATATTTGTAATACTGTATATTCTAAACGGTTCCTAGTCGATTCAGCCGCCACTAAGAAGGATATAGGCCGCTCGAGTTAGATACTAGTATCTGCGATGTGAGTACCATGTTTCATTGGTAGGGGACATTGTGATGTCCGAGCATGCAGATAGGTGATCCTGGTAGAGTGCACTGAACAACCCTCCATTAAAGGACTTTCCAAGTGGTTCTCACTTATCGAGTGGAAACGTCCATGTTTATGGTTGTACACCATTAGTCCTTATGACCCGGGACAACATTGAGACTCTATGTGCTAGAATTACACTTTGACTTGTTTACCGACTCTCATGGGGTCATCAGGTCGCAAGGTTGGGTGTTCTGTCGAAACACATAGGAGTCGATGCATTGTAGTCGGGGATTCACCGCTTACCTTCGGGTATGGATATCCTATGTGTTATCATGTGTATGTAAGTTGAAATCTCTGATCAGAGTATGGTTGTAATTATGAAAGGTGTTTCATAGATTACACCATCGATGCAACTACGACATGACACATAGTATCGATTCATTGAAAACTCTCGATAAACCAATGGTTGTCGAATCGATCGGGATATATGAGTTGAAGGGACCGTACTGTACGCTAACCATAATTGAATGGTTCTTGCAGGCACTATCATTTGATACCTAGGGAATCATGTAAGCGATGCTGCTAGGCGTTTAACATGATTGGTTGGGTACTATCAGACTTGAGTTCTGACGTTCTTGTTATCAAGGAGTTGATAAGTAAGAATGGAGCAATTGGGGTATGCTCATATAAGGACATGTTTAGTCCGAATCACATGGAGATGTGTACCAACGGCTAGTTGTATCAATGAACCATTGAGGGCCACACAAGTATTAGCTTTCTAGATCCCGTTGAGAAGTAAAAATAGTTCAATGTGTTGAACGGCTTATAAAGGAGTTTATAAGCGTAAGGAAAATTAGAAGTATGACTTCTATAAAGGAGAAAATAGTTCAATGTGTTGAACGACTTATAAATGAGTTTATAAGTGTAAAGAAAAATAGAAGTATGACTTCTATGAGAGAAATGTAAATTTTGATTTATGGAAGTGTTCCTAAATTAAAATTTGGCCAAGAAAATAATGTAATTGAAAATTGTGATTTTCATAAACATTATTATGGACTAAATTAAATTAATTCAAGTGTTGAATTAATTAAACACTAATGGACCTAGTAGAGTCCAAATAATTAAATTAATTCAAGTGTTGAATTAATTAAATTATATTGAGTCTTGTAGAGCTCAATTTAAATTAATTATTTAACTAGTGGGACTTGGGTAAATTCAAGTAATGTTTAATTAGTCTCAAATATGTTTGAGATAATTAAAATTTAGTCCAAAGTTTTTAATTTGATTAAAAACCATATAATATGCATGCATGGGAGGTGAAGGGTTGGGAGACTACTTTTTGTCTTTTCAAAGCATGGCATGCAAAAAAGTGATTATACCTTTTTCAACAACCAAGGCTAGTCTCCGCCCCACTCCATTCTCTCCCTCATGGCCGAAATTCCTCTTGCTTTTATCTCCATTTTTGTTCATTTTTTGTGTTCTTCAATTTGTTGAAGAAAACACTATCTTCTCTTTGAAAAATCCTCATATTTTTCTAGTGCAATATATGAGGGGATCTACCTAGTTGGTGGTGGGCCTAATTTGAAGGAAAGATTCAAGGACTTGGAGGAGGAGGCTTGTAGATTGTCTACCTTCAAGAGCTTAGTTGTTTGACAACTAAGTTGGAGCCATTACATCAATCTATAAGATTGATAGGTAAATTTCTCAAACACCCTATGAATGTGTTTTTATTGTATTTGTTGCACAAAATTGAGGTGACCGAAATTTTTGACTTAAAATTATGATTTTTGAACTTCCGTTGCGCTTCCAGTCACCGTAACCGATCCCCTTTCAAGTGGTATCCGAGCTATGGTTACGATTTTGTGTAGCAATTACAAGATATTATGTTGAGATCGATTTCTAACCGCATGAGAACAAAATTTTGCATCGAATCAAGGCCACCTTTTTGGAAAATTTCGGCAGCTTGTTGCTGCCCATTTCGGGCAGCCCAAGCTGCCCGAGGGGCTGCCCGAAACGGGCAGCAAGGGCAGCCCTAGGGGCTGCCCGAAAACCCCTAGTTTTAATAAAAAAAAAATAATTTTTTTGTTGCCGGAATCTGGCGACGGAGCTCCGGCGACGGCGATGACGACTAGGGTTTTCAAAATGTGTTTTGAAATATCAAAGTGTCATGGGCCTTGAATTTTTGAGCCATTGGATGGCTAACATGTTTGTGATTTTAAATGGGCCAAAATATTTTTGGTGAAAAATAAGTTTTTGGGCCCTTAAGTTTAAAATTACAAAAGTTGCAAATGTTTTCTCATGAAATAAATATTTTAAGTTGGACTTTAAATATTTATAGTAAATAGTGATTTACAAGAAATTCGGTTATAAATAAATTAATTTGAAAGTAGACAAAGGTGTTTGTATACTTTGTTAATTTAGTTTATAATCGTGGCGGTTAGTGATTAGATCAAGAAATATAATATTGGATCAGTTAATTATTGTGATAATTAATTGATGGTGTATGATATGTGATATTATGCATGAAGGATGATCAAAAGCCCAAGCCCAATTTGCTAGGTGTATGCTAGGATATTTGATGTTGAATGATTGTAATAATTATCAAATTTAAAGTGGGCTTGGTTTATGGCCCGTTCCCACCCCATGAGATGTATCCCTATTTGCCATGGATATTTATTTGTAAATATTAGTATAGTGGATGATCAAGATTGGAAGATGGTGGCCATGATGATTATGAAGATCGAAGACATGTAAATATTGGAAGCTTATGTAATAGTTGCATTTGCATCCCGTGCATTTCCCTAGGATTGGACCTAGGCCCGTGTTTAGCTCACACGGTCCGTTAGTATTGGGGCGATTGATCATCCTTGTTTGTTTACTGTTTATAATATATGCATGATATGTTATAAATAATGAGTATGTGCGTTATTATTATGATAATAACAAAATTGCATGAATCCGGCAAACATACGATCAAACATGGCGAGCTTTTAAAATAAAATTAATGATGAGACCTTTCAAAATTAAAAACCCTCATTTTGAATAAGATTCAAAATTAATATCAAGTCCGAAAAGGGGAATTATAAATTTGTTTATAATTTCCTTGTCTTCCATCGACAATGGTTGCATGATGAACGCTACCCGTACTCGGGGATCGGCTCATATTATTGGGGGAGCTTTGGGTGCCGGAAAGCTGTGACATCCATTGACATGGTGATGTGAACTACGTGGAACTCCCATTATTTCGGCTCATATTATTGAGGGAACTCATGGCGACCGTCCATTAAGGTTCAACATCGATGGGTAAGGCTTGACACGTGAAGATGAACGACGTCATATTATTGGGTCCTAATCAAACGTGAGACAAAAGTTTACGTAGAGGGTTGCATTGTGATGCAATTGGAAACTACCTTTTAGGAATTGTGATTGGCTGATATTATTCGGGATCATAATTCGCTAATTGGACCCTACGTACCTACTGCGGAAAGGAGTTTCCCGTTTTCACTAGAGGGTAGTGAAAGATGTCAAAACAGTGGGAGCAAATATTTATGAAGTAAAAGTCCAAACTTCATATCTTACTAAATATTTTAAAATACTCACCAACATTTATCTGTTTTTACTTTTCAGTACAAATTGACAATGTCTTCGATTCGCAATCCGATATCCGTAATACTCGACAAACACATATTAACTGGACCTAATTACCTCACTTGGCTAAGAAATCTAAAAAACGTCTTGAATTCGGAAAGGGTAACATATACACTGACTGAGTCGCCCCCTGTTGGGGCTCCGACTGACTGCAATCCTGAGGAATTGCAGGCTTACAAGGAATGGTGTGACCATGACTTGATAGCCAGGTGTTATATGCTGACTTCTATGAATGATGAGCTGCAGAGGCGTTTTGAGGGTGCAAAGAATGCTGCTGACATTCATTTGCACCTCAAGGAGCTCTTTGGTGAGCAGACTCGGCCTCTTAGGCATGCTACCGTCAAGGAGCTTATCACTTTGCGCATGCGAGATGGGGCCTCGGTCCATGAGCATGGCCTAAAGGTGATCGGGCTCGTGGACAAGCTCGTTGGCATGGATCTGATCTTGCCTTCGGAGTTGACCACCGACGTGTTGCTCTTATCACTGCCTAGCTCATTTGATCCTTTTGTGGTGAACTTCAACATGAACAAGCTAGAGCCGACCCTTGAGGAGTTGGTGAATATGCTTGTTACGTTTGAATCAACCATCAAGAAAGAGAAGTTGGTTCTTCATGTGGGTTCTTCATCTGGTACGAAGATTGATCCACATGGGAATGGAAAGAAGTGTTCTTTCCAACGTCCCAAGAAGAACGTGCCCTTGTTGGGGCAATCACCGAATCCCGTTGTGGCAGCCACACCAGTTAGGGCTGACAAGACTGGTGATGTTTGTCATCACTGCAAGAAGCCTGGACATTGGAGGCGTAATTGCAAAGAATATCTTGCCCAAAAAAGTTCTGGAAATGGTATGTTCTACATTGAAGAAAACATTTCAGTTAACTCTACTTCTTGGGTATTGGATACCAAGTGTTGATCACATCTCTGTAATGTGTTACAGGTGATGGGAAGAAGTAGAAAGCTTAAGGAAGGTGTGACCTTCTTTAGGATGGGCAATGGAGCAAGAGTTGCTGCCAAGACCTTAAGAAATGTTTACTTATTGTTGAACAATGATTTTTAAGTTAATTTTAAGAGATATTTTGTTTGTACCTTTTTGGTGAAAACATTGTTTCCATTTCTATTGTGATAAAAATGGATATTCTTGTTTATTTAGCAAAGGTGTTTGCAACATTTACAAGAATGAATGTTTAAATGGTATTTGAGAACTTGAAAACGATCTCTATAACTTAAAATTAAAAGATATTATACTAAATGTCCATTCAAAAGGCATACACCATATGAGATATGGATGGGTAAGCCTCCCAAATATTCTTATCTTAGAATATGGGGAGCCCTGCTTATATGAAGCAGGTAGTGGGAGATAAATTGGATAGTCGATCCATTTTATGGTACTTTGTGGAATATCCAAGGAATTAAGTTGGATATTATTTCTATCATCCCCAAGAAACAAAGGTGTTTGTTTCTAGGAATGCAACCTTTTTGGAAAAGGAATTTCTATTGGATATAAAATGGGAGATGATAGAACTCGAAAAGGTTCGAGAGACACCCACAATTATAGAACCCACACCTGAAGAGCCAAGTGAGGAGATACAAGCTCCTAAAAGATCCGAGAAAGTCTCGAGACCACCTATGAGGTATGGTCAGCTTCTTGAAGAGGGCCATAATGAGCCTAACCATGGATGTGATCCAAGGACCTTCAAGGAAGCGTTATCTGATGCCGATTCATCCAAGTGGCTTGAAGAAATGGAATCTGAGTTGAATTCCATGAGTTCGAACCAAGTGTAAGATCTTGTGGATCCACCTGAGGGAACTGTTCCCATAGGGACTTGGGGCGGATGGGAAGGTATTGACCTTCAAGGCGCGATTGGTGGCAAAAGGATGTACTCAAAGACAAGGAGTTGACTTTGAGGAAACCTTTTTTCCAGTCGCAATGTTCAAGTCCATAAGGATTTTGCTAGCCATAGCTGCATGGTATGACTATGAGATATGTCAGATGGATGTTAAGACAGTCTTTCTTAATGGGGATTTTAAGAAAGTGATTTACATGTCTCAACCTGAAGGGTTTACATCTGTCGGAAGTGAGCATATGGTATGCAAACTTCAGAGATCTATTTATGGTCTAAAGAAGGCATCAAGGAGTTGGAACCTCAGATTCGATAGTACAATCAAAGAGTTGATTTACTAAGAATCCTGAGGAACCCTATGTGTATAAGAGGGTCAGTGGGAGTGTTGTGACATTCCTGGTGTTGTATGTTGATGACATTCTACTCATTGGGAATGATGTAGGAATGTTGCAATCAACTAAGATATTGTTAGCGAGTAAGTTCTCGATGTAGGACTTGGGTGAAGCATCTTTTGTATTGGGAATACAGATCTATAGAGATAGATCGAGAAGATTGCTTGGTCTCACCCAGTCCACATACATTGATACCATCGTGAAGCCGTTCTTGATGGATGAGTCCAAGGGAGGACACCTACCAATGTGTCATGGCGTGTCCCTATCCAAGTCTGTCTTCCAAGACTGATGCAGAGATAGTGGCGATGACACGCATTCCGTATGCTTCGGCTATTGGTAGCATCGTGTATGGGATGATATCTACACGTCTTGACGTGGCTTTCCCACTAAGTGTAGTGAGTAGATATCAATCGAACCCTGTTCTTTCACACTGGAAAGCTGTGAAAGACATCCTCAAGTAGTTGAGAAGGACCAATAAATTGTTCTTGGTCTATGGGGTGAAGAACTAAAATTGGAAGGCTATACCGACTCTAGCTTCCAAAGCGATATCGATGACTCGAAGTCAACCTCTGGGTTTGTATTCATGCTCAATGGTGCTGCTGTCTCTTGGAAGAGTTCCAAGCAAGACAATACTGCGGATTCCAGCACAGAGGCCGAATACATTGTTGCATCAGATGCAGCAAGGGAGGCTGTTTGGATGAGGAATTTTGTCCAAGAGTTGGACATAATTCCTAATTGAGTTGCTCCTATCCCCGTGTTGTGTGACAACACGGGATCTTTAGCTCAAGCAAAGGAGCCAAGGTCTCATCAGAAGTCCAAACATGTATTGAGAAAGTACCACATCCTCAGAGAGATTGTGGAAAGTAGAGAAGTGTCTTTTGACATAGTCGGCTCCGCAGATATTGTTGTTGATCCACTAGCTAAGCCTTTACCTGGACCATTATTCGACAAGCATCGCGAATCAATGGGTTTAAATCATATGGGTAGTTGGCTCTAGTGCAAGTGGGAGATTGTTAGAGTAGGTGCCCATCGAGCCAAGTGTTGGCCGAGTGTTCACAATGAAACTCTATGTATAAGCAATCTTTATTTTAATAATATTTGAAATTATTATTATGGCACATCTTTATCTGTATACCCATGCTAGTTGCATAGATAAAGCCCTTGAATATACAAATAGTAGAAAGAATATGAGATGCTCATATGATGAGTATCATGAAACTCATATTTGTAATACTGTATATTCTAAACGGTTCCTAGTCGATTCAACCGCCACTAAGAAGGATATAGGCCGCTCGAGTTAGAGACTAGTATCTGCGATGTGAGTACCATGTTTCATTGGTAGGGGACATTGTGATGTCCGAGCATGCAGATAGGTGCTCCTGGTAGAGTGCATGTAGTGACCCGTTCCAGAATCACCTACTAAGCAAGAACTAAGCATGCAATTAACCTAATAACAACAATCAGAGATAATTGCGGAAACAGTCAACAAATAATGGTTATACAACCCAATCGAAGTCTAGAAATAACTCAAACTAAAAATATCCGGTATAACCATATCGAAACAAAACAATACCGATAAACTAAATCAATCGGCTACTCAACGTCCTCCTCCTCCTCCTCCTGAGCTGTCCAACCTGAGGCCTGCCCCGTGGGAATGGGGTGTCCAAGATAAACAAAACCGAGGACGTGAGCGATAAGAACGCCCAGTACAAAAGTATGAGTATACAGACCTATATGAAATGCACATGCTATGATATGATACCAGGGTAGTCAAGAAATAGGAGTCACAAATGATCTCAAAATGCTCAGTCTAGAGGCACCAAGTGGATAGTGCCGCGCGGTACTCCTCTGGGTCACTGCATCCACTACAAGAACAGACGTGGACCTAAAATGTCCCGGATCACCGAAGCCCTCCCGACCCGTCGGCCACTGTGTACTCTCGGTGTCAATGCGTCCACAAGACAAGACAGGGCTGAGCGGCCCCACAAGATATAGCTTATCTCGAAAGAGATACAGCTCAACAATAAAGGCTATCTCGAAGGAGATACGGCTCAACATGAAATGCAACGTGCAGTAATAAACGTGACATAATAGCATGCATCATATGACATATATCAATGCACCACATAATCATGCAACACATATAAGAATGTATACTCGACCAGGATATCTCGGATAGTACTTTCGTACCTCTATCACAGCAAGCCTAGCCTTACGCAACACCGCTAATCAGGTCTAGAACAAGCCTACGCATCAAAAGCATACCCAATGAACAATGCTACCATGCTCGACTAGCAAAACCTGTACTACCAAAGGTTTAGGGTTTACCTTCGTCCGTCGACAGCCCTTTGATGTCGATTGCCTCGAAACTCAGGCGTCGCTACGCTACCAATCCTGGCAGCTCCTGGCTAACGCTCGACCGACAAACTAACCCTAGAAACCTTCCAAATCTCTCAAATATGAGACACAACTCAAGAAATGACAATCCAAAATGAGGAAATCCGAGCACTATTTATAGGCTATGTTCGGATCCACCGAACCCACTTCGGAACGTCCGAACTCTTACGTGTCCACCGGCTCTTGACACCTCATGATCGGATCCACCGAACATACACTTCGGAACGTCCGAACTCCCACGTGTCCATCGGCTCTTGACACCTCATGATCGGATCCACCGAACTCACTTCGGACCTTCCGAACTCTTCGGTGCTACCGAACCATCTTCGGTCCGTCCGATCATGACCCCAGTCAAAATTACACATTAAACCTTCTTAATCACCATTAATCCGTTAATTACCCAATTTGGAATTCGGGCTACTACATTCTCCCCCCCTTAAAAGATTTCGTCCTCGAAATCAAGCTTAGAGGATGAACAAAATGAAACAACAACAACATCGTCTCAAAATATTCGGTTCATCAAATCCATGAACACCGCTGGCGCGTTCGTCAATCCGAATGGCATAATTAGAAACTCGTAATGCCCATATCGAGTACGAAATGCAGTCTTGGAAATATCATCTATACCAACACTACCTGTGGACGAATCAATCGCATAGATGAGGTAGCCTTCCCCGCCCGCCTCTAAAGCACGACAGGCTTTCAGAGCAGAAATCACTGGCATCGGAGGTCGCGCTCTCTCACCATAGAAAAACCAACTAGAGCTCTCAGTCGTACGAAACTGAACCAGCTTCTGGTAACAATCCACAGTAGCTCGGTAGGTAGTCAAAATGTCTATACCCAAAATACAATCAAAATCTTCCATCTCCAAGATCATAAGATTCGCAGTCAACTCGTTACCCTCAAAATCTAAGGGACAACCCATCACTAGACGCTTAGCTAACACCGAATGACTCATCGGAGTAGAAACAGAAAGAATGACGTCTAGGGAAACATACGGTAACTTATGACGCTTAACAAATCGTGCAGAAATGAATGAATGAGATGCTCCGGTATCAACAAGAACAAAAGCAGGAATACCGCATAAACGAAAAGTACCTGCTATGACTCTCTCTGTCTCATCTGCAGCCTGATCCTGGTTCAGCGCAAAAACCTGACCTTGGGCATGAGGTCGAAGATTCGAACTACCCACTGCCTGACCCTGCCTCCTCTGCTGAACAGTCGTCTGAGATCCGGAACCAGATCCTGCTCCACCTCGCAACTGAGGACAATTCTTCTTGATATGCCCCATCTCTCCGCACTGAAAACAAGCTCCCGCGACTGATCGGCACTGCTCCGATGGATGGTTCTTCCCGCAATGCACACAAGAATCCTTCTTCTTACCAAAGCGAAAAACACCGCTAGACCGTGATCCAGATCCAGAAGAAGAAGAACAAGATTTCTTGAAAGACTGAGATCGAGGACCCAAAGTACTCGGAGGTCTGGAAGAAAGAATAGACCTACCACGCTGAAGACTGATCTCGGCCTGACGACACCGGTTCACTAATCCATCATAAGAAGTAGGATTATCACAGACAGTGACTCGATCAAAGATCTCCTGGTTAAGACCCTGAAGGAAATGGTCGTACTTGGCCTCAGAACTGCCACTGATATGAGGAGCAAAGGGTAACAACTCGAAGAACTTCTGCTGATATTCGTCAACAGACATACTACCCTGCTTAAGGTTCAGGAGCTCAATCGTCTTTGCCTGGCGAAGGGCTGGAGGAAAATACAGCTGCATGAAAGCTGCACGGAAATCGGCCCAAGTCACCCTACCCTGGGACTGGACTATCGGCGCAGAAGTCGATCGCCACCACTTGCGCGCACGGCCCTCAAGAAGAAAACTAAGGGTCTCTATCTTCTGCTCCTCGGTGCACTGGAATGCACGGAAACAACTCTCCATGCGCTCTAACCAATCCTCAGCATCATCGGGAGTCTCACCGCCGACTAAAGGCTTAGGCCCCATCTGAATGAAACGGTGCAAATCAAAACGCCTAGGACCATCCCGTCGATGACGATGGTAACGATGACGCCTACGATCGTCCTGGTCACCCCAACGACCTACACTCCCCTGACTACTCTCGTCACCAAAGTGGTCAGCCATCGCTATAAGAATGAGGAAAATGGTCAACGAAAATCCCAAAACAGAATTCTATATCCCAAAATCGTATGCATGCTCTGATACCATAAATGTAGTAACCCGTTCCAGAATTACCTACTAAGCAAGAACTAAGCATGCAATTAACCTAATAACAACAATCAGAGATAATTGCGGAAACAGTCAACAAATAATGGTTATACAACCCAATCGAAGTCTAGAAATAACTCAAACTAAAAATATCCGGTACAACCATATCGAAACAAAACAATACCGATAAACTAAATCAATCGGCTACTCAACGTCCTCCTCCTCCTCCTCCTGAGCTGTCCAACCTGAGGCCTGCCCCGTGGGAATGGGGTGTCCAAGATAAACAAAACCGAGGACGTGAGCGATAAGAACGCCCAGTACAAAAGTATGAGTATACAGACCTATATGAAATGCACATGCTACGATATGATACCAGGGTAGTCAAGAAATAGGAGTCACAAAGGATCTCAAAATGCTCAGTCTAGAGGCGCCAAGTGGATAGTGCCGCGCGGTACTCCTCTGGGTCACTGCATCCACTACAAGAACAGACGTGGACCTAAAATGTCCCGGATCACCGAAGCCCTCCCGACCCGTCGGCCACTGTGTACTCTCTGTGTCCATGCGTCCACAAGACAAGACAGGGCTGAGCGGCCCCACAAGATATAGCTTATCTCGAAAGAGATACAGCTCAACAATAAAGGCTATCTCGAAGGAGATACGGCTCAACATGAAATGCAACGTGCAGTAATAAACGTGACATAATAGCATGCATCATATGACATATATCAATGCACCACATAATCATGCAACACATATAAGAATGTATACTCGACCAGGATATCTCGGATAGTACTTTCGTACCTCTATCACAGCAAGTCTAGCCTTACGCAACACCGCTAATCAGGTCTAGAACAAGCCTACGCATCAAAAGCATACCCAATGAACAATGCTACCATGCTCGACTAGCAAAACAAGTACTATCAAAGGTTTAGGGTTTACCTTCGTCCGTCGACAGCCCTTTGATGTCGATTGCCTCGAAACTCAGGCGTCGCTATGCTACCAATCCTGGCAGCTCCTGGCTAACGCTCGACCGACAAACTAACCCTAGAAACCTTCCAAATCTCTCAAATATGAGACACAACTCAAGAAATGACAATCCAAAATGAGGAAATCCGAGCACTATTTATAGGCTATGTTCGGATCCACCGAACCCACTTCGGAACGTCCGAACTCTTACGTGTCCACCGGCTCTTGACACCTCATGATCGGATCCACCGAACATACACTTCGGAACGTCCGAACTCCCACGTGTCCATCGGCTCTTGACACCTCATGATCGGATCCACCGAACTCACTTCGGACCTTCCGAACTCTTCGGTGCTACCGAACCATCTTCGGTCCGTCCGATCATGACCCCAGTCAAAATTACACATTAAACCTTCTTAATCACCATTAATCCGTTAATTACCCAATTTGGAATAATCCGTTAATTACACTTGGTTCTCACTTATCGAGTGGAAACGTCCTGGTTTATGGTTGTACACCATTAGTCCTTATGACCCGGGACAACATTGAGACTCTATGTGCTAGAATTACACTTTGACTTATTTACCGACTCTCATGGGGTCATCAGGTGGCAAGGTTGGGTGTTCTGTCGAAACACATAGGAGTCGATGCATTGTAGTCGGGGATTCACCGCTTACCTTCGGGTATGGATATCCTATGTGTTATCATGTGTATGTAGGTTGAAATCTCTGATCAGAGTATGGTTGTAATTATGAAAGGTGTTTCATAGATTACACCATCGATGCAACTACGACATGACACATAGTATCGATTCATTGACAACTCTCGATAAACCAATGGTTGTCGAATCGATCGGGATATATGAGTTGAAGGGACCGTACTGTACGCTAACCATAATTGAATGGTTCTTGCAGGCACTATCATTTGATACCTAGGGAATCATGTAAGCGATGCTGCTAGGCGTTTAACATGATTGGTTGGGTACTATCAGACTTGAGTTCTGACGTTCTTGTTATCAAGGAGTTGATAAGTAAGAATGGAGCAATTGGGGTATGCTCATATAAGGACATGTTTAGTCCGAATCACATGGAGATGTGAACCCACGGCTAGTTGTATCAATGAACCATTGAGGGCCACACAAGTACTAGCTTTCTAGATCCCGTTGAGAAGTAAAAATAGTTCAATGTGTTGAACGGCTTATAAAGGAGTTTATTAGCGTAAGGAAAATTAGAAGTATGACTTCTATAAAGGAGAAAATAGTTCAATGTGTTGAACGACTTATAAATGAGTTTATAAGTGTAAAGAAAAATAGAAGTATGACTTCTATGAGAGAAATGTAAATTTTGATTTATGGAAGTGTTCCTAAATTAAAATTTGGCCAAGAAAATAATGTAATTGAAAATTGTGATTTTCATAAACATTATTATGGACTAAATTAAATTAATTCAAGTGTTGAATTAATTAAACACTAGTGGACCTAGTAGAGTCCAAATAATTAAATTAATTCAAGTGTTGAATTAATTAAATTATATTGAGTCTTGTAGATCTCAATTTAAATTAATTATTTAACTAGTGGGACTTGGGTAAATTCAAGTAATGTTTAATTAGTCTCAAATATGTTTGAGATAATTAAAATTTAGTCCAAGGTTTTTAATTTGATTAAAAACCATATAATATGCATGCATGGGAGGTGAAGGGTTGGGAGACTACTTTTTGTGTTTTCAAAGCATGGCATGCAAAAAAGTGATTCTACCTTTTTCAACAACCAAGGCTAGTCTCCCCCCCCCCCCCCCCCCACTCCATTCTCTCCCTCATGGCCGAAATTCCTCTTGCTTTTCTCTCCATTTTTCTTCATTTTTTGTGTTCTTCAATTTGTTGAAGAAAACACTATCTTCTCTTTGAAAAATCCTCATATTTTTCTAGTGCAATATATGAGGGGATCTACCTAGTTGGTGGTGGGCCTAATTTGAAGGAAAGATTCAAGGACTTGGAGGAGGAGGCTTGTAGATTGTCTACCTTCAAGAGCTTAGTTGTTTGACAACTAAGTTGGAGCCATTACATCAATCTATAAGATTGATAGGTAAATTTCTCAAACACCCTATGAATGTGTTTTTATTGTATTTTTTGCACAAAATTGAGGTGACCGAAATTTTTGACTTAAAATTATGATTTTTGAACTTCCGTTGCGCTTCCGGTCACCGTAACCGATCCCCTTTCATGTAATGCCCGGAAATTTAATCCTGGTAATCTGTAATTATTGAATTATAATTTGATATGATTATGAAAGGATTAACCGGGACACGATTTGAGGTAACGTGTGAAAATGTATGTGTGAGGACAGTACCATCGGCGCACATGCGCGACATGAGACGCGCGCATGCGCGAATTGGACTGAAGGTCTCGCGCATATGCGCGACAGGAGGGCGCGCATATGCGCGAGCTGTGCGATGGGGCAAAGGAAAATCCAGTAGGTCTCGCGCATATGCGCGAGGTAAGTCGCGCATATGCGCGAGCTGCCAAAGCCGAGACCCAAAGGTCTCGCGCATATGCGCCAGTAATGTCGTGCATATGCGCGACACATGCAGAAGGAGAAATGGACATTTGGCTTAGTTTGCAACGTTGGTATATATATATATATAAGCATGCTATTCAGTCTTCAGAAGAAAGAAATTGGAAACCGAGGGAGAGAATAGCTTTTGCGCTTTCAAAGTTCAACCGTGTAAAATCCGTCCGTCTGATTTTGAATCCGACTTCGGTATTGAGTTCCAAGCAACGTAGGCTACAACTGGACGTAAGTTTTGCTACGTTTTGACATGCTTTGAAATTATGCTATTGTCAGAATTGAATAGGATTCATATATGATGTTCTTGATATGTTAGACATCGTAGAATCGAAGTCAGATTAAGAAACGGACTGATTATGGAATTATTATGATTTTCGGAAGTTAATTACTGAGATATGATATCAGAGTGTATTGGTATCGATTATGAATTAAGGGAATTGTTATCTGGTGATGTGGTATTGACGGGGATATTGAAATTGTACCGTTATGCCGTTGATTTTGAATTAAATCAAGATTGATCAGATTGTTATTGAATTGAAAGGCATATTGACATGAGATTATTGATATTATCATTGCCAGACAGACTGTGAATTCAGGACTTCGACTGAGCCAGAATCGACGAAAGAAAGGTATAAGTCAATGTGGTATTGGGAGATCGACTTGAGTCGGTTAGACTTGAGTTTCCCTAAATCACATACTTTATTTCATTGCATTGATATTGCATTGATTTGATTGATATACTTGTTCTCTTGATTATAGATAGCAGGTATTAGACGATTAGTCTTATGACAGAAGTGCCTGATAGTGGTGGGATCACCACGGGCACATTGCACGATGTCATGAGATATTGTATTGGCGGAAGTGCCATAGTCTGCTACTAGATAATTGGCTATCGATGTGGATAGAATTATAGCTCATTCTATTACTGATGATCAGTATTGTATCGATGTGGATAGAATTATAACTTCTTCTATTACTGTTGATCGATGTTATATCGATGTGGATAGAATCAGAGTTTCTTCTATTACTGGTGATCGATACTATACTGATGTGGATAGAAACAGAGCTTCTTCTATTACTGGTGATCGATACTATATCGACGTGGATAGAACTGGAGTCTTTTCTATTACTGTTGGTCGATATGTAATGCCAATGTCTGGAAACCGGGATCCCTAGGCTAGGATTGAGTCTAGTCTGAGTCGTGGAGTCACGAGCATTGTCGACAGTTTGATATTGATTATGTTTCAGATGTTGATACATATATCTGTTACCTGATTACATGCTCTATATTTGTTATATGATTGCATGTTTCGTTAATTCATACTGGGATTATATTCTCACCGGAATTATCCGGCTGTTGTCTTGTCTGTATGTGTACATGACAAAAGGTGGGACAGGTTCAGGGTTGAGGAGATGAAGAAAGATCGTCATTAGAGTGGAGATTCCGGACTTTGATGTTGATCTATAATAGGGTTGGAACACTCGACATGAGTTGTTAAACCTTAGTTTAGTTTGAATGCATGCAGTACAGGACTTGTATTGTATTTTATACTGATATGTATATTAGTTTGATTTCACTACGTTCCGCATTTAAAAAAAAAAATTTAGACCCTATTTTTAATTGATTAATTAGTCCCAAGTATGATTAAGAACTTGATTAGCGACCGGGTCCCCACAACAGGTGGTATCAGAGCGATAGATCCTTTAGATTGAGATAGGAGCTAGTGAGCGGGGTAGAATGTGTTTTCTTTCCTGCTTTTGATTGCTAGCATGAATTTCTGTTTTAATACATATTTGCCTGAATATCTGATTTTGATATGGTATTGTGTATTATTTGGAATGGATCAGCTGTAAGATGATCCGAGGAGGGTTGAAACTGGTAAGTGGTATTTGGAATTACTAACCTCTTCGATTATCAGATATGCCTCCGAGAAGGATACTAGAACAGGGGAGTACATCGAATCCTCCTATGGATGTGACTCCTACTCCAATGGAGCAATTGTTGAAAAGATTTCAGTCATTATATCCACCGACTTTGAAAGGTACGGAGAATTCCGTGGAATGTGAAAGTTGGTTGGACGATATTGAATCGATGTTTGAATCTTTGGAATATACGGAGGAAAAGAGGGTGAAATTGATAGGACACCAACTGCATGACGTTGCTAAACACTGGTGGATCACGACTAGACGGGCATTGGAACAACGAGGTACGGCCATTACCTGGAATGTGTTTAAGGCTGAATTTTATCAACGGTTCTTTCCAGTTTCATATAGGAAGGACAAAGGAGCCGAGTTCGCCAACTTGAGACAGGGCCAGTTAAATATCGAGGAATACGTGGCCAAGTTCTCTACTCTGCTACGATTTGCTCCTCATGTGGCTGAACACGATGAGGCCGTTGCGGATCAGTTCATAAATGGCCTAAATCCTGAAATCTTTACCTTGGTGAATACCGGGAGGCCAAACAATTTCACCGATGCCTTGAACCGAGCCAAGGGAGCTGAAGCCGGTTTAATGAGACAGAGAGATGCTTTGTTTGTGCCTTCAGCACCGAGATCACAGCTGCCTCCACCAGCTCCCCGATTTGAGAGCGGCAGTGTTAGTGGGAAGAAAGACTTCCTGAAAGCTAAAGGGAAGAAATTCAAGAAAGCTGGAAGTAGCTCATCTAGTTCGAGTGGCTCTAGACAAACTGGTCAGGGCGAGAGTTACACAGGACTCTACTGTAGCACGTGTGGAGGGAAGCATCCCACCGAGCAGTGTCGAGGGGTGTTCGGAAACTGCCGCATTTGTAAGCAGCATGGACACTTTGCCCGAGTGTGTCCACAGCGAGGTGCTCAGGGATCCCAGGCTACTGAGTCGTCTGGATCAGCGGCTCAGACAGGTAGACGATCTTCTGCCGTTCATTCCTTTCAGCCAGCACCGTCTACTCAGTCACAGCAGAGGCCGGGAGGGAGCCAGACAGCGAGCCAGCCTCCTCGACAGCAGGCCCGACTATTCGCTTTGACTGAGGAGCAAGCACAGGACGCACCTGATGATGTCGTGGCAGGTAACTGTTTTATTTTTGGTTATCCTGCACATGTACTGATTGACACTGGTGCATCGCATACTTTTATTTCTGAGAGGTTTGCATTGAGTCATGCGTTACCTATTGAGTCATTGTCTACAGTAGTGTTTGTCTCTTCGCCGTTAGGGACGGGTTTAATATCATTGAAATCTGTGAAACCTTGTATACTGCAGTACGATGGACATACGATTGAGCTAGACTGTATTGTGCTTGGTTTATCTGATTTTGATTGCATTATCGATATCGATACGTTAACCAAGTACATGGCTACAGTCGATTGTTTCCACAAGATTGTCCGATTCAGACCTGAAATGGCTGAGGAGTGGAAATTTTATGGTAAGGGTTCTCGTGCTAGAATTCCTTTGATATCTGCAATGAATATGACTCGATTATTGCAGAAAAGAGCGGATGGATTCCTGGTATATTCAGTTGATTTACTGAAATCGAGCCCATCATTGGCGGATTTGCCAGTGGTGTGTGAATTTGCTGATGTCTTTCCAGACGAGATTCCTGGATTACCTCCGATTCGAGAGATTGACTTCAACATTGAATTGATGCCAGGAACAGTTCCGATTTCGAGGACCCCATACCGGATGGCACCGATCGAGTTAAATGAGTTGAAAGAACAGTTGGAGGATTTACTGGACAAGGGATATATCAGACCGAGTGTATCTCCTTGGGGTGCTCCAGTACTGTTCGTGAGAAAGAAGGATGGGTCGATGAGACTTTGTATCGACTACAGGCAACTGAATAAGGCAACGATAAAGAATAAATATCCCTTGCCTCGTATTGATGATCTGTTTGATCAGTTGCAGGGTTCATCAGTGTATTCCAAGATCGATTTGAGATCTGGATACCATCAATTGAGAGTCAGGGACGCTGATATCTCAAAGACAGCATTCAGAACCCGGTATGGACACTATGAGTTTATTGTCATGACTTTTGGTTTGACGAATGCACCGGCGGTATTTATGGGATTGATGAACCGCGTCTTTCAGAAATATTTGGATGATTTTGTTATCATATTCATTGATGATATATTGATCTATTTAAAGAATATGATTGAGCATGCTAATCATCTGAGGACTGTGTTGAGAATTTTGAGGGCGGAGAAACTGAATGCTAAACTGTCGAAATGCGAGTTCTGGTTGAAACAGGTGATATTTCTGGGACATATTATATCCGGAGATGGTATATCTGTTGATCCCAGCAAGGTTGAGGCAGTGATTTCTTGGCCAATACCGACATCTGTTCCAGAGATTCGCAGCTTTATGGGTTTGGCAGGATATTATCGCCGATTTATTAAAGATTTCTCGAGCATTGCCAAACCAATTACGCAGTTGACTCAGAAAAATGCTCCATTTGTTTGGTCTGAAGAATGTGAGACCAGTTTTCTTGAACTGAAGAAAAGATTAACCAGTGCTCCTGTGTTGACGATACCTTCAAGCACTGGTGATTTTGTTGTTTATTGTGATGCATCTCACCGAGAACTGGGTTGTGTTTTGATGCAGCGGGGGCATGTGATTGCTTATGCCTCGAGACAGCTGAAACCTCATGAAACTCGTTACCCAATTCATGATCTTGAATTGGCAGCCATAGTCTTTGCATTGAAGATATGGCGACATTACCTCTACGGTGAGAAATTCGAGATATATTCTGATCACAAAAGCTTGAAATATCTGTTTTCGCAATCAGAGCTGAATATGAGACAGCGGAGATAGCTGGATTTATTGAAAGACTTTGATTGTGAAATCAAATACTATCCAGGGAAGTCCAACGCAGCAGCAGATGCACTGAGTCGAAAGGTATGTGCACTATCCTTATCGACGATAGGTGTTTCGAATTTGATAGAAGACTGCTGTTTGTCTAGATTAGCTTTTGAAACAGATCGTCAGCCTCTGAGATTATATGCAATTCGAGCTGAACCAGAATTGATATTGAAAATCAAAGAGGCACAGAAAAGTGATCAGAATATACAAAATTCGATTGCTATGGCCAGAGCTGGTCAACAATCGGAATATCAAGTGAGAAATGGCATTTTTATGTGAATAATCGTCTGGTTGTGCCGAATGTTTCGGATTTGAGACAGCGAAAACTGACAGAAGCGCACAACAGTCGTTTTAGCGTTCATCCTGGTGGCAGGAAAATGTACAATGATTTAAAGACACAGTATTGGTGGAAACAAATGAAATCTGATGTGAATGAATTTGTAGCCAAGTGTCTGAATTTCCAACAGGTGAAAGCTGAAAGAAAGAAACCAGGAGGATTATTACAGAGTTTGTCCATTCCTGAATGGAAATGGGATCACATTTCCATGGACTTTGTGACGCAGTGACCGAGATCCCCCCGAGGTTGTGATGCGATTTGGGTCGTGATTGATAGATTGACCAAATCTGCATGTTTTATTCTGTAATGCTTGAGATTCTTGTAGATAGTGGAATACGAAACGCAAGAACAGACGGGGCGAAACGATGCGATAAAATATGAAATTTTAATTGTGCAAGACCGCACCCGCGGTCTGGCAAGCACCGCACCCGCGGTGCAATTGGCAGAAATTTAGTAAAATTCCCGTAGCCACACCGCACCCGCGGTAGAATAAGACCGCACCCGCGGTGGTGCGACCGCACCCGCGGTTGTACAGTGATCGCACCCGCGGTCCTCCAAATTTCGAAAATGATAGAATTGCCGAGAGCTTGGCGCACCCGCGCTCCTTACAGTTATCGCTCCCGCGGTCATACATGGAGAGTGAAAAATATTAACACTTGTCTATAACCATGCAATATAGATGTGGTGGCCTTCTCTCCTTTATTACTCAGCACCTACAGCCGAGAGATCTTCAGAGAATTCTACTTGTGCTTTGTAGCTTTGAAGAAATATTGTGCAAGATTTAGCAATTCAAACTTGAATCCGAGTTCGGTTTTGAGCTCGTCTCATTGTTAACTACAAAGTAATGTAAGTTTCATTTAATTCCAGCATGTTTTGGTAATTATGTGTTGGGAAAAATGATGAATTGAACTCCATATTGTGTTCTTGATATGTGAAGCATAATATAGTTGCAATCAAATTGATTATCAGATACCGTAGGTGAATGTTTCGAATTTCAGTACATATGGACATGAGATTATGCAGATTTTGAGACCTTGGTAGATAGATGGTGTAATATTGAATTGACGACATGGTTCTTAGGTTGATTATATTGAGTTGATATGACCGGTATCGAGAACTACGCCGTTATGCTATCGAATTGGACCAAGATTAAATAATGACTTGTACCGGACTTGATGTAAGATATATATATATATATTGATAGAATGCATATCACATTGCTATTTCAGATTGGTGTCGGCGACTTTGACATCGAGGTTTTGACATCGACAGATATTGTACGACAAAAGGTATAAGCAATGTTTGTTTGGGAAGCCACAACACAATTAAGATATTATTTGAGTTTCCCAACCAAAATCACATACTAGTATTGTTGTATATATAGTAACATGTTTATGACTTGTTTATGGAATTATATTCAAATCTTGTTACATGATTATGTTTTGATTATAGAATTGTATTCAAGCATGTAAGATTATTGTAATATTCAGATATGAATATGAGCATGCTTTGTTACAGGTTGATAGTCATTGCATTTAAGATAGGAGAGTCGTTGACAGCCATTGTCAACTATCTAGATGTTCGGTGTATCTCAGCTTAGGAGCAGCCTCGACTCCTATTGCAGTCGTTGATACAGCTCAGACCGAAGTCTAGGAATAAGACGTACAGTCATCCCGAGAGTGGGAGGGTAGGTGACAGCCATTGACGTCTTATTCACACCGGGATCCCTAGACTTCTAGTCGAGTCGAGTCCAGACATGGTTTGATTCGCATTGCATTGCATGTGCATATGATGTGATTTATGATAGCATGTTTCATGTTTAATTGATTATATGCATGTATACATGTTTATACTGGGATTTGTTCTCACTGGAGTTTCCGGCTGTTGTTATGTCTGTATGTGTGCATAAAAACAGGTGGGGCAGGATCTGGGTCACGCAGAGGATGAGAGATGGACATAGCGTGGTGATCTCGGGCTTAGCAGCAGGACTAGTAGTTGTACCTTTGGCATGTACTGTATTTAATTACTAGTTTGTTGAGTATGGACGGACAAGATATGTTGTACGTTATGTTTGTACATTATGGTTGTAATTTAAATAAAGAATTTATGCTTGTTTAATTACATTTGATTAAATGTAAAAGCGAAAAATTTGACCCACTTTTATATTAACGATCCATTAAATCCCAAAGAAAAAGTTAGAGCCCGGGTCCCCACATATTCCATACAAAATGACCTACCGATATGATCAGATGGCTGATGTTTATGTCCGGGAAGTGGTTAGACTGCACGGAGTGCCGAAGTCGATTGTTTCAGACCGTGATCCTCGGTTTACTTCGCACTTCTGGCAGAGTTTACAGCAAGCTCTCGGTACGAAGTTACATCTGAGTACCGCATATCATCCACAAACTGACGAACAGTCAGAACAGACGATTCAGACTTTGGAAGATATGCTGAGAGCTGTAGTACTTGATTTTAATACTAACTGGCAAGATTCATTGCCTCTTTGTGATTTTTCGTACAAAAATAGTTATCAAAAGAGTATTGAGATGGCTCCATTCGAAGCGTTGTACGGAAAGAAATGCAGATCCCCTCTTTATTGGGATGATATCTCTGAAGTTCTTGAAACTGGACCTGATATGATCAGAGATATGACTGAGAAAGTAAAATTGATTCAGAAGAAAATGAAGGCAGCTCAGGTGTTGTCAGATTTGGCAAGAAAGGAAAATTGTCTCCAAGATATGTGGGTCCTTATGAGATTCTAGAAAAGATAGGAGATCGTGCCTATCGACTCGCATTGCTGCCTTCATTATCAGGAATACATGATGTCTTTCATGTATCAATGCTGCAGAAATATCTCCCTGATGATTCACATGTTATTCAACCAGACGAGACTGAGCTGGATGAGACATTGAGTTATGTCGAGAAACCGATCCAGATTATCGATCTTAAAGAAAAACAGCACAAAACGAAGATAATTCCGTTAGTGAAAGTACAATGGACTCGTCATGGTGTTGAAGAAGCTACTTAGGAGACTGAATCAGATATGAGACAAGAATTCCCAGCATTATTTCACTGATGTAAAATTTTATTACATTTCTTATACAGTTTCTGTATATACTCCTTAGTGATATGATTAATTGCCTATGATTTCGAGGACGAAATCGTATCTTAGGGGGAGAGAAATGTAATGCCCTGAAATTTAATCCTGGTAATCTGTAATTATTGAATTATAATTTGATATGATTATGAAAGGATTAACCGGGACACGATTTGAGGTAACGTGTGAAAATGTATGTGCGAGGACAGTACCATCGGCGCACATGCGCGAATTGGACAGAAGGTCTCGCGCATATGCGCGACAGGAGGGTGCGCATATGCGCGAGCTGTGCGATGGGGCAAAGGAAATTCCAGTAGGTCTCGCGCATATGCGCGAGGTAAGTCGCGCATATGCACGAGCTGCCAAAGCCGAGACCCGAAGGTCTCGCGCATATGCGCCAGTAATGTCGCGCATACATGCAGAAGGAGAAATGGACATTTGGCTTAGTTTGCAACGTTGGTATATATATATATATTTATATATATATATATATATATATATAAATATATATATATATATATATATAAGCATGCTGTTAAGTCTTCAGAAGAAAGAAATTGGAAACCGAGGGAAAGAATAGCTTTTGCACTTTCAAAGTTCAACCGTGTAAAATCCGTCCGTCTGATTTTGAATCCGACTTTGGTATTGAGTTCCTAGCAACGTAGGCTACAACTGGACGTAAGTTTTGCTACATTTTGACATGATTTGAAATTATGCTATTGTCAGAATTGAATATGATTCATATATGATGTTCTTGATATGTTAGACATCGTAGAATCGAAGTCAGATTAAGAAACGGACTGATTATGGAATTATTATGATTTTCTGAATTTAATTGCTGAGATATGATATCAGAGTGTATTGGTATCGATTATGAATTAAGGGAATTGTTATCTGGTGATGTGGTATTGACGGGGATATTGAAATTGTACCGTTATGCGTTGATTTTGAATTAAATCAAGATTGATCAGATTGTTATTGAATTGAAAGGCATATTGACATGAGATTATTGATATTATCATTGCCAGACAGACTGTGAATTCAGGACTTCGACTGAGCCAGAATCGACAAAAGAAAGGTATAAGTCAATGTGGTATTGGGAGATCGACTTAAGTCGGTTAGACTTGAGTTTCCCTAAATCACATACTTTATTTCATTGCATTGATATTGCAATGATTTTATTGATATACTTGTTCTCTTGATTATAGATAGCAGGTATTAGACGAGTAGTCTTATGACAGAAGTGCCTGAGAATGGTGGGATCACCACGGGCACATTGCACGATGTCATGAGATATTGTATTCGCGGAAGTGCCATAGTCTGCTACTGGATAATTGGCTATCGATGTGGATAGAATTATAGCTCATTGTATTACTGATGATCAGTATTGTATCGATGTGGATAGAATTATAACTTCTTCTATTACTGTTGATCGATGTTATATCGATGTGGATAGAATCGGAGTTTCTTCTATTACTGGTGATCGATACTATACTGATGTGGATAGAAACAGAGCTTCTTCTATTACTGGTGATCGATACTCTATCGACGTGGATAGAACTGGAGTCTTTTCTATTACTGTTGGTCGATATGGAATGCCAATGTCTGGAAACCGCGATCCCTAGGCTAGGATTGAGTCTAGTCTGAGTCTTGGAGTCACGAGCATTGTCGACAGTTTGATATTAATTATGTTGAAAGGGGATCGGTTACGGTGACCGGAAGCGCAACGGAAGTCAAAAATTTTAATTTTTCATACAATATTTTCGGCCACCTCAAGATTTTGTGCAACAAATACAATAAAACACAAAAATGGCATTCATAGTGTGTTTAGAAATTTTTACCTATCAACCTCTTGAGGTTGATGATGGCTCCAACTTTGTTGTTGAACAACAAAGCTCTTGTATGGCAAGAAAGATCTACAAGCTTCCTTCTTACTCCAAAATTAGGCCCACCACCAATTAGGTAGATCTCCTCAAATTTTGCACTAGAAAAATATGAGGATTTTTCAAAGAGAAGTATTTTTCATTCCTCAACACTTGAAGAAGAAAAATGAGAGAAAACTTGGAGAGAAAGAGAGTGTTTCTTCAACCATTGAAGAAAGAAAAATGTGAGAGAGAAAAAAATGAATAGTATTTTCGGCACTATTCATCCTAGGAGAGAAGGAGAGACATTTTTTTGGTTGTGGGAAAAGTTGAAATCACTTTTTGCATGCCATGCCTTGAAAACTCAAAAAGTAGTCTCCCAACCTTTCACCTCCCATGCATGCATATTATATGGTTTTTATCAAAATAAAAACCATGGACTAAATTTAATTATCTCAAACATATTTGAGACTAATTAAACATTACTTGAATTTACCCAAGTCCTACTAGTTAAATAATTAATTTAAATTGAGCTCTACAAGACTCAATATAATTTAATTAATTCAACACTTGAATTAATTTAATTATTTAGACTCTACTAGGTCCACTAGTGTTTAATTAATTCAACACTTGAATTAATTTATTTAGTCCATAATAATGTTTATGAAAATCACAATTTTCAAATACATTATTCTCTTGGCCAAATTTTAATTTAGGAACACTTCCATAAATCAAAATTTTACATTTCTCTCATAGAAGTCATACTTCTATTTTTCTTTACGCTTATAAACTCATTTATAAGCCGTTCAACACATTGAACTATTTACTCCTTTATAGAAGTCATACTTCTAATTTTCTTTACGCTTATTAAACCCCTTTATAAGCCGTTCAACACATTGAACTATTTTACTTCTCAACGGGATCTAGAAAGCTAGCACTTGTGTGGCCCTCAATGGTTCATTGATACGACTAGCTGTGGGTTCACATCTCCATGTGATTCGGACTAAACATGTCCTTATTCGAGCATACCGCAATTGCTCGATTCTTACTTATCAACACCTTGATAACAAGAACGTCAGAACTCAAGTCTGATAGTACCCAACCAATCATGTTAAACGCCTAGCAGCATCGCTTACATGATTCCCTAGGTATCAAATGATAGTGCCTGCAAGAACCATTCAATTATGGTTAGCGTACAGTACGGTCCCTTCAACTCATATATCCCGACCGATTTGACAACCATTGGTTTATCGAGAGTTGTCAATGAATCGATACTATGTGTCATGTCGTAGTTGCATCGATGGTGTAATCTATGAAACACCTTTCATAATTACAAACATACTCTGGCCAGAGATTTCGATCTACATACACATGATAACACATAGGATATCCATACCCGAAGGTAAGCGGTGAATCCCCGACTACAATGCATCGACTCCTATGTGTTTCGACAGAACACCCAACCTTGCCACCTGATGACCCCATGAGAGTCGGTAAACAAGTCAAAGTGTAATTCTAGCACATAGAGTCTCAATGTTGTCTCGGGTCATAAGGACTAATTCTGTACAACCATAAACTAGGACATTTCCACTCGATAAGTGAGAACCACTTGGAAAGTCCTTTTATGGAGGGTTGTTCAGTGCACTCTACAAGGAGCACCTATCTGCATGTTCGGACATCACAATGTCCCCTGCCAATGAAACATGGTACTCACATCACAGATACTAGTCTCGAACTCTAGCGGCCTATATCCTTCTTAGTGGCGGCTGAATCGACTAGGAACCATTTAGAATATACAGTATTCCAAATATGAGTTTCATGATACTCATCATATGAGCATCTCATATTCTTTTTACTATTTGTATATTCAAGGGCTTTATCTATGCAACTAGCATGGGTATACAGATAAAGATTTGCCAATTTAATAATTTCAAATATTATTAAAATAAAGATTGCTTATACATAGAGTTTCATTGTGAACACTCGGCCAACACTTGGCTCGACGGGCACCTACTCTAACAATCTCCCACTTGCACTAGAGCCAACTACCCATATGATTTAAACCCATTGATTCGCGATGCTTGTCGAATAATGGTCCAGGTAAAGGCTTAGCTAGTGGATCAACAACATTATCTGCGGAGCCGACTATGTCAAAAGACACTTCTCTACTTTCCACAATCTCTCCGAGGATGTGGTACTTTCTCAATACATGTTTGGACTTCTGATGAGACCTTGGCTCCTTTGCTTGAGCTAAAGCTCCCGTGTTGTCACACAACACCGGGATAGGAGCAACTCAATTAGGAATGATGTCCAACTCTTGGACAAAATTCCTCATCCAAACAGCCTCCCTTGCTGCATCTGATGCAACAATGTATTCGGCCTCTGTGCTGGAATCCGCAGTATTGTCTTGCTTGGAACTCTTCCAAGAGACAGCAGCACAATTGAGCATGAATACAAACCCAGAGGTTGAATTCGAGTCATCGATATCGCTTTGGAAGCTAGAGTCGGTATAGCCTTCCAATTTTAGTTCTCCACCCCATAGACCAAGAACAATTTATTGGTCCTTCTCAACTACTTGAGGATGTCTTTCACAGCTTTCCAGTGTGGAAGACCAGGGTTCGATTGATATCTACACACAAAACTTAGTGCGAAAACCACGTCAGGACGTGTAGATATCATCTCATACATGATGCTACCAATCGTAGATGCATAAGGAATGCTTTGTCATCGCCGCTATCTCTGCATCAGTCTTGGGAGACAGACTTGGATAGGGACACGCCATGACACATTGGTAGATGTCCTCTCTTGGACTCATCCATCGAGAACCGCTTCACGATGGTATCAATGTATGTGGACTGGGTGAGACCAAGCAATCTTCTCGATCTATCTCTATAGACCTATATTCCCAATACTAAAGATGCTTCACCCAAGCCCTGCATCGAGAACTTACTCACTAACCATATCTTAGTTGATTGCAACATTCCTACATCATTCCCAATGAGTAGAATGTCATCAACATAAAGCACCAGGAATGTCACAACACTCCCACTGACCTTCTTATACACACAGGGTTCCTCAGGATTCTTAGTAAATCAACTCTTTGATTGTACTATCGAATCTAAGGTTCCAACTCCTAGATGCCTGCTTTAGACCATAAATAGATCTCTGAAGTTTGCATACCATATGCTCACTTCCGATAGATGTAAACACTCCAGGTTTGAGACATTTAAATCACTTTCTTAATATCCCCATTAAGAAAGGCTGTCTTGACATCCATCTGCCATATCTCATAGTCACACCATGCAGCTATGGCTAGCAATATCCTTATAGACTTGAGCATCGCAACTGGTGAAAAGGTTTCCTCAAAGTCAACTCCTTGTCTTTGAGTATATCTGTAAGGGCCAAGATCTTGATTCTGTTAATATGAGATTTTAATGATATTAACATGAGATTATTGGAGTTAAGATAATGTGAGTATAACCGGGCCATTACGAGATCGAATTAAACCAAGCATATGAAGTATATAACTTCTCAGACAGAATTGTTGGCGCCCGAGCGGTAAAGATCGACCGCCCGAGCGCCAATGTTGCTGTAATATTCGTCGCGGGCAGAAAGTTCGGCACCTGGGCGGTAGATTTTGACCGCCCGAGCGCCAAGGGTGCCTTCAGAAATTGTTGGACAGAAACTGCCGCGCTCGAGCGGTAGTTTTGCACCGCTCGAGCGCCGACCAAAATGATATATATATATACATATGCCTTCAGAAATCAAAAGGAACGAAAAGAAAGAAGCTCGGGATAATCAGCTCGGGAAGTTCCGTGAAGCTCGGGAAGTTCCGTGATATATATATATACATACGCCTTTTTATTTCAATCCGTCCGTTAGATTTTAAATCCGACTGCGGTACCGTGTACCTATCGACGCAGGCTACAACTGGACGTAAGTTTTATTACGTTTTGACATGTCTTGGAATTATGATGTTGTTAGAATTGAATACACGTCATATATGTTATTCTTGACATGTTAGATAGCGTAGAATCGAAGTCAGATTAAGAAACGGACTGAATATGAAATTGTTATGAATTTCAGAATGAAATTGACTGAGATGCGATGCCAGATTTGTATGGTGGTTAATTGTAAATGATTGGAATTGGTATATACTGATATAGTAGTACCGGTGTAGTCAGATTGTACTGTTGTACCGCCAGAATTTGATAAAACAGAGATGTTGTGATTTGATTTGAATATTAATACAGAATATTGGTATTGTCATTGCCAGATTGAGTATTGACAGACTTTGAATCGAGACTTCGATTGTATCAGAGCGACAACAAGAAAGGTATAAATTAATGTTGAGTTGGGATTGCACAACTCAAGTTAGGTTTGACTTGAGTTTCCCTAAATCACATACTTTATTTTATTGCATTGATATTTGCAGATTATCAGATTGATATGTTTATTGACTTAGAACAGAGTCAGAGTTCGAGTCTAGGGCTGACAGCCTAGCTAGGGCAGAACCGCCGAGTCTTTCTCAGAACTGATAAGACTCTAGACTTACGGTGTATCGACGAGCTTCAGATGTAGATCGACGTCTATCTCAGACACACTCGATACAGCATACCAAAGTCTAATTTAGATTGGGATCCCTAGATTTAAGATAAGATAAGATTAGATCACGAGTCATTGATTCATGTAGTCAGACTAGATACATGTTTTGATGTTTGTTGATGCTTTTACATATGTTTTATATGATTGCATTTAATACATTGTTTATACTGGGATATTTATATCTCACCGGAGTTATCCGGCTGTTGTCTTGTTTGTATGTGTGCATGACAACAGGTGGGACAGGTACAGGGTCATAGAGATGAAGACAGACTGAGATTAGAGTGGTGATACCGGACTTGGACTAGAGCTAGGGTTTAAACACTTGATAGTAGTTGTTGAACCTGAATATGTATGATTGTATATTTTGTCATATTTATATTTTTATACTGATATGTATATTAGTTTGTTTCCATTACCTTCCGCATTTTTTTAAAAAAAAAATTAGACCCTGATTATTATAATTGATTAATTAGTCCCAAAAACGATTAAGAACATGATTAGCGTCCGGGTCCCCACAACAGGTGGTATCAGAGCGATAGTTCCTTTAGATTAAGATAGAAGAGGCTAGTGAGCGGGGTAGACTGAGGTTTTCTTTCCTGCTTTTGAATGCTAGCATGTCTTACTACTTTATTACATGTTACTTGTTTATCTGATTTGATATAGTAATATGTTGTATTGAAATTGGATCAGTACTGATTCTAGATCAGCAGTAAGATGATCAGAGGAGGATTAAAATAGAATTGTGGTATTTGTTACTAATCTATTTGATTATTAGATATGCCTCCGAGACGAGTACCAGAACAGGGAAGTACATCCAATCCTCCAATGGATGTCACACCGACTCCAATGGAAACATTACTGAAACGATTTCAGTCATTTCATCCGCCGACCTTGAAAGGCATCGAGAACGCTGTGGAGTGCGAGAGTTGGCTTGATGATATCGAAATGTTGTTCGAATCCTTGGAGTATACCGATGAGAAGAGGGTGAAATTGATTGGACATCAGCTGCACGATGTTGCCAAGGACTGGTGGATTACGAGGAAGAGAGCCATGGAGCATAGAGGTACGATGATTACCTGGAATATATTTAGAACTGAATTTTATCAACGATTCTTTCCAGTGTCGTACCGGAAGGACAAGGGGGCGGAGTTTGCCAACCTTAAACAAGGACTGATTGTGGGGACCCGGACGCTAATCATCTTCTTAATCATAGTTGGGATTTAATTATCGGTTCTGATAAACAGGGTCTAAAAATTTTTCATTTTAAACTATAACTGCGGAAGGTAATGGAATTTAAATACTATACATGTCTGTATAAAATACATTTCAGTATTAAAAGTACAACAATCTAATTTAAGGTTTAACTACTAAAGTCCATTAATAAAACCAAGTCTACTGTAAGTCCGGAATCACCACGCTAAACTCGTCTTCTCTCATCATCATCCTGACCCCGAACCAGCCCCTCCTGTTGTCATGCACACATACAAAACAAGACAACAGCCGGATAACTCCGGTGAGACATAAATCCCAGTATAAAACATGGTAAACATGTATATACATAAAATAACTCATGAAACATGCTGTCACGAATAAAAATCAAAACATTAGATTTCATAAGCTATGAAATCTAATCACAACAAGCATGCACTTCAAATCAGCTAAACATGCATATAACCAATCTAAATCATAAAAACATGCTAGCACAACTGGAAGCAATAACGATGGGTCCCATGATCTAGGAGGCCACATCCATATAATCATGCAGTCCTAATCAAATCATGTCTAGACTTGACTCGACTAAAACTCTAGGGATCCCGTTATGAATAAGACGTCACTGGCTGTCACCTACCCTACCAATCGAGGTGCTGTACGTCTTATTCCTAGACTCCGGCCTGATCTGTATCCACATCTACAAAGGGGCGGTGATCTTCCCCAGAGCTGAGATATCGCCGAACGTCTAGAGTCTGCCTGATCTCCAGACTGCCCTATCTTAATGCATGAATACAAAATCTGTAAACAAGCATAATCATTCTAATGCAATGCCACATGATCTGTAAACAAAGCATAGCAAGATTTGCATACAAGTTCTATAAACAAATCTATAAACAATCATAATCATATAAAAACATAACAAGAGTATAGTATGTGATTTAATGGGCAACTCAACGCGATCTCAATTGAGTTGTTCTTCCCGAATATCACATGAATTATACCTTTATCTTCCCCGTCTGAGGAAGACGAAGTCTCGAAGTCCAGTCTGTCCATATCCGATCTGAAATGACAATAACAAATACACTGTATCAATGTGTAGTTCAAATTACAATCTGTTCTGATCAATATTCAACTCAGTACATAATCTGATCAATATCTGCACCAAATACAATCTGATTATACCAACGATATCGTAATATTATCGAATTCATATCTAAATCTGAACAATCTAAAATAACTGATGTTTTGACGGCATAACAACACTGTCTCGACAACCCCGTCAATCTAAACATCACAAATATAATACCAGGCTTCGAAATCAATACTGATACAAATGATAATCTCAATATCTGTACACTCTGAATCAATAATAACACAATTCTGATATCAAATCTCAGTCAATTCATTTCCGAAAATCATAACAATTCCATAAACACTCTGTTTCTAAATCTGACTTCGATTCTACAATATCTACGGCAGTAGAAACGCTATATCTGAATCATATGCAATTCTGACAATATCATAAAATCAAATCTTGTCTAAACGTAATAAAACTTACGTCCTTGCGTAGCCTGCGTTGATAGGAACACGGTACCGAAGTCGGATTCCAATTTGGATAGACGGTTCGCTCGCAAATCGATTTTGAGAATTAAGAACGAAGCTTTCCCTACGTTTCTTAATTCTTTCCTTCAACAATTCTGAAGAAATCGGTTTTGTATACAGATATATATATATATACACACACGCATTCCAAGGCATCATGTGGCAATTCTTCGTAATGCATGCCGCGCGCATATGCCCGCATACCGCCGCGCATATGCGCCGGCAGTTCTGCCCGGCAGTTCAAGCTTCTCGCGCATATGCGCCCACTCGCCCGCGCATATGCGCCCATGGTGCTGGGTGCTACGCGCAGATGCGCGAAGTCCATTCGTGCATGTGCGCGCATGTCTCGGCCACCTCCGCGCATGTGCGCGACTTCTTCCGCGCATGTGCGCGCATGTCTCGGCCACTCTCGCGCATGTGCGCGACTTCTTCCGCGCACATGTCTCGGCCTACTCTCGCGCATGTGCGCGACTTCTTCCGCGCATGTGCGCGCATGTCTCGGCCACTCTCGCGCATGTGCGCGAGTTCTTCCGCGCATGTGCGCCCTCTCACTTCTTGCACACACATTTCACACCTTTTTCATGTGTTCTAGTCCGATCCGTTCCGTCTATAATTATCTTGATTAATTCTATAAATCATTTCAGATTAATCTCAGATTACAGTAATCATATCCCAATCATTTCAGATTACGATAATTAAATTCTCGGGCATTACATTTCTCCCCCTCTTAGAACTGAGTTCGTCCTCGAACTCACCAACAGTCAATCCAACTTTATCAGAAGAAATGTATATCTAAAAGAGTTTAACATCCAAACTTATTTCACTAGCTGAATCACTCCCATATTACTGGCTATACAACATCTGTATACGCCGAGTGCCATTTATAACAAAGCAATACCATCTGTAGTTGCTATTCCATCTTCGGCTCCCTTAAGTGCAAACGTCATCACAATCACACTCTGATATCATCTAGGGCAGCATTCTAATCCAACTGATTATTTCTTTAACGTCGATTTATGTCAGCTAGTTCTGTTTGTACGTAATCTGGTACAACTAATGGATATAGATTGACAAATCTATCAATCCTAATCATCTCATATCCCAATTGGCAGAGAATGGTGGTAATTTCATTACAAAAGATATAGAAATGTACTCCCATTTCTATTCAGGAATATCCTAAGTCGGTAATAATCTTCTAATTCCTAGCTTTCTGACTTCTTTTATTAGCTATTCTGACATATCAGTATCATTTCTACCAACCTTACAACATAATCTGCTGTCCCAACTGATCTCATCTGTCTGTACCAACACTATCTGTTCGAATATCATACATTCTGAACCATCTGAATAAAACTGAATCCCTTACTGTACATTTCTGACATACCTGAGATTTCAGATTCGAACTATGCTGTACAAAATCAGTTAATAACATAAATAAGAAATACCTACCTGGTATTCGGCTCTGACTATCCATATCAAAAGCTGGAACAATTCTGAAACATTCTGATATCACACAATAGAATCAGTCTGTCTGATACAAACATAAAATCACATATCTGTTACAGTACACGATACTCTGCTCTGAGTTCAACTGTTTACAATACATTGTATCACACTGATTCCCAATAACAGTAATACCAAATCAGATTCGAATTAAAAACAACCTATACAATCTAGTGAGTTTAAGAAAACTCATAACATAATAGATTCTGGCTGGTTGACTAATCTTCATACTGCCCAGATCAACTGCTATATCTTATCTGCAAATAGAATATACTCCCAACCAATATAAGATGTCTCAAATACTGATTTAGAATCATAACAATACTCAGCAGACATAAAGCAATACAAGAAAAAGAAAATCAGAAGGAGATAATCTGGTTCTGACAGATCTGACATTCTGCTAATGCTGACATTTCTGTTAACGCATAGTCTGAATGAAAACCTGTATCAGTAACTGCATACCGGATTCATACCTGACCCATTGCTGTATACAATAATCACAATTCTTGGAATATTTAACCCAGTCTTCAAATATTCAATATAAACAATCAGATGCTATGGATATATCCCAGAATCATAGATATAACAAGCATAATTCTTCAAAATACCCCTGAACACATAATCTGTCAATCTAGCAACCAAACTAAAATGTCTTCCAAAGAAATACACAATCAACTGGATTCCTTAGCCCATACTTTAATCTGTCAATTCTTTCTGTTCATTCTGATATAAAACACATCTGACATCCTATCTAGGCCAACACCAGTCAACTATTATATTACTATCCAATTTTTAGGCTCGATTTCAGTGGATCTACTGAATACATAAGGATACCATCTGTTCCTTTCTGTAACAATCGAGTCCTAAACCCTACAATATTCTGAGGACTTCTGGATCTAAAATCCTCATTTATCAACTAGATCCGGTTTTAATCTTACCCTTTCTGGAACACATGCTACGACATTTCAGTACTTGTTCAGCATATACATATCAATCATGCTATCAAAATCAGATAAAACAAGTACATCATAATCTAGCCCAATCCCGGTTTCATTTTACTGTAGTATATAACATGTCACAGAAATCTCTGATATCAACATATTCCTCCAAACAGTAAGGAAATCAATACTACAACACAAACCGACCCCATAATATAACATATCATCATGTTACTCAATCACAGATACTCATGGCGAATGCATTAGTATATATCAATACATCTGCAGTATAATCATAAAGGATAGTACCTGTTATAGTTTCTGGGTTTGTTCTTCTGTCATTACCACCAATGACTTTGCTCTTTAAGATCTTCGAAACTGTTTCTGAGGACAGACTTTAGCATAGTGTCCCATCTGCTTACAGATATTGCACTTCCCAAGCACTCCCTGACATTGTTCTGTGGCGTGTCTCCCTCCACAAGTCCTGCAATATGCTCCGGGATAGCTCGGACCAGGACTGCTAGAACTAGATGAATCATTTCCTAACTTCTTGAACTGTTTCTTTTGAATTCTCAATGGTTCTTTTTCCTTACCACTACGACTGCCAATCTCCACTCTGGAAGGCCGCTGCTGTGGAGTCGGTTCTGGAAGGACATACGCTGCTCCATGTTGTCCTATCAGAACCGTTTCCGCTCTTTTAGCTCTATTCAAGGTATCCGCAAAATTACTCGATTGCTTTACATTAACCAATGTACGTATTTCTGGATTCAATCCTTGAATGAACTGGCTAGACATCGCATCGTCATTTCTAGCCACAAGAGGAGCAAAACGTAGAAGTGTAAAGAACTGTGCCAGATATTCATCAACACTCAAAGACCCTGTTTCAGGTTTGCAAATTCTGCACTTCTATCCTGTCTATAGGAGGTAGGGAAGAATCTTTGATAAAATTCAAATCGAAAGGTCTTCCACGTGATCACTGAACGACTCTGCTCTAAGGCTCCTTTGGTGAGTAACCACCATCTTCTAGCAGTCTCTTGCAACTGATTCTCAATAAGCCTAATTCTACACTCATCTGTGAAATTCAGGAATTCAAATAACATTTCTGTTTCCTCAAGCCACTTCTCACACTCTACTGATGTCTCAGTTCCCTTCAGCATTGGTGGTTGAAACGACTGAAACCTCTGTAACTACGTTTCCATCTGAATCTCTGCCACATCTATCTGAGATTCTGTTCTATCTGTCTGCTCATATGATGTACTGCCTTTTTCTGAAATTCTGCGGGGAGCTACATCTGATTACCACAAACATTAGTAACCCAATAATACAATTCTGTGCCAATCTTTCCTGATCATGATCATCTTACTGCTGATCATGAATCCGATCCGATTCACATTCAAGAATACATAATACCAATTCAAGTCATATAATCAGGTAAGCATGTATCTTAAAGCAGTAACACATAGTCTCATGCTAGCATCACAATGTAAATCAACATCATAAGCAATTACATGCTAGCACACACATGCAAGGAAAGAAAATTCATCTACCCCTCTCATCCTCTTCTATCTCAATCTAAATCTATCTAACAGATCTATCAGTTCTGACTATCTTAATCTAAAGATCTATCTCTAAAGGATCTTCGCTCTGATACCACCTATTGTGGGGACCCGGACGCTAATCATCTTCTTAATCATAGTTGGGATTTAATTATCGGTTCTGATAAACAGGGTCTAAAAATTTTTCATTTTAAACTATAACTGCGGAAGGTAATGGAATTTAAATACTATACATGTCTGTATAAAATACATTTCAGTATTAAAAGTACAACAATCTAATTTAAGGTTTAACTACTAAAGTCCATTAATAAAACCAAGTCTACTGTAAGTCCGGAATCACCACGCTAAACTCGTCTTCTCTCATCATCATCCTGACCCCGAACCAGCCCCTCCTGTTGTCATGCACACATACAAAACAAGACAACAGCCGGATAACTCCGGTGAGACATAAATCCCAGTATAAAACATGGTAAACATGTATATACATAAAATAACTCATGAAACATGCTGTCACGAATAAAAATCAAAACATTAGATTTCATAAGCTATGAAATCTAATCACAACAAGCATGCACTTCAAATCAGCTAAACATGCATATAACCAATCTAAATCATAAAAACATGCTAGCACAACTGGAAGCAATAACGATGGGTCCCATGATCTAGGAGGCCACATCCATATAATCATGCAGTCCTAATCAAATCATGTCTAGACTTGACTCGACTAAAACTCTAGGGATCCCGTTATGAATAAGACGTCACTGGCTGTCACCTACCCTACCAATCGAGGTGATGTACGTCTTATTCCTAGACTCCGGCCTGATCTGTATCCACATCTACAAAGGGGCGGTGATCTTCCCCAGAGCTGAGATATCGCCGAACGTCTAGAGTCTGCCTGATCTCCAGACTGCCCTATCTTAATGCATGAATACAAAATCTGTAAACAAGCATAATCATTCTAATGCAATGCCACATGATCTGTAAACAAAGCATAGCAAGATTTGCATACAAGTTCTATAAACAAATCTATAAACAATCATAATCATATAAAAACATAACAAGAGTATAGTATGTGATTTAATGGGCAACTCAACGCGATCTCAATTGAGTTGTTCTTCCCGAATATCACATGAATTATACCTTTACCTTCCCCGTCTGAGGAAGACGAAGTCTCGAAGTCCAGTCTGTCCATATCCGATCTGAAATGACAATAACAAATACACTGTATCAATGTGTAGTTCAAATTACAATCTGTTCTGATCAATATTCAACTCAGTACATAATCTGATCAATATCTGCACCAAATACAATCTGATTATACCAACGATATCGTAATATTATCGAATTCATATCTAAATCTGAACAATCTAAAATAACTGATGTTTTGACGGCATAACAACACTGTCTCGACAACCCCGTCAATCTAAACATCACAAATATAATACCAGGCTTCGAAATCAATACTGATACAAATGATAATCTCAATATCTGTACACTCTGAATCAATAATAACACAATTCTGATATCAAATCTCAGTCAATTCATTTCCGAAAATCATAACAATTCCATAAACACTCTGTTTCTAAATCTGACTTCGATTCTACAATATCTACGGCAGTAGAAACGCTATATCTGAATCATATGCAATTCTGACAATATCATAAAATCAAATATTGTCTAAACGTAATAAAACTTACGTCCTTGCGTAGCCTGCGTTGATAGGAACACGGTACCGAAGTCGGATTCCAATTTGGATAGACGGTTCGCTCGCAAATCGATTTTGAGAATTAAGAACGAAGCTTTCCCTACGTTTCTTAATTCTTTCCTTCAACAATTCTGAAGAAATCGGTTTTGTATACAGATATATATATATATATACACACGCATTCCAAGGCATCATGTGGCAATTCTTCGTAATGCATGCCGCGCGCATATGCGCGCATACCGCCGCGCATATGCGCCGGCAGTTCTGCCCGGCAGTTCAAGCTTCTCGCGCATATGCGCCCACTCGCCCGCGCATATGCGCCCATGGTGCTGGGCGCTACGCGCAGATGCGCGAAGTCCATTCGTGCATGTGCGCGCATGTCTCGGCCACCTCCGCGCATGTGCGCGACTTCTTCTGCGCATGTGCGCGCATGTCTCGGCCACTCTCGCGCATGTGCGCGACTTCTTCCGCGCATGTGCGCGCATGTCTCGGCCACTCTCGCGCATGTGCGCGACTTCTTCCGCGCATGTGCGCGCATGTCTCGGCCACTCTCGCGCATGTGCGCGAGTTCTTCCGCGCATGTGCGCCCTCTCACTTCTTGCACACACATTTCACACCTTTTTCATGTGTTCTAGTCCGATCCGTTCCGTCTATAATTATCTTGATTAATTCTATAAATCATTTCAGATTAATCTCAGATTACAGTAATCATATCCCAATCATTTCAGATTACGATAATTAAATTCTCGGGCATTACACCGATGAACATAGAAGAATACGTGTCCAAGTTCTCCTCCTTGCTGAAATTTGCTCCACATGTGGCTGACAGCGAAGAAGCTACTGCTGACCAGTTCATCAATGGCCTGAACCCCGACATTTTTACATTGGTTAACACAGGGAGACCGGATAATTTTACTGATGCCCTGAACAGAGCTAAGGGAGCAGAAGCCGGTCTGATGAGACAGAAAGGGGCTTCATTTGTGCCTCCAGCACCGAGACCACAGCAACCACCTCCCAGATTTGAGAGTGGCAGCAGTAGTGGAGGAAAGAAAGAATTTTTGAAAGCCAGGGGAAAGCAATTCAAGAAATCTGGCAGTAGTTCTTCCAGCTCCGGTGGTTCCAGACTGAGCCAGAGTTACACTGGAGTTTATTGCAAGACTTGCGGAGGAAGACATGCTACTGAGCAATGCCAGGGAGTGACTGGTAGTTGCAATGTCTCTAAACAGCCGGGACACTTTGCTAAAGTGTGTCCGCAGAGAGGTTCCCAAAGAGTTCAGGGGGCCGAGTCATCGGGATCAGCAGCACAGACTGAGAGAAGATCAGCTGCTGTTCATACATTCCAGCCAGCGCCAGCTCAGTCACAGCAGAGGCCAGGAGGAAGCCAGACAGTTGGTCAGCCTCCAAGACAGCAGGCCAGAGTCTTCGCTTTGACAGAGGAGCAGGCCCAGGAAGCACCAGATGACGTGGTGGCAGGTAACTGTTCTTTATGTGGTTATCCTGCTTACGTACTGATTGATACCGGTGCTTCACACACATTTATTTCTGAACGATTTGCATTAAGTCATGCATTTCCTGTAGAATCTTTAGCTACTGTAGTGTCGGTATCTTCGCCTTTGGGGATAGGTTTGATATCCGTAAACTCTGTTAAGAATTGTATGCTAAAGTATGACGGGCATGAGATTGAGTTAGACTGCATCGTACTTGGGTTGTCTGACTTTGACTGTATTATCGGTATTGATATGCTAACCAAGTACAGAGCGATAGTTGATTGTTTCCACAAGATAGTGAGATTCAGACCAGATATGGCTGAAGAGTGGAAATTTTACGGTAAGGGTTCTAGATCGAGAATTCCTTTAGTATCCGTATTATCTATGACTCGATTATTACAGAAAGGAGCAGAAGGATTCCTTGTATATTCAGTAGATTTACTGAAGTCGAGTCCAGCATTGGCAGATCTGCCAGTGGTACGTGAGTTTGCTGATGTCTTCCCAGATGAGATCCCGGGATTACCTCCAGTTAGAGAGATAGACTTCAGCATTGAACTGATGCCAGGTACAGTACCGATTTCTAGAGCTCCGTACAGAATGGCACCAGTTGAATTGAAAGAATTGAAGGACCAGCTTGAAGATTTACTGGCCAAGGGATACATTAGACCCAGTGTGTCTCCTTGGGGTACGCCAGTATTATTTGTAAGAAAGAAAGACGGTTCGATGAGACTCTGCATCGACTATCGGCAACTGAACAAGGCAACGATAAAGAATAAATATCCTTTGCCTCGTATAGATGATTTATTCGATCAGTTGCAGGGTTCTTCAGTATATTCCAAGATTGATTTAAGATCGGGATATCATAAGCTGAGAGTCAGAGATTCTGATATCTCAAAGACGGCATTCAGAACCAGGTATGGACACTATGAATTTATTGTCATGCCGTTTGGTCTGACGAATGCTCCAGCTGTATTCATGGGATTAATGAACCGTGTATTCCAGAAATATCTCGATGATTTTGTGATTATTTTCATCGATGATATTTTGATTTATTCAAAGAATACGAGTGAGCATGCTGAGCATCTAAGAACTGTGTTGCGAATTCTAAGGGCTGAGAAATTATATGCTAAACTGTCGAAATGTGAGTTTTGGCTAAAACAAGTAGTATTTCTGGGTCATATTATATCAGGAGATGGTATATCAGTTGATCCCAGCAAAGTGGAAGCCGTGATTTCTTGGCCAAGACCGACGTCAGTCCCTGAAATTCGCAGTTTTATGGGTTTAGCAGGATATTACCGTCGTTTCATTAAAGATTTCTCGAGTATAGCTAAACCAATTACTCAGCTGACTCAGAAGAATGCTCCATTTGTTTGGTCTGAGGAATGTGAGACCAGTTTTCTGGAGTTGAAGAAGAGGTTGACCAGTGCACCGGTGTTGACAATTCCATCCGGTACTGGTGATTTTGTGGTTTATTGCGACGCTTCTCACAGAGGGTTGGGATGTGTGCTGATGCAACGAGGGCATGTTATCGCTTATGCTTCAAGACAGCTTAAACCACATGAGACCCGTTACCCAATTCATGATCTAGAATTGGCAGCCATTGTCTTTGCATTAAAGATATGGCGACATTATCTTTACGGGGAGAAGTTTGAGATATATTCTGATCATAAGAGTTTGAAATATCTGTTTTCACAATCGGAATTGAATATGAGACAGCGAAGATGGCTTGATTTGCTTAAAGATTTTGATTGTGAAATCAAATACTATCCAGGAAAGTCTAATGCAGCAGCTGATGCACTAAGTCGAAAGGTATGTTCTTTATCCTTATCGACGATTGGTGTTTCAAATTTGATAGAAGACTGCTGTTTGTCTGGATTAGAATTTGAAACAGATTATAGACCGTTGAGACTTTATACGGTGCAAGTAGAACCCGAGCTGATTATGAGAATTAAGGCAGCTCAGAAAGTTGATCAGAATGTACAGAAATCAGTATCGATGGTTAGAGCAGGACATCGATCAGAATATCAGGTACGTGATAACGTCTTGTATGTGAATAATCGTCTAGTTGTGCCAAATGTTTCATATTTGAGACGACAGATATTGTCAGAAGCGCACAACAGTCGATTCAGCATTCATCCTGGTGGCAGAAAGATGTACAATGATTTGAAAAGACAGTTTTGGTGGAAACGAATGAAGAATGATATTGCCGAATTTGTTTCCAAATGTCTGAATTGCCAACAGGTGAAAGCTGAAAGAAAGAAACCAGGAGGATTATTACAGAGTTTGTCCATTCCTGAATGGAAATGGGATCACATTTCCATGGACTTTGTGACGCAATTGCCGCGTTCCTCCAGAGGTTGTGATGCGATTTGGGTCGTGATTGACAGATTGACCAAATCCGCATGCTTTATTCCGTACAAGATGACGTACAGGTTTGACCAGATGGCAGAGATCTATGTCAGAGAGGTGGTTAGATTGCACGGAGTGCCGAAATCGATTGTATCAGATCGTGATCCTCGATTTACTTCGCACTTCTGGCAGAGTTTGCAGCAAGCTCTCGGTACGAAGTTACATCTGAGTACCGCATATCATCCACAGACCGACGGACAGTCAGAGCGGACTATCCAGACACTGGAGGATATGCTGAGAGCAGTAGTGCTAGATTTTAGCACTAATTGGCAAGATGCATTGCCTCTTTGTGAATTTTCGTACAACAACAGCTATCAGACGAGTATTGAGATGGCACCGTTCGAAGCGTTGTACGGAAAGAAGTGCAGATCCCCTCTTTATTGGGATGATATCTCTGAAGTACCTGAAATTGGACCAGATATGATCAGAGATATGACAGAAAAAGTGAAGCTAATTCGAAAGAAAATGAAAGCAGCACAAGACAGACAGGCCAAATATGCCAATGTTCGACGTAGACCGTTGGTATTTGGCGTCGGAGACCGAGTATTTTTAAAGATTTCACCTTTCAGAGGAGTTGTCAGATTTGGCAAGAAAGGGAAACTGTCTCCACGATATATTGGGCCTTATGAAATTCTCGAAAAGATAGGAGATCGTGCCTATCGACTTGCCCTACCGCCTTCATTATCAAGGATACATGATGTCTTTCATGTATCGTTATTAAGGAAGTACCTTCCTGATGCTTCACATGCTATTCAACCAGACGAGGCTGAGCTGGATGAATCATTAAGCTATATTGAAAAACCGATCCAGATCATCGATCGTAAAGAAAAACAGCTCAGAACGAAGACTATTCCACTTGTGAAAGTGCAATGGACTCGTCATGGTGTAGAAGAAGCAACTTGGGAAACCGAATCAGATATGAGACAAGAATTCCCAGAGTTGTTTCGATAATGTAAATTTCTTATACAGTTTTGTATATATACTCTTTGTTGATAGAATGAAATGCTTGTGATTTCGAGGACCAAATCGTATCTTAGGGGGGGAGAAATGTAAGGGCCAAGATCTTGATTCTGTTAATATGAGATTTTAATGATATTAACATGAGATTATTGGAGTTAAGATAATGTGAGTATAACCGGGCCATTACGAGATCGAATTAAACCAAGCATATGTAGTATATAACTTCTCAGACAGAATTGTTGGCGCCCGAGCGGTAAAGATCGACCGCCCGAGCGCCAATGTTGCTGTAATATTCGTCGCGGGCAGAAAGTTCGGCGCCCGGGCGGTAGATTTTGACCGCCCGAGCGCCAAGGGTGCCTTCAGAAATTGTTGGACAGAAACTGCCGCGCTCGAGCGGTAGTTTTGCACCGCTCGAGCGCCGACCAAAATGCAACAAAATATGCCACGTTTCAATAACATGCAAACGTGATATATATATATATACATATGCCTTCAGAAATCAAAAGGAACGAAAAGAAAGAAGCTCGGGAAGTTCCGTGAAAATCCTTACGCCTTTTTATTTCAATCCGTCCGTTAGATTTTAAATCCGACTGCGGTACCGTGTACCTATCGACGCAGGCTACAACTGGACGTAAGTTTTATTACGTTTTGACATGTCTTGGAATTATGATGTTGTTAGAATTGAATACACGTCATATATGTTATTCTTGACATGTTAGATAGCGTATAATCGAAGTCAGATTAAGAAACGGACTGAATATGAAATTGTTATGAATTTCAGAATGAAATTGACTGAGATGCGATGTCAGATTTGTATGGTGGTTAATTGTAAATGATTGGAATTGGTATATACTGATATAGTAGTACCGGTGTAGTCAGATTGTACTGTTGTACCGCCAGAATTTGATAAAACAGAGATGTTGTGATTTGATTTGAATATTAATACAGAATATTGGTATTGTCATTGCCAGATTGAGTATTGACAGACTTTGAATCGAGACTTCGATTGTATCAGAGCGACAACAAGAAAGGTATAAATTAATGTTGAGTTGGGATTGCACAACTCAAGTTAGGTTTGACTTGAGTTTCCCTAAATCACATACTTTATTTTATTGCATTGATATTTGCAGATTATCAGATTGATATGTTTATTGACTTAGAACAGAGTCAGAGTCCGAGTCTAGGGCTGACAGCCTAGCTAGGGCAGAACCGCCGAGTCTTTCTCAGAACCGATAAGACTCTAGACTTACGGTGTATCGACGAGCTTCAGATGTAGATCGACGTCTATCTCAGACACACTCGATACAGCATACCAAAGTCTAATTTAGATTGGGATCCCTAGATTTAAGATAAGATAAGATTAGATCACGAGTCATTGATTCATGTAGTCAGACTAGATACATGTTTTGATGTTTGTTGATGCTTTTATATATGTTTTATATGATTGCATTTAATACATTATTTATACTGGGATATTTATATCTCACCGGAGTTATCCGGCTGTTGTCTTGTTTGTATGTGTGCATGACAACAGGTGGGACAGGTACAGGGTCACAGAGATGAAGACAGACTGAGATTAGAGTGGTGATACCGGACTTGGACTAGAGCTAGGGTTTAAACACTTGATAGTAGTTGTTGAACCTGAATATGTATGATTGTATATTTTGTCAGATTTATACTTTTATACTGATATGTATATTAGTTTGTTTCCATTACCTTCCGCATTTTTTAAAAAAAAAATTTAGACCCTGATTATTATAATTGATTAATTAGTCCCAAAAACGATTAAGAACATGATTAGCGTCCGGGTCCCCACAATATCCTTTTGCCACCAATCGCGCCTTGAAGGTCAATACCTTCCCATCCGTCCCAAGTCCCTATGGGAACCGTTCCCTCAGGTGGATCTATAAGATCCCACACTTGGTTCGAATGCATGGAATTCATCTCAGATTCCATAGCTTCAAGCCATTTGGATGAATCGGCATCAGATAACGCTTCCTTGAAGGTCCATGGATCACATCCATGGTTAGGCTCATCATGGCCCTCTTCAAGAAGCTGACCATACCTCATAGGTGGTCTCGAGACTTTCTCGGATCTTTTAGGAGCTTGTATCTCCTCTCTTGGCTCTTCGGGTGTGGGTTCTATAATTGTGGGTGTCTCTCGAACCTCTTCGAGTTCTATCATCTCCCCTTTTCTATCCAATAGAAATTCCTTTTCCAAAAAGGTTGCATTCCTAGAAACAAACACCTTTGTTTCTTGGGGATGATAGAAATGATATCCAACTGAATTCCTTGGATATCCCACAAAGTAACATAAAATGGATCGACTATCCAATTTATCTCCCACTACCTGCTTCATAAGCAGGGCACCCCCATATTCTAAGATAAGAATACTTAGGAGGCTTACCTATCCATATCTCATATGGTGTATGCCTTTGAATGGACATTTAGTGGAATATCTTTCAATTTTAAGTTGTAGAGATCGTTTTCAAGTTCTTCAGTACCAATCAAACATTCATTCATGTAAATATTGCAAACACCTTTGCAAAATAAACAAGAATATCCATTTTTATCAACATAGAAATGGAAACAATGTTTTTAACAAAATTAGGTACAAACAAAATATCTCATAAAATTAACTTAAAATCATTGTTCATAAGCAAGTAAACATCTCCAATAGCTTTGCCAGCAACTCTTGCTCCATTGCTCATCCTCTAGAAGGTCACACCTTCCTTAAGCTTTCTACTTCTTCCCATCACCTGTAACTCATTACAGATATGTGAGTCAGAACCGGAATCTAACACCCAAGAAGTAGAGTTAATTGAAATGTTTACTTCAATTTAGAACATACCGTTTCCAGAACTCTTCTGGGCAAGATATTCCCTGCAGTTACGCCTCCAATGTCCAGGCTTCTTGCAGTGATGACATTCATCACTAGTCTTGTCAGCCTTAACTGGTATGGCTGCCACAACGGGATTCGGAGATTGCCTCAACAAGGGCACATTCTTCTTGGGACGTTGGAAAGAACGCTTCTTTCCATTCCCATGTGGATCAATCTTCGTACCAGATGAAGAACCCACATAAAGAACCAACTTCTCTTTCTTGATGGTGGATTCAAACGTAACAAGCATATTCACCAACTCCTCAAGGGTCGGCTCCATCTTGTTCATGTTGAAGTTCACCACAAAAGGATCAAATGAGCTAGGCAGCGATAAGAGCAACACGTCGGTGGTCAACTCCGAAGGCAAGATCAGATCCATGCCAACGAGCCCGATCACCTTTAGGCCATCCTCATGGACCGAGGCCCCATCTCGCATGCGCAAAGTGATCAGCTCCTGGACGGTAGCATGCCTTAGAGGTCGTGTTTGCTCACCAAAGAGCTCTTTGAGATGCAAATGAATGTCAGCAGCACTCTTTGCACCCTCAAAACGCCTCTGCAGCTCATCATTCATAGAAGTCAGCATATAACACCTGGCTATCAAGTCATGGTCACACCATTCCTTGTAAGCCTGCAATTCCTCAGGATTGCAGTCAGTCGGAGCCTCAACAGGGGACAACTCAGTCAGTGTATATGCTACCCTTTCCGAATTCAAGACGATTTTCAGGTTTCTTAGCCAAGTGAGGTAATTAGGTCCAGTTAATATGTGTTTGTCGAGTATTATGGATATCGGATTGCGAATCGAAGATATTGTCAATTTGTACTGAAAAGTAAAAACAGATAAATGTTGATGACTATTTTAAAATATTTAGTAAGATATGAAGTTTGGACTTTTACTTCATAAATATTTTCTCCCACTGTTTTGACATCTTTCACTACCCTCTAGTGAAAACGGGAAACTCCTTTGCTCAGTAGGTACGTAAGGTCCAATTAGCGAATTATGATCCCGAATAATATCAGTCAATCACAATTCCTAAAAGGTAGTTTCCAATTGCATCACAATGCAACCCTCTACGTAAACTTTTGTCTCACGTTTGATTAGTACCCAATAATATGACGTCGTTCATCTTCACGTGTCAAGCCTTACCCATCGATGTTGAACCTTAATGGACGGTCGCCATGAGTTCCCCCAATAATATGAGCCGAAATCATGGTAGTTCCACGTAGTTCACATCACCATGTCAATGGATGTCACAGCTTTCCGGCACCCAAAGCTCCCCCAATTATATGAGCCGAGCCCCGAGTACGGGTAGCGTTCATCATGCACCCATTGTCGATGGAAGACAAGGAAATTATAAACAAATTTATAATTTTCCTTTTCGGGCTTGATATTAATTTTGAATCTTATTCAAAATGAGGGTTTTTAATTTTGAAAGGTCTCATCATTAATTTTATTTTAAAAGCTCGCCATGTTTGATCGTATGTTTGCCGGATTCATGCAACTTTGTTATTATCATAATAATAACGCACATACTCATTATTTATAACATATCATGCATATATTATAAACAGTAAACAAACAAGGATGATCAATCGCCCCAATACTAATGGCCCGTGTGAGCTAAACACGGGCCTAGGTCCAATCCTAGGGTAAATGCACGGGATGCAAATGCAACTATTACATTAGCTTCCAATATTTACATGTCTTCGATCTTCATAATCATCATGGCCACCATCTTCCAATCTTGATCATCCACTATACTAATATTTACAAATAAATATCCATGGCAAATAGGGATACATCTCATGGGGTGGGAACGGGCCATAAATCAAGCCCACTTGATAAATTGATAATTATTACAATCATTCAACACAAAATATCCTAGCATACACCTAGCAAATTGGGCTTGGGCTTTTGATCATCCTCCATGCATAATATCACATATCATACACCATCAATTAATTATCACAATAATTAATTGATCCAATATTATATATCTTGATCCAATCACTAACCGCCACGATTATAAACTAAATTAACAAAGTATACAAACACCTTTGTCTACTTTCAAATTAATTTATTTATAACCGAATTTCTTATAAATCACAATTTACTATAAATAATTAAAGTCCAACTTCAATTATTTATTTTATGAGAAAAATTTGCAACTTTTGTAATTTTAAACTTAAGGGCCCAAAAATTTATTTTTCACCAAAAACATTTTGGCCCATTTAAAATTCACAAACATTTTAGCCATCCAATGGCCCAACAACTCAAGGCTCATGACACTTTGATATTCCAAACACTTTTGGAAACCCTATCCGTCATCGTCGTCGCCGGAGCTCCGTCGCTGGATTCCAGCAACAAATTTTTTTTTTATTTATTAAAAGTAGGGGCTGTTCGGGCAGCCCCTCGGGCTGCCCTAGCTGCCCGAAATGGGCAGCCCCTCGGGCAGCTCCCCACAAGAAGCCTCGGTTTTTGTTGCAAATTTTCATCTCAATCGGTTAGAAATCGCCCTCAATATAATATTATGTAAATGCTACACAAAAACGTAACCATAGCTCGGATACCACTTGAAAGGGGATCGGTTACGGTGACCGGAAGCGCAACGGAAGTCAAAAATTTTAATTTTTCATACAATATTTTCGGCCACCTCAAGATTTTGTGCAACAAATACAATAAAACACAAAAATGACATTCATAGTGTGTTTAGAAATTTTTACCTATCAACCTCTTGAGGTTGATGATGGCTCCAACTTTGTTGTTGAACAACAAAGCTCTTGTATGGCAAGAAAGATCTACAAGCTTCCTCCTTACTCCAAAATTAGGCCCACCACCAACTAGGTAGATCCCCTCAAATTTTGCACTAGAAAAATAGGAGGATTTTTCAAAGTGAAGTAATTTTCATTCCTCAACACTTGAAGAAGAAAAATGAGAGAAAACTTGGAGAGAAAGAGAGTGTTTCTTCAACCATTGAAGAAAGAAAAATGTGAGAGAGAAAAAAATGAATAGTATTTTCGGCACTATTCATCCTAGGAGAGAAGGAGAGACATTTTTTTGGTTGTGGGAAAAGTTTAAATCACTTTTTGCATGCCATGCCTTGAAAACTCAAAAAGTAGTCTCCCAACCTTTCACCTCCCATGCATGCATATTATATGGTTTTTATCAAAATAAAAACCATGGACTAAATTTAATTATCTCAAACATATTTGAGACTAATTAAACATTACTTGAATTTACCCAAGTCCCACTAGTTAAATAATTAATTTAAATTGAGCTCTACAAGACTCAATATAATTTAATTAATTCAACACTTGAATTAATTTAATTATTTAGACTCTACTAGGTCCACTAGGGTTTAATTAATTCAACACTTGAATTAATTTATTTAGTCCATAATAATGTTTATGAAAATCACAATTTTCAAATACATTATTCTCTTGGCCAAATTTTAATTTAGGAACACTTCCATAAATCAAAATTTTACATTTCTCTCATAGAAGTCATACTTCTATTTTTCTTTACGCTTATAAACTCATTTATAAGCCGTTCAACACATTGAACTATTTTCTCCTTTATAGAAGTCATACTTCTAATTTGTCTTTACGCTTATAAACCCCTTTATAAGCCGTTCAACACATTGAACTATTTTACTTCTCAACGGGATCTAGAAAGCTAGCACTTGTGTGGCCCTCAATGGTTCATTGATACGACTAGCCGTGGGTTCACATCTCCATGTGATTCGGACTAAACATGTCCTTATTCGAGCATACCCCAATTGCTCCATTCTTACTTATCAACACCTTGATAACAAGAACGTCAGAACTCAAGTCTGATAGTACCCAACCAATCATGTTAAACGCCTAGCAGCATCGCTTACATGATTCCCTAAGTATCAAATGATAGTGCCTGCAAGAACCATTCAATTATGGTTAGCGTACAGTACGGTCCCTTCAACTCATATATCCCGACCGATTCGACAACCATTGGTTTATCGAGAGTTGTCAATGAATCGATACTATGTGTCATGTCGTAGTTGCATCGATGGTGTAATCTATGAAACCCCTTTCATAATTACCACCATACTCTGGCCAGAGATTTCAACCTACTAACACATGATAACACATAGGATATCCATACCCGAAGGTAAGCGGTGAATCCCCGAATACAATGCATCGACTCCTATGTGTTTCGACAGAACACCCAACCTTGCCACCTGATGACCCCATGAGAGTCGGTAAACAAGTCAAAGTGTAATTCTAGCACATAGAGTCTCAATGTTGTCCGGGGTCATACGGACTAATTCTGTACAACCATAAACTAGGACATTTCCACTCGATAAGTGAGAACCACTTGGAAAGTCCTTTTATGGAGGGTTGTTCAGTGCACTCTACAAGGAGCACCTATCTGCATGTTCGGACATCACAATGTCCCCTACCAATGAAACTTGGTACTCACATCGCAGATACTAGTCTCGAACTCTAGCGGCCTATATCCTTCTTAGTGGCGGCTGAATCGACTAGGAACCGTTTAGAATATACAGTATTCCAAATATGAGTTTCATGATACTCATCATATGAGCATCTCATATTCTTTCTACTATTTCTATATTCAAGGGCTTTATCTATGCAACTAGCATGGGTATACAGATAAAGATTTGCAAATTTAATAATTTCAAATATTATTAAAATAAAGATTGCTTATACATAGAGTTTCATTGTGAACACTCGTCCAACACTTGGCTCGACGGGCACCTACTCTAACATATGTTTCAGATGTTGATACATATATCTGTTACCTGATTACATGCTCTATATTTGTTATATGATTTCATGTTTCGTTGATTTATACTGAGATTATATTCTCACCGGAATTATCCGGCTGTTGTCTTGTCTGTATGTGTACATGACAACAGGTGGGACAGGTTCAGGTTTGAGGAGATGAAGAAAGATCGTGATTAGAGTGGAGATTCCGGACTTTGATGTTGATGTATAATAGGGTTGGAACACTTGACATGAGTTGTTAAACCTTAGTTTAGTTTGAATGCATGCAGTACAGGACTTGTATTGTATTTTATACTGATATGTATATTAGTTTGATTTCACTACGTTCCGCATTTTAAAAAAAAAATTTAGACCCTGTTTTTAATTGATTAATTAGTTCCAAGTATGATTAAGAACTTGATTAGCGTCCGGGTCCCCACAACAAATGAAGCCCCTTTCTGTCTCATCAGACCGGCTTCTGCTCCCTTGGCTCTGTTCAGGGCATCAGTAAAATTATCCGGTCGCCCTGTGTTCACCAATGTGAAAATATCGGGGTTCAGGCCATTGATGAACTGGTCAGCTGTAGCTTCTTCGCTGTCAGCCACATGTGGAGCAAATTTCAGCAAGGAGGAGAACTTGGATACGTATTCTTCTATGTTCATCTGTCCTTGCTTTAGATTGGCAAACTCCGCCCCCTTGTCCTTCCGGTACGACACTGGAAAGAATCGTTGATAAAATTCAGTTCTAAATATATTCCAGGAAATAGTCGTACCTCTATGCTCCATGGCTTTCTTCCTCGTAATTCACCAGTTCTTGGCAACGTCGTGTAACTGGTGTCCAATTAATTTCACCCTCTTCTCATCTGTATACTCCAAGGATTCGAACAACATTTCTATATCATCAAGCCAACTCTCACACTCCACAGCGTTCTCTGTGCCTTTCAAGGTTGGCGGATGAAATTACTGAAATCGTTTCAGTAACGTTTCCATTGGAGTCGGAGTGACATCCATTGGAGGATTTGATGTACTTCCCTGTTCTGGGACTCGTCTCGGAGGCATATCTAATAATCAAATAGATTAGTAACAGATACAACAATTCTGTTTCAATCCTTCTCTGATCATCTTACCGCTGATCTAGAATCAGTACTGATCCAATCTCAATAAAACATATTACTATATCAAATCAGATAAACAAGTAACATGTAATAAAGCATTAAGACATGCTAGCATTCAAAAGCAGGAAAGAAAACCACAATCTACCCCGCTCACTAGCCTCTTCTATCTCAATCTAAAGGATCTATCGCTCTGATACCACCTGTTGTGGGGACCCGGACGCTAATCATGTTCTTAATCGTCATTGGGACTAAATCAATTATAATAATCAGGGTCTAAATTTTTTTTTTAAAACTGCGGAAGGTAATAGAATCAAACTCCTATACATATCAGTATAAAAGTATAAATCTCAAACATAATACAATAATTTACAACTCAGGTTTAACACCTAACTATCAAGTGTTTAAACCCTATCTCTAGTCCAAGTCCGGAATCACCACTCTAATCTCGATCTGTCTTCATCTCTGTTACCATGTACCTGTCCCACCTGTTGTCATGCACACATACAAACAAGACAACATTCGGATAACTCCGGTGAGATATAAATATCCCAGTATAAACAATGTATTCAATGCAATCATATAAAACATATATAAAAGCATAAACAAACATCAAAACATGTATCTAGTCTGACTACATGAATCAATGACTCGTGATCTAATCTTATCTTATCTCAAATCTTGGGATCCCAATCTAATTTAGACTTTGGTATGTTGTATCGAGTGTCTGAGATAGACGTCGATCTACATCTAAAGTTCTTCGATACACCGTAAGTCTAGAGTCTTATCGGTTCTGAGAAAGACTCGGCGGTTCTGCCCTAGCTAGGCTGATCTGCCCTAGACTCGGACTCTGACTCTGTTCTAAGTCAATATATTAACATATCAATCTGATACTCTGCAAATATCAATGCAATAAATAAAGTATGTGATTTAGGGAAACTCAGGTCAAACCTAACTCGAGTTGTGCAATCGCGAATCAACATTTATTTATATCTTTCTTGCTGTCGATCTGATACAATCAAAGTCTTGATTCAACGTCTGTCACTGTTCAATCTGGCAATGACAATACCAATATTTTGTATCAATATTCTAATCAAATCACAACATCTATGTTTTATCAAATTCTGATAGTATAACAGTACAATCTTGCGATACTGATAATACTATATCAGTCTATATCGATTCCAAACGTTTACAATCAATTACTGTACAAATCGGATATCACTTCTAGTCAATTTCCTTCTGAAATTCATAACAATTCCATATTCAGTCTGTTTCTTAATCTGACTTTGATTCTACACTGTCTAACATGTCAAGAACATCATATATGAATTCTATTCAATTCTGACAATATCATAATTTCAAGACATGTCAAAACGTAATAAAACTTACGTCCTGTAGTAGCCTGCGTTGATAGGAACACAGTACCGAAGTCGGATTTAAAATCTAACGGACGGTTTGATCGCAAATCGAATTCTAAAATTCCAAAGCTATTTCCCTTCCTCGGAGCCTCGTTTCTTTCTTCTGATGAAAGTTGCATGTATATATATATATATAAATTTTATATATATATATATATACCAACGTACATGCACAAGCCAAATGTCGATTTTCCCTTCTGCATGTCTCGCGCTCGGGCGGTGGTAAATTACCGCTCGAGCGCGGCCTTCTCTGCCCAAGCAATTTCAAGTCGCGCCCTTGGCGCTCGGGCGGTCAAAAACTACCACCCGGGAGCCAACTCTTCTGCCTGCGACAATTACTTGATGAACACTGGCACTCGGGCGGTCAAAAACTACCGCTCGGGCGCCAGACTCTCTGTCCCCAAGTTATGTAAATCATATGCTTGACCCAATTTGATCTCGTAATGGCTCGGCCATAATCACATTAATTCAACTTCAATAATCTCATGTTAATATGGTTAAAATCTTATATTAACAGAATCAAGATCTTGGCCTTACATTTCTCCCCCCCTAAGATACGATTTCGTCCTCGAAATCCCAAGCATTTCATTCGTATCAACAAGGAGTATATATACAAAACTGTATATAAAAATTTACATAAAGAATCAAGATCTTGGCCCTTACAAATTCTGCAATATCTGTCTTCATCTGTTTCCACCAGAATTGTGTCTTTAGATCGTTGTACATTTTACGGCCTCCAGGATGAATGCTAAACCGACTACAGTGCGCTTCTGACAATATCTGTTGTTTCAAATCTGAAACATCTGGCACTACAAGACGGTTATTCACATATAGCACATGATCACACACCTGATATTCTGACACATGCCCTGATCTGACCATCTGAATTGATCTCTGAACATTCTGATCCGTTCTTTGTGCTTCTTTAATTCGCATTATCAAATCTGGCTGAACTTGAATCGAAGAAAGTAGCAATGGTCTACTACCTGTATCAAATGCTAATCCAGACAAACAACAATCTTCAACTAAATTCGAAACCCCTATCGTCAACAAGGATAAAGCACAAACCTTTCGACTCAAGGCGTCTGCTGCTGCATTTGACTTCCCTGAATAGTATTTGATTTCGCAATCAAAGTCTTTCAACAAATCGAGCCATCTACGCTGTCTCATGTTCAATTCTGACTGAGAAAATAAGTACTCCAGGCTTTTATGATCCGAGTAGATTTAAAATTTCTCGCCATAAAGATAATGACGCCAAATCTTCAATGCAAATACGATAGCCGCCAATTCAAGATCATGAATTCGGTATCGAGTCTCGTGTGGCTTTAATTGTGTCGAGGCATAAGCAATCACATGACCTCGCTGCATAAGAAAACACCCCATCCCTCTGTGAGATGCATCACAATATACAACGAAATCACCCGTATCTAAGAGAATCATCAAGACAGGTGGACTGGTCAGCCTCTTCTTCAATTCTAAGAATCTAGACTCACAATCTTCAGACCACACAAATGGCGTATTCTTCTGTGTCAACTGGGTAATCGGTTTCGCAATGCTGGAGAAATATTTGATGAATCTTCTATAGTACCCTGCTAGACCCATGAAACTGCGTGTCTCTGGCATAGAAGTCGGTCTCGACCAACTGATAACAGCTTCAACCTTACTCGGATCCACAGAAATACCGTCTCCAGATATGATATGACCCAAGAAGACAACCTGTCTCAGCCAAAACTCACATTTTGACAGCTTAGCATATAATCTGTCATTTCTCAGTGTTTGCAACACAATTCTCAAATGATTGGCATGCTAATTCAGATTCTTAGAGTACACCAAAATATCATCAATAAAAACAATCACAAACTCATCCAAATACCTCTGAAAGATGTGGTTCATCAAACTCATAAACACCGCTGGAGCATTCGTTAAAGCGAAAGGCATGACAACAAACTCATAATGTCCATACCTGGTCCGGAATGCTGTCTTCGGTATATCAACATCTCGAACTCTGAGTTGGTGATATCCCGATCGCAAATCAATCTTGGAATAGATAGAAGATCCCTGCAACTGATCAAATAAGTCGTCGATTCTAGGCAAAGGATATTTGTTCTTTATCATTGCCTTGTTCAGTTGTCTGTAATCTATACACAATCTCATAGAACCATCTTTCTTTCACACAAATAGCACTGGAGCACCCCAAGGAGATACACTAGGTCTGATATATCCCTTGGCTAGAAGATCTTCTAACTGTGCTTTCGGTTCTTTCAGTTCTATCGGTGCCATCCTATACGGAGCTCTCGAAATAGGAACGGTACCTGGAATAAGATCTATGCTGAAATCAACCTCTCGGGCTGGAGGTAACCCTAGAATCTCGTTAGGAAATACATCTGCAAACTCCCGTACTACTGGCAAATCTGCCAATGCCGGGCTCGATTTCTGTAGGTCTACAAAATAAATAAGGAACCCCTCTGCTCCTTTCTGCAACAATCTACTCATAGTCAAAGCAGACACTAAGGGAATCCGAGATCTGGAACCCTTACCGTAGAATTTCCACTCTTCTGTCATTTCGGGTCTGAATCTGACAATTTTGTGAAAACAGTCTACGGTCGCTCTGTACTTAGTCAACATGTAAATCCCGACAATACAATCAAAATCAGATAGACCAAGTACAACACAATCTAAATCAATCTCATGTCCCTCAAATTGTAGTATGCAATGTCTAACTGAAGTCACAGATATCAACCCACTTCCCAACGGAGAAGAAATAGACACTACAGTAGACATTGACTCGACAGGCAAGGAATGCAACAATGCAAAACGTTCTGATATAAATGTATGTGATGCACCTGTATCTATCAACACATATGCAGGATAACCGCAAAGAAAACAGTTACCTGTAATCACGTCGTCTGGCGCATCCTGTGCCTGCTCTTCTATCAATGCAAACACCTGAGCCTATTTTCTGGGAGGTTGGCTCACTGTCTGGCCACCTCTAGCTCTAGGCTGGGACTGTGTAGGCGTGGGCTGGAAGGAATGGACAGACAAAGTCTGCCTCTCGAGCTGAGCTACTGAAGCTGATGACCCTGCACTCTGAAATCTTTGGGCACCTTTTTGGGGACAAACTCTGGCGAAGTGTCCCAGCTGTCTGCAATAGTTACATCTGCCCATCACTCCCTGACACTACTCAGTGGCATGCCTACCACCACAAGAACTGCAATAAACACCTGTATAATCGGTACTCTGGCCAGGACCTCTCTGTCTTGACCCACTGGAGCTCGACGAACTGCTCCCTGCTCTCTTGAACTGCTTACCCTTAGCTTTCAGAAAATCCTTCTTGCCACTACTAATGCTTCCAGTATCAAATCGAGGAGGAGGTATTGGAAACTGTACGGCGGGCGGTGGCATCGATCTCTGACCCTGAACACTATAGGAAGCTCCTCGTTAGCTAATCAAGCCAGCCTCTACTCCCTTTGCTCGGTTCAGCGCCTCAGAAAAAGTGTTGGGTCGCCCCGTGTTCACTAAGGTGAAGATATCTGGTGTAATAGCCGAGCCCGGTGTATGGTACGATTTAAGTTTCGTATATTTATTTGGGTTTGTGAGTAGATGTTTAGAGTTGTGTTTATGGGCTATAGTATGCTTGGTATTATTATCTTGAGGTGTTAGTTGGTATTGATTGTTCGTTTCAGCGTTTCGGATCGATTTTAGTTACTTGGAAGTTGTTCATTGTCGTGACCAGAGTGCACCCGCGCTCTTAAAGGAGTGCCCCCGCGGTGTACTATTCATGATTTTGGAGTTGGGTAGCCGTAGCAGAACCGCACCCGCGGTAGTTGCAGCGCCGCACCCGCGGTGTCTGTGTTCCAGAATTATTGTGTTGTGCCGTGAGCTAGGCGCACCCGCGGTGCTTGTGGCGGCGCACCCGCGGTCTAGGTATGGGCGAGATTTTAAGTTACTTTTTGGGAGTTGTTGGCCATACCTTATCTCTTTCCTTTCCTCCATTCTCGATTTTCTCTCTAAGGAATAGGGTTTTCTTCCATTTCATTTGCTTCATATCTTCGATTCGTGGATCTAGTTCGATTTTCGACTTGAGATCGAGGTTATCCGTGGTGCTAGGAAGCTAAGGTAAGTTTTTGGTTGAGTTCTATCATGGTTTTGGGAGATGTGATGCTATAGGTTGATGTTTTTGATGGTTTAATGGATTATTTGAATTTTATTTTTGGATATAGAGTTGATATTGGTGTTGTTTATGGATTATTGTTGTAGGTGGTATACAAGAGTTTGATTCAAGGTGTTATTGTGGGTTGTAAGTGGAATTTCATCCCTTTTGCTCACATGATGTTATATGTATTGTGTTTTAAAGGTTTTAATATGATATTCCCTTCAATTGATTCATTGTTATGTATTGATTCCATTGCTACGTTATTGGAGACAATTGATGTCTCAACTATTGTTCAAAGGGAATATAAGAGAAAAGAAAGAGTTTACAAAGTGATGGTTTAAATGCTATTGAGAGTTCAAATGTTTTATTGGATTGATAGAAACATAGTCAGAGAATTGCATGCAATTAGTTGATCAACGCCCATAGGCTTATATCCCTCAGAGTTATCGGTTTATATCGATTTGGGATACGAGCACCACAGTCAGAGATACTATTGATATCAATCCAACCAGAGTAAAGAGAAATACCATCGTATTGTTATGTTATTGCTACAGTTGATACTACAGTATTCATGTTTCAGAGTTGATGGTATTTATGATTTCAAAGTCATGTTTTACAGAGTATACTATGTATCATTGCTATGTAAAGTTCCACTTGCTGAGATTTATTCTCATTTCAGTTATTTCATGTGATGCAGATCAGAGTGGAGGCCCGGGACGTTGTGTGGGGACCCGAACTTAATTCAATTCTTAATCACGTTCTGGGAATAATTAATCAATTAAAATAAACAGGGTCTAAAATTTTTTTTTAAAATACAAGAGTACGCAGCACATGAAATAAGTTCTATTTCATTTACAAGATCACTACTCAGATCTAAGTACAAGTCATGTATAAACGTAAATCATAATAACTACTGTTTCTTCACTACATCTCAGGTGATAAAACAGATGTACTCCTAAGTCTGGATCTCCACGCTATCTAGTCCAGCCTCATTCTCTTCTTGACCCTGATCCAGCCCCACCTGTTGTCATGCACACATACAAAACAAGACAACAGCCGGATAACTCCGGTGAGATATGAATATCCCAGTATAAACAATGTAAACATGCAATCATATAAAACATATATAAAAGCATAATTACAATATCATTACATGTAGCAACTCAACAAACATGAATGATAACATGTATCAAATCAGAAACATAAATCAATATCAAACAAAGAATCATACTCAGACTCAGACTCGACTCAGATAACGCGTCGTCTCAGACTCGACTCAACTCTAACCTAGGGATCTCGATATAGTGTCTGGGCGAATCAGCCGCAGAATTGACGAATCAGTCATGAATTAAGCGAATCAGCCATAGTTTAGACGAATCAGTCAAGATTAAGCGAATCAGCAATAATTAGGCGAATCAGCCAATAACCAGACGAATCAGCCGGTGACTAGGCAACTCAGCCACTAACTAGACGAATCAGCCAGTACCTAGACGACTCAGTCGATGACTAGCGAATCAGCAGTCAACTACAAGCATTGGCTATGACTCAATAGCCCAGACGAATCAGTCGGTGACTAGGCGAATCAGCCCTTGACTAAACGACTCAATAGTCAATACATGCAGTGGCTATAAATCAATAGACTACAAACATCCATCTCATCAATTACAAATATCAATGTAATAAACTAAGTATGTGATTTAGGGAAACTCGAGTCAAACCTCACTCGAGTTGTGCAATCCCAACTCAACATTAATTTATACCTTTCTTTCTGATACTCTGGCTCTGTCGAAGTCTCGAACCCCAAGCCTGTCAATACTCATTGTCCAGTTGTAGCCTACGTCGATAGGAACACAGTACCGCAGTCGGATTTAAAATCTAACGGACGGATTGATCACAAATCGAATTGAATGTAATTCCCTCCGGAAGCTCTCGTTCTTTCCTCTGAAATCTCTCTGAGGAAAGTTTGCATGTATATATATATATATATATATACACCAACGTTGCACAATACACCACATGTCGATTTTTCCTTTTGCATGTTTCGCGCTCGGGCAGTTAAAAATTACCGCTCGGGCGCGGAAGTCTCTGTCCAGATCCTCAACCGAACAATATTACCGCCCGAGCGCCAAACATTCTGTCCAAAAATTAAAATTGGCGCTCGGGCGGTTCTTTTCTACCGCGCGGGCGCGAGATGTTCGGCCTAACATCTTGAGATGTTCGGTTCAACATCTTGGCTTAAAATAAACCAACGCCCGGCTTCGTCATTTGAGTTTGTATAACCTCAATCACGTCAATTAATCAACGTCTGATTACAGTAATTAAATCTCGGGCATTACATTTCTCCCCCTCTTAGATCTGAGTTCGTCCTCGAACTCGTAAATAATCAATTCAAATATATCAGAATAAATGGATAACAGAGTTTAATCAGAAAACTCATCTCAATGAATCCATTCTGAAATCAATCTCACAATACTGATTATACAACATCCGTATATATCAATCAACAGCTCATAACAAATCAATACCATTAGCTGTTATGGAAGCTGTTTATCCCAATCAAGGATATATTCAATCTTCAGTCTTAAATACCAACAGTCATCGTCCGACGTGGCATATTAAGTTTGTCTCATCTGAGCTATTTTCATCTTCTTCTAAATCAGCTTCACTTTTCAGTCACATCTCAGATCATTTCAGATTCAATCTCAGGAACCTCAAAGATACATTTCAATAAAGAAAGGATCCATATATCTTTTCGTACAACGCTTCAAAATGAGTTATTTCAATACTCGTTTGAAAGCTGCTGTTGTACGAAAATTCACAAAATGGCAATGAATCATGTCAACTAGTGCTAAAATCTAGCACTACAGTTTCTGGATATTCTCCAGTATCCGGATAATTCGCTCTGATTATCCGTCAATCTATAGACGATAGATGAAAGAGTTTGTGATCTATTCTGCCAAAAATACAAAATCAACCAAAAATCATGGTATGATATCGTCAATTTAGGCATTCAGTGCAGTCTAATCACTCTTCTGATACCTTCTATGGTGGCATTCTGATCTTTCTGACCACTTCTCTGACATCAATCAGTGTCATTTGATCATGTTTGTACATTATCTAGTACAAACTGATAGATATAGATTGAACAATCTATCAATCTTAATCATATCATATTACAATCTGTAAAATGACGGTAATTTCATTACGAAGGCTATAGAAATGTACTCTCATTTCTATTTAGAACTTTACAATTCAGTAATAATTCTTCTGATTTCTATCTTTCTATCTTTTCTGTTAGCAATTTAGACATATCCGTATAATTTCTGCCAACATTTCAGTACAATTCTGTTATAACTGATCTCATCTGTCTATATCACAATTATCTGTTCGAATACAATACATTCTCAATCATCAGACTGCACACTGAATTCCTTACTGTAAGTTTCTGACACTATCTGTCCTTTCTGATTCGAACTATTTGACATATACAATTAGTTAATAACATAAATTAAAGAAGGAATACCTACCTGGTATTCGGCTCTGACTATTGCTATCAAGCTTTGCTGTACAATTCTGACACATCTGATTTCACAGAATAATCAATCTCATACATCATACACAATCACATATCTGTTACTCTGATCGACACTCTGTTCTGATTATCGATATTGAGTTCTAAACATTCTAATCAGCTTTTTGAACTGCTATCGTTTCAAAATCAGCTATGGTTCAGACGGTACAATATAATCTTCATTGTCTACAATCCGTCTCAACCACGTGTTCAGAATAACATCAATATTCAATCAGATTCAAAATATGTTAAATTCATAAACCGCAACTGTTTGACACTGATGCCAATCTCAGCTGACTAATTACGGTTTAATTCTGTGAAAATCAACGAATATATCATCTTCAGATAAAACACATCCTGAATGCAATCTGTCTCAATCAGGATTCAAATTTCAGCAATTTCTAAGATCAGTTCAAGACTAAAATCAATCTCTCTGCCTGAAATTAGATCTGAAATCTGATCGGGGAAAACATCAATAACTTTCATATCATTGGTAAATCAGCCAATGATAGACTCAATTTCAGTAAATAAACTGAATACATAAGGAGTCACTCTGCTCCTTTCTGTAATAATCGAGTCATAGCTAGTACGAATATCAAAGAAATTCTCAGTCTAGAATTATTATCGTACAATATTCATCTCTTGATCATCTCAGGTCTGATTCTTACCAACTTCTGGAACTAATCTATGGTAGCTCTGTACTTGGTCAGCATATCCATATCAGTAATTGCAGTTCCAAAATCATAGAACACCAGTACAATACAAGCTACTACATGATCTAGCTCGATTTCATTCTTATCCTACTGTAGTATTCAAGATCTAACAGAAATCACTGATACAAGATCTTTTCTCAAATGAAAAAAACCAAATACTACAGTAAATAGGGACTCAACAGATAATGCATACATCAATGCAAATCTTTCAAAAATAAAAGTATGTGAAACACCAGTATCCCTCAATACATATGCAGGATAATCAAACAAATCAGTTACCTGCAATATCATCATCTGGTGCTTCCAGAGCCTGCTCCTCGGTTAAAGCAAATACTCTGGCCTGCTGTCTAGGAGGTTGGCCAACTGTCTGGCTTCCTCCTGGCCTCTGCTGTGACTGAGATGGTGCTTGCTGAAATGAAGGGACAACCGCTGATCGTCTACTCCACTGTGCCGCTGATCCAGATGGTTCGGCTCCCTGGGATCTTTGGGAACCCCTCTGTGGACATACTCTGGCAAAATGTCCCTGTTGTTTGCAGAAGTGGCAGCTACCAAGTATTCCTTGGCATTGCTCAGTGGAATGTCTCCCTCCACAATTTCCGCAGTAAACGCCAGTATAACTCTGTTGAGAACCACTAGAGCTAGAAGAACTGCCGCCAGACTTCTTAAACTGCTTTCCTCTAGCCTTCAGAAAATCTTTCGTTCCACCACTGCTACTGCCACTCTCGAATCTGGGAAGTTGTTGATGTGGTCTCGACACTGGAGGAACAAATTCAGCTCCTCTCTGCCTTATCAGGCCCGCTTCAGCGCCCTTTACTCTATTCATGGCATCAGCAAAGTTATTGGGTCGTCCTGTGTTCACCAATGTAAATATATCAGGATTCAAGCCATTGATGAACTGATCGGCAACGGCTTCGTCATTTCCAGCCACATGTGGAGAAAACTTACACAAGGTAGAGAACTTGGTCACATATTCTTCAATGTTCAGCTGACCCTGTCTCAAATTGGCAAACTCCGCCCCCTTGTCTTTTCTGTACGATATTGGGAAAAATCTCTGATAAAACTCAGTTTTAAATACATCCCAAGTAATAATCGTACCTCGCTGCTCCAAGGCCCTCTTCATTGTAACCCACCAGCTTTGTGCAACATCAAGCAACTGGTGCCCAATCAATTTAATCCGGCGCTCATCACTGTATTCCAGTGAATCAAACAGCAACTCAATGCTACCTAACCAGCTCTCACACCCGACTGATGTCTCAGTACCTTTCAGAGTGGGTGGTTTGAATGACTGAAACCTCTTCAGCAAGGTTTCCATCGGAGTCGGTGTTAAATCCATTGGAGGATTTGATATACTACCCTGTTCTGGTATTCTTCTGGGAGGCATATCTGAATAGCACAAGGATTAGTAACTCAATCCAACAAACCTGTTTCAATTCAGTCTCTCCTCCGATCATCTTACTGCTGATCGAGAATCAATTCAGATTCGTTCCCAATAATACATATTACAAAATGAAATCAGATAAATCAAGTAACATGTATTATATAAAGCAGTACGACATGCTAGCATTCAAAAGCAGGAAATAAAACCTCAATCTACCCCGCTCACTAGCCTCTTCTATCTCAATCTCAAGAATCTACAGTTCTAATACCTACAGCTCTGATACCACCTGTTGTGGGGACCCGAACTTAATTCAATTCTTAATCACGTTCTGGGAATAATTAATCAATTAAAATAAACAGGGTCTAATTTTTTTTTTAAAAATACCAGAGTACGCAGCACATGAAATAAGTTCTATTTCATTTACAAGATCACTACTCAGATCTAAGTACAAGTCATGTATAAACGTAAATCATAATAACTACTGTTTCTTCACTACATCTCAGGTGATAAAACAGATGTACTCCTAAGTCTGGATCTCCACGCTATCTAGTCCAGCTTCATTCTCTTCTTGACCCTGATCCAGCCCCACCTGTTGTCATGCACACATACAAAACAAGACAACAGCCGGATAACTCCGGTGAGATATGAATATCCCAGTATAAAAAATGTAAACATGCAATCATATAAAACATATATAAAAGCATAATTACAATATCATTACATGTAGCAACTCAACAAACATGAATGATAACATGTATCAAATCAGAAACATAAATCAATATCAAACAAAGAATCATACTCAGACTCAGACTCGACTCAGATAACGTGTCGTGTCAGACTCGACTCAACTCTAACCTAGGGATCCCGATATAGTGTCTGGGGGAATCAGCCGCAGAATTGACGAATCAGTCATGAATTAAGCGAATCAGCCATAGTTTAGACGAATCAGTCAAGATTACGCGAATCAGCTATAATTAGGCGAATCAGCCAATAACCAGACGAATCAGCCGGTGACTAGGCAACTCAGCCACTAACTAGATGAATCAGCCAGTACCTAGACGACTCAGTCGATGACTAGCGAATCAGCAATCAACTACATGCATTGGCTATGACTCAATAGCCCAGACGAATCAGTCGGTGACTAGGCGAATCAGCCCTTGACTAAACGACTCAATAGTCAATACATGCAGTGGCTATAAATCAATAGACTACAAACATCCATCTCATCTATTACAAATATCAATGTAATAAACTAAGTATGTGATTTAGGGAAACTCGAGTCAAACCTCACTCGAGTTGTGCAATCCCAACTCAACATTAATTTATACCTTTCTTTCTGATACTCTGGCTCTGTCGAAGTCTCGAACCCCAAGCCTGTCAATACTCAGTGTCCAGTTGTAGCCTACGTCTATAGGAACACAGTACCGCAGTCGGATTTAAAATCTAACGGACGGATTGATCACAAATCGAATTGAATGTAATTCCCTCCGGAAGCTCTCGTTCTTTCCTCTGAAATCTCTCTGAGGAAAGTTTGCATATATATATATATATATATATATATATATATATATATATATATATATATATATATATATATATATATATACACCAACGTTGCACAATACACCACATGTCGAATTTCCTTCTGCATGTTTCGCGCTCAGGCGGTTAAAAATTACCGCTCGGGCGCGGAAGTCTCTGTCCAGATCCTCAACCGAACATCTCCTGGCGCTCGGGCGGTAATATTCTACCGCTCGAGCGCCAAACATTCTGTCCAAAAATTAAAATTGGCGCTCGGGCGGTTCTTTTCTACCGCTCGGGCGCGTGATGTTCGGCCTAACATCTTGAGATGTTCGGTTCAACATCTTGGCTTAAAATAAACCAACGCCCGGCTTCGTCATTTGAGTTCGTATAACCTCAATCACGTCAATTAATCAACGTCTGATTACAGTAATTAAATCTCGGGCATTACACGTTGACTGTGGACAGGGGGTCATATGCATACACCGTTGGAAGGAAGATTTTGGCATGATCATAGGAATGATGTTTTGTATTTTGTTATGTCATTTAAATGATCATGTATTGCTATTTTTTAAAGATGTTTAAAGAAATGTATTTTGAAACTCCTTCCATATTTTAAAGAAAATTTTAATTTCCGCTGTGTATTTTATTTAAAGAGGTCAGAGGTGTCACATCTGGATTCAAACCATTTATGAATTGATCGGCGACAGCCTCGTCATTCCCTGCTACATGTGGTGCAAATCGAAGCAAGGAAGAAAACTTTGCAACATACTCCTCTATGTTCCATTGCCCCTGTCTCAAGTTGGCGAACTCTGCCCCTTTGTCTTTTCGGTATGACACTGGAAAGAAACGTTGATAAAATTCATCTTTAAAGACTTTCCAAGTAATATCAATACCTCAATGTTCTAGGGCTCGTTTCGCCCATTAGCCACCAAATCTTGGCCACTTCTTGCAATTGATGCCCAATCAGCTTTACTCTACGTTCATCTGAATAGGCAAGTGATTCAAATAACATCTCTATATCATCCAGCCAGCTTTTGCAATCCGCTGCATTCTCAGTGCCTTTCAAGGTTGGGGGTCGGAACGACTGAAACCAATTCAACAGAGTCTCCATCGGGGTAGCTGTTACGTCCATCTGAGTACTTGACGTGCTCCCCTGTTCTGGCACTTGTCCTGCAGCTGGTTGCGGTATCCTTCTAGGCGGCATATCTGGTTATCAAACAAATTAGTACACAGTCTATACAAGCTGTCTCAGCCCTCCTCTGATCATATACCTCTAATCCAGAATCGGTTCTGATTCAGTCTTGGAAATTATATGTTGTAAATCGATTCAGATACAGTACAACACATAATAAGGAAAGCAATAAATCATGCTAGCACAGCAAAAGCAAGGAAGATGACTCGATCTACCCCGCTAATTCTATTCTATCTTAGTCTACAGAACCTACTGCTCTGATACCACCTGTTGTGGGGACCCGGGCTCTAAATCGATTCGATCTGGGATTAATTGGATCTGTGAGAAAATGTGGGTCAAATTTTCGCTTTTTAACATTAATTCTAATGTGTATAAATAAGCATAAGGTCTTTACTTATTTTACAAACATACAAACATGTCTTGTTCTAATACATCAATCCAACTAGTGTTTAATAAAAAATACAAAATACAAGTAGTCCAAGTCTAATAAGAGTCACTAGTCATCTTTTGCGCCCGTAGTCACCACGCTATCGCGAACTCATTTCTGTCGTGACCCAGATCCTGCCCCACCTGTTGTTATGCACACATACGGACATAACAACAGCCGGAAACTCCGGTGAGAACAAATCCCGGTATAAAACATGTATACATGCTAACATAACATCATGAATCATGTATAAAAGCAATGATAATGGGTTCCATAGTCTATGAAACCAATCTATATAAGCATGCAATGCAATTCAAATCATGTCTTGACTCAACTCGACTCTACTCTAGGGATCCCGGGGTGAATAAGACATCACTGTCTGTTACCTACCCTCCCAATCGGGGTAACTGTACGTCTTACTCCTAGACTTCGGTCATATCTGTATCGAATGTCTACAATCGGAGGAAGTCTGCTCCTATGCATCGATACACCGAACGTCTAGTTTGACAAATCTGTCAATGACTCTCCTATCTCAATGCTTGAATATAAATCTATAGACAAAGCATGATTATATCAAGAGATTTGAATATAAATCTATAAACAAATCCAAATCATATCAAAAATATAAACAATAAATCTAGTATGTGATTTTGTTGGGAAACTCAAATTGAATCTCATTTGAGTTGTGTATTCCCCAAATAAAACATGAATTATACCTTTCGCCGTACAATTTGCCGTAGTCGAAGACTCGATATTAAAGTCGTCAACACAAATCTGAAATGGCATCATCAACGTACATTCTATCAAATTCTAACTCACTTCAACACATTGTACTCAACAATCGATTTCAGTACAATTCAACGGCATATCGGCGTGAATTCTCGATACAAATCACCTCATATAACAATAATCAATAGCCTCAACTCATAAACATCATCATAATCATGTGATACAACTCAAAATCTGCATAATTAACTCTAAACATACTGTAAAATCTATAACAATTGCATATGACATCCGATAATCGATCCGACTTCGAATATATTATTACCAACTTCACAAGAACACATAATCGGTATCATATCAGACTTTTCTCAACATGTAACTTTCAAAACATGCTGAAAAGATATAAAAAATATACCCTTTTGAAGCCCTTGTCAAGAGGAGTCCAAATCTTGTCTCGAATTTAAATTTGGATGGCTAAATCTTACAAAATCACAATTACAAGCATGAGGGATGAAGTTTTCTCTCTGGAGTCCTTCGGTTCTTATCTCTGAATTGAGGATAAATATAGCAATTCACTATATATACATTGCATGGATAAGAACACATGGCTCCTTCTTTTAAGTACACGTCTCGCGCAAATGCGCGACATCACTCGCGCATGTGCGCGAGACCTACGGGTCTCAGCATTACAACACCTCGCGCATATGCGCGCTTCAATTCTCGCATGTGCGCCAAACTCACTGGAGGTGTCGCGCATATGCGCGCCTTATCTCGAGCATGTGCGCCAATGTTTCTGGACGTGTCGCGCATGTGCGCGCCTTATCTCGCGCATGTGCGCCGATGCTACTGTAATTCTCGTGCATATGCGCGCATATCTTTGCGCATGTGCGCCGTCTGTTCTATCCTATTTTGAATATTTTTCTCATCTCATCTCACTTAGTACTTTTCGTGACATGTCATGCATTCTCATATCTTCCGAGTCTCACGTCAATGAAGACTAATAATCTCGAGCCTTACACATTCATATCAGAACGTTTTGCATTATTACATTCATTGCCTGTTGAAGCATTAGCTACTGTAGTGTCTATTTCTTTTCCGTTGGGAAGTGGTCTTATATCTGTGACTTCAGTTAGACATTGTATGCTACAGTTTGAGGGTCATGAGATTGACTTAGATTGCATTGTGCTTGGGATGGATGATTTTGATTGTATTGTTGGGATTTATATGTTAACCAAGTACCGAGCCACTGTAGACTGTTTCCACAAGATTGTCAGATTCAGACCTAAGATGGCAGATGAGTCGAAATTCTATGGAAAGGGGTCCAGATCTCGGATTCCCTTAGTATCTGCTTTGACTATGAGTAGATTGTTGCAAAAAGGTGCAGAGGGGTTCCTTGTATATTAAGTAGATCTACTGAAATCGAGCCCAGCATTGGCAGATCTGCCAGTGGTACGTGAGTTTGCTGATGTTTTACCCGACGAGATTCCAGGGTTACCTCCAGCTCGAGAGGTAGATTTCAGTGTTGATCTCTTACCAGGTACAGTTCCTATATCTCGAGCTCCGTACAGAATGGCACCTATTGAATTAAAAGAATTGAAAGCACAGCTTGAAGATTTGTTGGCCAAGGGTTACATCAGACCGAGTGTATCTCCTTGGGGTGCACCGGTACTACTTGTACGAAAGAAAGATGGTTCGATGCGATTGTGTATTGATTACCGGCAACTAAATAAGGCAACAATAAAGAACAAATATCCATTGCCTCGGATCGACGACTTATTTGATCAGTTGCAGGGATCCTCAGTTTATTCCAAGATTGATTTGAGGTCCATATATCACTAGCTGAGAGTCCGAGATGTTGATATACCGAAGACAGCATTCCGAACCAGGTATGGACATTACGAATTTATTGTCATGACTTTTGGTTTAACGAATGCGCCAGCGGTGTTTATGGGATTGATGAACCGTGTTTTTCAGAGGTATTTGGATGAGTTTGTTATTGTTTTTATTGATGATATTTTGGTGTACTCGAGAAATGAGACTGACCATGCCGAGCATTTAAGAATTGTGTTGCAGACGCTGAGAAATGAGAGATTATATGCTAAATTGTCGAAATGTGAGTTCAGGCTGAGACATGTTATGTTTTTGGGACATATCATATTTGGAGACGGTATCTCTATTGATCCGAGTAAAGTGGAAGCTGTGATCAGTTGGTCTACACCGACTTCGGTGCCAGAGATATGCAGTTTCATGGGACTAGCAAGGTACTACCGATGATTTATTAAAGATTTCTCCAGTATTGCGAAGCCGATTACACAGTTTACACAGAAGAATGCGTCATTTGTGTGGTCTGAAGCCTGTGAGTCTAGCTTCTTGGAGTTGAAGAAACGACTGACCAGTGCTCCAATATTGATGATACCTTCAGGTACGGGTGATTTCGTTGTATATTGTGATGCATCTCACAGAGGGTTATGATGTGTTCTTATGCAGCAAGGACATGTGATCGCATATGCCTCGAGACATTTGAAGCCACACGAGACTCGGTACCCACATGATCTTGAATTGGGGGCTATCGTATTTGCATTGAAGATCTGGCGTCACTATCTCTATGGCGAGAAATTTGAGATCTACTCATATCACAAAAGCCTAAAGTATTTATTTTCTCAGTCAGAGTTGAATATGAGACAGCGTATATGGCTTGATTTGTTGAAGGATTTTGATTGCGAGATCAAATACTATCCAGGGAAGTCAAATGCAGCAGCAGATGTCTTGAGTCAAAAGGTATGTTCCCTATCCTTATCGACGATAGGTGTTTCGAATATGATTGAAGATTGCTGTTTGTCTGGATTAGCGTTTGATACAAATAGTAGACCACTACGACTTGCTACAATTCAAGTTGAGCCAGATTTGATTATGAGAATTAAAGAAGCGCAAAGAACAGATCAGAAAATTCAGAAGTCGATTCAGATGGTCAGATCAAGGCATAATTCAGAGTATCAGGTACATGATCATATTCTGTATGTGAATAACCGTCTTGTAGTGCCAGATGTTTCTGCTTTGAAACAACAGATATTGTCAGAAGTGCACTGTAGTCGGTTCAATATTCATCCTGGTGGCAGGAAGATGTACAATGATTTGATCCCACAATTCTGGTGGTAACAGATGATGTCAGATATTACAGAATTTGTGTCTAAGTGCTTGAATTGCCAACAGGTGAAGGACGAGAGAAAGAAGCCCGAAGGTTTACTTCAGAGTCTATCTATTCCTGAATGGAAATGGGATCACATTTCCATGGATTTTGTTACGAAGTTACCACGATCATCCCGGGGCTTTGATGCGATTTGGGTCATTATTGACAGATTGACCAAATCAGCCTGGTTTATTCCTTATAGAATGACATATCGACATGATCAGATGGTTGAGATATATGTCCGAGAAGTTTTCAAATTCCATGGTGTGCCGAAGTCTATCGTATCAGATTGTGATCTTCGATTCACTTCACATTTCTGGCACAATTTACAGTAGGCTTTGGGTACGACATTTCATCTGAGTACTGCTTATCATCCACAGACAGACGGACAGTCAGAGCGAACTATCCAGGTTCTAGAAGATATGCTGAGAGGTGTAGTGCTAGACTTTGGCACTAGTTGGAAAGATTCACTACCACTTTGTGAATTCTCATACAATAACAGCTATCAGACGAGCATCAAGATGTCACCGTTTGAAGCTTTATATGGCAAGAAGTGCAGATCTCCTCTATATTGGGATTATATATCTGAGGTACCAGAACTTGGACCTGATATGATCCGTGAAATGACTGAGAAGGAGAAGATTATTCAGAAAAGAATGAAGATGACAAAGGATAGACAAGCCAAATATGCGAACATCAGACGTAGACCGTTAGTATTTGAGCAGGGAGATAGAGTATTTTTGAAGATTTCTCCTTTCAAAGGCGTTGTCAGATTTGGTAAACGCGGGAAGTTGTCTCCTAGATACATTGGTCCGTACGAGATTCTTGAAAAGATTGGCGATCGAGCATATCGACTTGCTCTTCCTCCTTCTTTATATGGGATACATGACGTTTTTCATGTATCGATGCTGCGAAGATACATGCATGATGCTTCTCATGTCATTCAGCCTGACGAGGCCGAGCTTGACGATACACTCGGTTATTTTGAGCAACCATTGCAGATTCTAGATCGAAAGGAAAAGCAGCTCAGAACAAAGATTATTTCGCTAGTGAAAGTCCAATGGAGTCGTCATGGCACGGAAGAAGCGACTTGGGAGACAAAATCATAAATGAGACAGAGATATCCCGAGCTATTTTCATGACGTGAGTATTTATTCAGTTTTGATTATATTGTATCCTTTACATGCTTTGATTTATTGCCTGCGAGTTCGAGGATGAACTCATGTCTAAGAGGGGGAGAAATGTAATGCCCGAGATTGTAGGTTGATCAAATGAAATCATGAAGTGTTGAATGAGGTATAGACCGCACCTGCACAGCAACACCTACCTCACCCGCAGTCATTTATTCTGAATTTTTGAATGTGTGGCCGAAGGGACACCGCACCTACGCTGCCATTGATACCGCACCTGCGGTGGGAAGACAGTAAGTTGGGTTGTTGCTGCTGGAGGGCGAGCGCACCCGCGGTCCGAGAAGCAGCGCACCCACGGTTGATGGAAAGAGAGTTGGACATTTTTACAGTAGTGACACCACACCCACGGTGATAGAGAGAGTGCACCCGTGGTCGACTTTTCTAAGTTGTAGGATGGCATGCCGAAGGTTAAGCGCACTCGCGGTCAAAAGTGAGCGCACCTGCTGTGCGACGTGTTGAGTGAAAAATAAGACACTTGCCCTTGCCATGCATATATGAGGTGTTGTCTCTCATTCCTCCCCATTTTCAGCAGATAGACCGAGAAAGAGATTTCAGAGAAGGGGCAAGGTTCTTTCATTTTAGAAGCTAGCTTGTGCAAGATCTACTCATCAGAAATTCAATTCAAGCTTAGATTCTTGATCCTTGTGCTACTAGCTTCAAGGGGATGTAAGTATCTTCAAGTTTCAGTATGTTTTAGAGTTGAGCGGTTGGGGAAAATCAGATTTGGTTTCTATTTTGTGTTCTTATGAATATTGTTAACATATAGTTGAAAATGGATTAAAGAAATGATACCATATGTGATTGTTATGATTTTCCAGCTTGTATGGAGTTGAGATGGTGCAGATTTCAGAATAGTACATGTTATTCATGAAGATTATGTAATATGGTTATTGATTATTGTTATTTGAGTTGATCGGTATATCGAGAGTCCGCCGTTATGCCGTCGAAATGATTTGAAATGAAATATTGAGTCCTATGTGTATTGTTGTGTTATAGAGATTGATAGAATGTACATTGACTATGCCATTTCAGATTTGTATTGACAACTTTGACATCGAGACTTCGACATCGACAAAGATTGTGCGACAAGAAGGTATAATTCAATGTTTGATTCGGGAAGACACAACTCAAATGAGATTCAATTTGAGTTTTCCCAAAATCACATACTTGTTATGTTTGTACTTTATATTTATTTATATATATGTACTGAAATAGGAGAGTCATTGGTAGATACGCCAATTTTCTAAATGTTCAGTGATATCGAAGCATAGGGGAAGATTCACTCCGATTGTAGAATTCGATACAGACAGGACCGAAGTTTAGGAATAAGATGTAACGCCACCCCGATTGGGAGAGTACGTGGGAGACTTGTTACATCTTATTCACACCGGGATCCCTAGATTTAGATACGAGTCGAGTTAAAGAGTAAGAGTCGAATTGCTTTATCTGTATTTACTATTGTGTCATAATTACTGAAACATGTGTTATGATTTATTATGAAATTGCATGATATGCATGTATACATGTTTTATACTGGGATTTATTCTCACCGGAGTTTCCGGATGTTGTTGTGTCTGTATGTGTGCATGAAAACAGGTAGGACAGGATCTGGGTCATGACAGAAATGAGAGATCAAGATATCGTGGAGATTACGGGAGTAGCAGAGGACTAGGAATGTTTACTTTTGATATGTAGTATATTGTGAACTCTAGTTTGTACAATGGAAATAGAACAAGACTTGTATCTATTTATGTTGAAATAATAAAGATGTTGTTTGTGTATAATCCATATACATTAGTTTATAAAGTTTAAAAGAAATATTTTTTATGACCCACATTTTCGAACAAAGATCCAATTAATCCCAAAAAGAATTGAGTTAGAGCCCAGGTCCCCACATCAACTGACTGATGGTACTGTCTCTTGTTCAACTGAATCTTGTTGTGGTTCGTCAACATGCAACTGAGCTTCCTCAGTGACGTTATTTTCTACAGTTGGCTCAACAGTTGATTGAATTGATACATCAGTTGGAGCATCTGTAGCTTCCTGATCTGTTGGAATAACAACTGATTCCATTGTAGGCACATTTGTTTGAAATTCTCGGGCGACTGACTGAATTATCTCATCGATATTGGCTAGTGTCAAGTCAGCGTCCGAGTAAAGTTGAGGATCAGCAGCAGAAGATGGTGGCACATCCTGAATTGGCTCTACTGTTGTAGCAGCAGCTTGTACAGGGGATGGCTCTCTGTGCTGAGATGGAGATCCATCTTCTTCATCTTCGAAATTTCCTTCATGATTTATTAGCTCTTGATCCATTTCCCAAAATTTTATCTGCGATTGCAGAGCAATAAGATCATTGTCAAGCTGAGTGAGCACATCACGATCATTGTAAGCATTGGACTTGGGGGAATGTAGTTGCTTTTCAGCTATTCAATCAGTTGGCCCAACTTCTTGACTCTGATTTGAGCAAAGAAATAGTTCTTTCTCCCCAAAGCCTGAACTATTGTAGCAGCTTTTACCATTCTGAGAATAGTTACTTCCAACTTGATGAATGTATTTATTTTAGACTTTTTTTTCAACTGTTTAGCAAAAGTGTGAGTTCTAAACCTCGTCCATGCATCATAAACCTTCAGTTTGGACTCAGCAAAGGCGTTGACCTGTTCCCATATAAGGTCAATGTGAGTTTGAATGGAATTTGATGGCCTGGGTTCTTGGATCAGCTTGCCCTTTCCTTTCTCATCAGAAAGAATATGTGGAATGTTCAGTCTAGATTGAGTAGTGTCTACTCGTTCCTGAATTAAGATTCCCTTAGGTCGAGCAGGAGCAAGGATTGTATGTCGATTGATTTGGATCAAAGAAGCTGAAGCTTTTGCTGAATCCTTCTTCTTATCAGCTGTAGAGATAGCATTCTTGGATGGATCAGTTGGTGGAGGTAACTGAGTGTGAACTGAAACATCAGCTGGAATAGATTTCAAAGGAATAGCCTGGATAGGCTGTTGGGAATCTGATGGCTTCAACCTATCAGCAGTGAAAGATGCCAACATTGCTTCTGGCTTTGTTTTCTGAGTCCTTTGTTTCTTGGTGATCAACTGAAAGGGTGTTTCTTCAGAATCTGATCCACCCACGATCAGTTTTCTCTTTGTGGTTTTCAGTTGAGCCAGAGTTCTTCCATTCTTCACTGACTTGGAAACACCTTGCTTCGTCTCAATCTCCTTTTATCACAAACTGATCAGGAGAGATGTCCATTTTAGTTTTTGGTGGCTGAACATTCTTGGCATTGAAAACTTTGAATTTTGATGATATCTCTGAATCATCAGCCACTAATCCTTTGACTTTCATCAAATAGCTTATCTGAACTGAAAAATACTTTGGACTGCTTGGTGGATTGAAACATATTCTTCAAGATATTGAAGATAAGGTGTTTCTAGTTTAGTCTTCGTCCAGCCATGACAACAGTAAGGGCTTGAAATTTCTCCAAGGTAAGTGCAGCAAAAGATCTTGCCTTCGCCAATAGCCCCTTGGCTACTATATCAGCCAGCAACTGAACTTTGGATCGAAAACTTTGATTTTTCGTCCATCAGCAGAAAGAGGAGTTTGCATCTCTTCGACATCAGATGCCTTAACTTCAGCAAGGTTCGCCAGCCCATCAGAAGGCAGTAAGACCATATCTCCAAAAGAATCTTCAGAGATGGTCAACAACTGACCATTGACAGTAGAGATGATGCTTCCATCAGAATTGATATTTCCATTAGAATAGAATTCAAGAAGTTCCTTTGGATAGATCTCCTGCGAAGAATGCCCCAAAAATGTCCTCAGTCCAGCTGATTCTAGCTTCAGAAAGACGTTCTTGACATCGGCTTCTCCGACTGATAGAACTGATCCAAAATTGATGGCCATACCATTCAACGTGTGAGGGGAATTTGATTTGCCATTGGAACTGAATGATTTCCTGCGAAAAAGAAAGGTTGAATTTGCTTTTGCTCTGAGAATTTTAGGAAAGCTTAATGAAGAAGAAATGAAATGGAGCGGGTAAAGTACTAATGTACGTGACTGTTCGAATTATTGGACACGTGTCAGTCCAGGGAATTCTGAATAAAAGACGTGTGTACGTGTGTACGTGTGGTAAAATCGTGTTGAAAATACATGGATTATAAAGGGTCCACATTTCAACATATCATTTGTCGAAATATAGAATTTAATGCTTTGATAATCAGTCACGTCACTCAATTTGGAATATAATATGGTTAATTTGTTAACTTATTTGAGAAGATTAGTGAAATAATCAACTGAATGATCAGTTGTAAAACTGTGTCTTTTCAGTTGAAAATTTACTAACTGCTGTCTTCTCAATTAACCTTTTTAACCAATATTGCCCCTTAATAAATTCATATAAAGGTTATGAGAATTTAAGCAAGACAAATTAAATAAAATCTTAAGCTTAGAAGGTTAATCGTCTGTTGTAATGACTTTGTCCTTTCATCTTCCTTGACCCTGTGCTATAAATAAGAGTAGCTCATTTAGTCTCAAACATATCAACAAGTAATATTCAATCAGCTAGAATGGCAGGTGCAGGTAGCTCGAGGACTCCAGACAAGGCTGAAGACTTCATGAGCTCAGCTCTTGAAAAACGAAAAGGTGATATGGAAGATGAAGTCTTCCATAAAATCCTTTGATATTGGGAGGAGCTGCAAGGACTCCAGTTTCTCCAAGAGTGTGGGATGGCTACCACTCCCAGACTGGTAGCAAAACTGGAGAAATATCAGGAACGCTTGCACGTTGTTGAGTCGGTGGACATCTTTGAAGATGACTATGACTACCAGCTGATGCTCCACAAGGAAAGGAAGATCCTGGAGCGTATAGCTGACTCAGATAGCTTCCTTAAGACTTCCACTGGAGATTTAACCCGTTGGTTGAACAAGTGGAGGTCTTTTGCTGAAGAAGATTTTTTTGATGTAATCCTTACTAATTTCTTCAAATAAATAAAATGTTTATTTCGTTTAACATTGTCTTTTATTTTCCTGCAAGATTTAATCACATCATTTGATAAGTAAATCACGAATTGAACATATTAACTGACTAAAGATTAACTGACATCAGTTGATATTAAAATGAAAATAAATGAACTGAATGAACAGTAATAAGCAATAGAACTGATGGATGACACAAATTAATTAACAACTGAAATATCAACAGTAAAACTGATAGGATAAATCAATTCATCCAAGTATATTGCGAAAGTGAGAAAAATTAGTCTCGGTCAATGGTTTGGTGAAGATATCAGCTGCTTGCCATTTAGTTGAGACGTATTCCAGTCTGATTTCCTTCTTCAAGGCATGATCTATGTTAAAGTGATGCCTGACATCTATGTGCTTGGTCTTCGAGTGAAGAACTGGATTGTAGGTATGTGGGGACCGGGGCTCTAACTCATTTCTTTGGGATTAAATGGATCTTTATTATAAAAAGTGGGTCAAATTTTTTCTTTCAACATTACATCAAATGTTAATAAAACTAAGCACAATATATACTTCTACTTTATTTTATCAAATGTAAATACAAGTCTTGTATTTATACATCCGTACAACTAGTGTTTAAAACAAACTACTATCTACAAGTAGTACAAAGCTAGTAGCAACCACTAGTCCTCTACTGCGCCCGAAGTCACCACGCTATCACGATCTATCTCTGTCTCGACCCAGATCCTGCCCCACCTGTTGTTATGCAGACATAACAACAGCCCGAAACTCCGGTGAGAACAAATCCCAGTATAAACATGTATACATGCATATAATCAATCTAAAACATGAAACATGCTATTATGAATGACATCCATATAAGCATGCAATTTGAATCAAACCATGTCTGGACTCGACTCGACTATAAATCTAGGGATCCCGGTGTGAATAAGACGATCTATCACCTACCCTCCCAATCGGTGTGACTGTACGTCTTATTCCTAGACTTCGGCCTGATCTGTATCCACATCTACAATAGGAGATTGATCTTCCCCTAAGCTGTGATATCACCGAACATCTAGAAGTTTGAATGCTCTGTCAAGACTCCCTATCTTAAATGCAGTGAATAACAATCTATAAACAAAGCATAATCATCTCAAAAGATTTAAATACAAGTCTATAAACAAATCACAATAATATAACAAGATAAACAATAAATCTAGTATGTGATTTTTGTCGGGAAACTCAAATGGGATCTCATTTGAGTTGTATCTCCACAAACAAAACATGCATTATACCTTTCGTTGTCGTACAGTCGTCGTCGTAGTTGAAGTATTGTTCCCAAATTCACCAATACCAGTCTGAAATGGCATAATTAATGTATATCCTACCAACTTCTACTCGATTCAACATATATATGAGTTGATAATCAATCTCAATACAAATCGACAGTACAACGGCACAATCTTGCGATACCGATCAACTCACATATCAATATGCAATAATAATAACTCATACTCTTCATCATAGACATATATCGATTCTGATATTTGCATATTCCCCTTTCTATTGCTATTGAAAACCATAACTATAGCACAACATATCCGTTTTTCGATTCGTTTACAATTCTACTATCCTCATAACCATGGGAACACATATCTCAAATAAAATCTCAATTTCTCCAACAAGTATATTTCGAAACATGATTTAATTGAACCATACTTACATCCTCTTGTAGCCTATGATACAAGGAACAAGAATCTCTATTCGGTATGAAAATCGGATGGCTAAATCTTAAGAAATCTTACCCCAAAACCTTGAAGAAACTTGAGGAATTGCTGGTGATGCTCTCGGTTTTCAGCTGCTGAAGGAGAAATGGCTGAATCATGCATCAAATATATATATATATATATGCCATGTGTCACAACAAGGAACAAATGTGTATTTCTCGCATGCAGCACCGCGGGTGCGGTCACTCTTTCACCGCAGGTGCGCTCATGCTTCGGCATGGCTTTTATTTTTCAAAAATGACGACCGTGGGTGCGGTCTTATTCTTACCGCGGGTGCGGTCACACCACCGCGGGTGCGGTCCTGCTTCGAATAAAATTTTCCAACTTTCTGTCCATGCACCGCGGGTGCGGTCTGGGTTGCACCGCGGGTGCGGTGTGGCTTCGACCTTTCTTGTAAAAATTCCTAATTGTATGACCGCAGGTGCACTCCTGTTCTGGGCGCGGGTGCGGTCTTGTAAAACCCTAATTTCTCATGTCTTTTCTCCTCTCCTTACACGTCATGCATTCTCATATCTTCCGAGTCTCATATTAATGAATACTAATAAATCTCGGACCTTAAATTTCTCCCCCTCTAAGAAATGATTTCGCCCTCGAAATCGCAGGCAATCTATTAAACATACATTACAAGTAATATAATCAGGACTGAAGATTTACTTACATTATGTAAACAACTCGGGATGTTTCTGTCTCATATCTGCTTCTGTCTCCCAAGTTGCTTCTTCTATGCCATGTCGAATCCATTGGACTTTCACTAGCGGAATAGTCTTTGTCCTGAGCTTCTTTTCTTTCCAATCAAGAATTTGTATCGGTTGCTCAACGTAGCTCAGGGTCTGATCAAGCTCCGCTTCGTCAGGCTGAATGACATGAGAAATATCTGGCATATATCTACGCAACATCGACACATGAAAAACATCATGTATCCCGGATAACGAAGGATGAAGAGCAAGTCGATAGGCTCGGTCGCCAATCTTCTCTAAGATCTCATAAGGACCGACGTATCTAGGAGACAACTTCCCACGCTTGCCAAATCTGACAACGCCTCTGAATGGGGAAATCTTTAGAAATACTCTATCTCCTTGCTCAAATACTAATGGTCTACGCCTGATGTTGGCGTATTTTTCCTGTCTATCCTATGGCGTCTTCATTCTTTCCTGAATAATCTTCACTTTCTCAGTCATGTCACGTATCATATCAGGTTCAAGTTCTGGAACTTCTGAGACGTCATCCCAGTACAACGGAGATCTGCACTTCTTACCATATAAAGCTTCAAACGGTGCCATCTCAATGCTCGTCTGATAGCTGTTATTGTAAGAAAATTCACAAAGAGGTAGAGAATCTTGCCAACTAGTGCCAAAATCTAGCACTACGGCTCTCAACATATCCTCTAAAGTCTGGATAGTCCGCTCTGACTGTCCGTCTGTCTGAGGATGATAAGCAGTACTCAGGTGTAATGTCGTACCTAAAGCCTGCTGTAAACTTTGCTAGAATTGTGAAGTGAATCGTGGATCACGATTTGATACGATAGACTTCGGCACACCATGTAATCTTACTACCTCTCGGACATATATCTCCGCCATCTGATCATGTCGATACGTCATTCTGTACGGAATAAAGCAAGCTGATTTTGTCAGTCTGTCAATAATAACCCAAATCGCATCACAGCCTCTAGATGATCGAGGTAACTTTGTCACGAAATCCATGGAAATGTGATCCTATTTCCATTCATGAATGGCTAAACTCTGAAGTAAACCTCCGGGCTTCTTCCTCCGGGCAGTTCAGGCACTTAGACACAAATTCTGCAATATCTGACTTCATCTGCTTCCACCAGAACTGTGTCTTCAAGTCATTGTACATCTTTCTGCCACCAGGATGAATGCTAAACCGACTACAATGTGCTTCTGATAAAATATGTTGTTTCAAAGCTGAAACATCTGGCACTACAAGACGGTTATTCACGTACAATACATGATCGCGTACTTGGTATTCTGACAAATGCCCTGACCAACCATCTGAATCGATCTCTGCACATTCTGATCCATTCTTTGGGCTTCTTTGATCCTCATAATTAAATCAGGCTCAACTCGGATTGTAGCAAGTTGTAGTGGCCTATTCTTTGTATAAAATTCTAATCCAGACAAACAGCAATTTTCAACTAACTTTGTAACACCTATCGTCGATAAGGATAGAGAACAAACCTTGCGACTCAAGGCGTCCGCTGCTGCATTTGACTTCCCTGGATAGTATTTGATTTCGCAATCAAAGTATTTCAGTAGATCAAGCCATCTATGCTGCCTGCATATTCAGTTCTGATTGAGAAAATAGATACTTCAGGCTTTTGTGATCGGAGTAAATCTCAAATTTCTCGCCATAGAGATAGTGGCGCCAGATCTTTAATGCAAATACGATAGCCGCCAATTCAAGATCATGAATGGGGTATCGAACCTCATGTGGCTTCAGTTGTCTCGAGGCGTATGCGACCACATGACCTCGCTGCATAAGAACACATCCCAAAACTCTGTGAGAGGCATCACAATATACAACGAAATCACCTGTACCTGAAGGTATCGTCAGTACTGGAGCACTGGTCAGCTTCTTCTTCAATTCCACAAAGCTAGACTCACAATCTTCAGACCATACAAATGGCGCATTCTTTTGGGACAACTGGGTAATTGGTTTTGCAATACTGGAGAAATCTTTAATAAATCGTCTATAGTATCCTGCTAGACCCATGAAACTGCGTATCTCTGGCACAGAAGTCGGTCTCGGCCAATTGATCACAGCTTCCACTTCACTTGGATCTACAGCAATACCATCTCCAGATATAATATGTCCCAAAAAGACAACTCGATTCAACCAAAACTCACATTTTGACAATTTAGCATACAGTCTTTCATTCCTTAAGGTCTGTAATACAATTCTTAAATGCTCTTCATGCTCATATCTGTTCTTAGAATACACCAGAATGTCATCGATAAAGACAATCACAAAATCATCCAAATACCTCTGAAAGATTCGGTTCATCAAGCTCATAAACACCGCTGGAGCATTTGTTAAACCAAAAGGCATGACAATAAATTCGTAATGTCCATACCTGGTTCGAAATGCTGTTTTCGGTATGTCTACATCTCGAACTCTGAGTTGATGATATCCGGATCGCAAATCAATCTTAGAATAAACCGATGATCCCTGTAATTGATCAAATAAATCATCGATGCGCGGCAATGGATATTTATTTTTCACTGTCGCTTTGTTCAATTGCCGATAATCTATACACAATCGCATCGATCCATCTTTCTTTCGCACAAAGAGCACTGGTACGCCCCAAGGAGATACACTAGGTCGGATATATCCCTTGGCTAGAAGATCTTCCAATTGTGCTTTCAGTTCTTTCAGTTCAACAGGCGCCATCCTATACGGAGCTCGAGATATAGGAACAGTACCTGGCATAAGATCTATGCTAAAATCTACCTCTCGAGCTGGAGGTAACCCTGGGATTTCATCTGGGAACACATCTGCAAACTCCCGTACTATTGGCAAATCTGCCAATGCCGGGCTCGATTTTTGTTCATCTACAGCATACACAAAGAACCCATCTGCTCCTTTCTGTAACAACCTATTCATAGTCAAAGCCGAAATCAATGGAATCCTTGATCTGGAACCCTTACCGTAGAATTTCCACTCTTCTGCCATTTGTGGTCTGAATCTGACAATCTTGTGGAAACAGTCCACGGTGGCTCTGTACTTAGTTAACATGTCAATCCCAACAATGCAATCAAAATCGGCTAACCCAAGTACTATACAATCTAGATCAATTTCATGACCCTCAGACTGTAAAATGCAATGTCTAACCGTAGTTACAGCTATCAAGCCACTTCCCAACGGAGAAGTAATAGACACTACATCCAACAAAGACTCAACAGGAAAGGAATGCAATAACGCGAATCGTTCGGAGATTAATGTATGCGATGCACCTGTATCTATCAATATATAAGCAGGATAACCACAAAGAGAACTGTTACCTGCGATGACATCGTCTGGTGCATCTTCGGCTTGTTCTTCCGTCAATGCAAACACTTGAGCCTGTTGTCGAGGAGGTTGGCTCACAGTCTGGCTACCTCTAGCTCTGGGCTGCGTATGTGTCGGTGGTGGCTGGAAGGAATGGAACGATGATGCTTGCCTTTCAAGCTGAGGTACTGAACCAGATGCTCTTCCAATTTGAATTTGTTGTACACCTTTCTGTGGACAGACTTTGGCAAAGTGACCTGGTTGCCTACAAATATTACATCGGCCCGTAACTCCCTGGCACTGTTCAGTCGCATGTCTACCCCCACAAGAATTGCAGTAGACATGTGGGGACCCGGACGCTAATCAAGTTCTTAACCACAATTGGGAATAATTAATCAATTAAAACAGGGTCTAATTTTTTTTTTTAAATGCGGAACGTAGTGACATACAACATATATACATATCAGTATATAAAATACAAATCCTGTATTTCAACATTTATTCAAATTAGGGTTTAAAACTAAAGTCAAGTGTTTAACCCTACATCTAGTCCAAGTCCGGTGCCACCACTCTAATCATTATCTAGCTCTTCATCTCCTCGACCCTGGACCTGTCCCACCTGTTGTCAAATACACATACAGACAAGACAACAGCCGGATATACCGGTGAGAATAAATCCCAGTATAAATCAATGAAACATGCAATCATATAAACAAATATAAAGCATGTAATCAGGTAACAGTAATATGTATCCAAATCTGAAACATCATTACAATTCTACAATTCAGACTAGACTCAGTCCTAGTCTAGGGATCCCGGTTTCCAAATGTGGTGTTCCTATATCAAATTCCGTAATAGAAGGAACTCTGATCCTATTACTCGATATAACCATATCCGGTGTTCCTATATCGAATTCCGTAATAGAAGAATTCCAATTCCTATTACTCGATATAACCAAACATCTGGAGTCCTGACCTATCCGTCATGGACTGTAGCTCTATCGCTAATATCGTTATCTTGAGACATCGTGCAATGTTCCCGTGGTGATTCCACCACTATCAGGAACTTCTGTCACAAGATTACTCTTCTGATACCTGCTATCTATAATCAAGAAAACAAGTACATCAATCAAATCAATGCAAATATCAATGCGATAAAGTAAAGTATGTGATTTAGGGAAACTCAAGTCTAGTCCGACTCAAGTCGATCTCCCAATACCACATTGACTTATACCTTTCTTTCGTCGGTTTCTGGCTCAGTCGATGTCCTGAACTCACAGCCTGTCTGGCAATGACAATATCCATAATCTTATGTCAATATACCACTCGAATCAATAACAATCTGATAAATCTTGATTTAATTCAAAATCAACGGCATAACGGTACAATCTCCATATTCCCGTCAATACCATATCACCGGATAACAGTTACAATCCATAACTCATATCCAATACAATCTATAATCAATCCATAATCCAAATCTGTCCGGTATCAACTGATTATAATCAGAAAATCATAACAATTCCATAATCAGTCTATTTCTTAATCTGACTTCGATTCTACGATGTCTAACATATCAAGAACACCATATATGAATTCCATTCAATTCTGACAATAGCGTAATTTCAAAGCATGTCAAAACGTAGTAAAACTTACGTCCAGTTGTAGCCTACGTTGCCAGGAACTCAATACCGAAGTCGGATTCAAAATCAGACGGACGGATTTCTCAGAAAAGGCGTAAGGATTTTCAGCACAATTCCTCGGACCCTTTTCTCGAATTCTGCTGATAAACTCTGAAGGAACGAATGGCAATCATACATATATATACTATGCATGAATTCAACAAGGTGGCACGATTTCCGCCCAACACGCAACACCGCGGGTGCGGTCGTTGCTGCACCGCGGGTGCTGTCCTGCACCGCAGGTGCGGTACTGTTACTTACCGCGGGTGCGGTACTGCTTCGGCAGAATTGCACACCCTACTGCCCATGCACCGCGGGTGCGGTGCTTCCTAGGCCGCGGGTGCGGTGCTGCTCACACTGCACATTATATAATTTCGTTCTGAATACGTTTCTCGGTGTCCCGATTAATCCCTTCATAATCACATGAAATGATAAATCAATCATCGTTAATTACAGTGATTAATTCTCGGGCATTACATTTCTCCCCTCCTAAGATATGATTTCGTCCTCGAAATCACAAGCATTCAATCATATCAATAAGGAGTATATATACAGAAACTGTATAAGAAATTTACATCAGTGAAACAATGCTGGGAATTCCTGTCTCATATCTGATTCAGTCTCCCAAGTAGCTTCTTCAATGCCATGACGAGTCCATTGAACTTTCACAAGAGGAATCGTCTTTGTTCTGAGCTGTTTCTCTTTACGATCAATAATCCTGATCGGTTTCTCGACATAACTCAATGTCTCATCCATCTCGGTCTCATCTGGCTGAATCACGTGAGAATCATCTGGGAGATATTTCCGCAGCATTGATACATGAAAGACATCATGTATTCCAGATAATGAAGGTGGTAATGCAAGTCGATAGGCACGATCTCCTATCTTTTCGAGAATCTCATAAGGACCTACATATCGTGGAGACAATTTTCCTTTCTTTCCAAATCTGACAACTCCTCTGAAAGGTGAAATCTTCAGGAATACTCGGTCTCCAGCCTCAAATACCAACGGTCGTCGTCTGATGTTGGCATACTTGGCTTGTCTGTCCTGAGCTACCTTCATTTTCTTCTGAATAAGTTTCACTTTTTCAGTCATATCTCTAATCATATCAGGTCCAGTCTCAGGAACTTCAGAGATATCATCCCAATACAGAGGAGATCTGCATTTCTTTCCGTACAACGCTTCGAATGGAGCCATCTCAATACTTGTTTGAAAGCTATTATTGTACGAAAACTCACAGAGTGGCAAGGCTTCTTGCCAATTAGTACTAAAATCCAGTACCACAGCTCTCAACATATCTTCCAATGTCTGGATAGTCCGCTCTGACTGTCCATCGGTCTGTGGATGATATGCGGTACTCAGATGAAACTTCATACCGAGAGCTTGTTGCAAACTCTGCCAGAAGTGCGATGTGAACCTAGGATCACGGTCTGAAACAATCGACTTCGGCACTCCATGCAATCTAATCACTTCTCGGACATAGATATCAGCCATCTAATCATATCTATATGTCATCTTGTATGGAATAAAACATGCAGATTTGGTCAATCGATCAATCACGACCCAAATCGCATCACAACCTCGGAAGGATCTCGGCAACTGTGTCACAAAATCCATGGAAATGTGATCCCATTTCCATTCAGGAATGGAAAAACTCTGTAACAATCCTCCTGGTTTCTTTCTTTCAGCCTTCACCTGTTGGAAATTCAGACACTTGGCTACAAATTCAGTCACATCAGATTTCATTTGTTTCCACCAATACTGTGTCTTTAAATCATTATACATTTTCCTGCCACCAGGATGAATGCTAAAACGACTGTTGTGCGCTTCTGTCAGTATTCGCTGTCTCAATTCTGAAACATTTGGCACAACAATACGATTATTCACATACAAGACCTTGTCACGAACCTGATATTCCGATTGATGTCCAGTTCTGACCATCGCAATCGAATTTTGTATATTCTGATCAACTTTCTGAGCTGTTTTTATTTTCAAAAGCAGCTCTGGATCAGCTCGAACAACACACAATCTCAGAGGCTGACAATCTGTTTCAAAAGCTAATCCAGACAAACAACAGTCTTCAATCAAATTTGATACACCAATCGTCGATAAGGATAGTGCACATACCTTTCGACTTAGTGCATCAGCTGCTGCATTGAACTTCCCTGGATAATATTTGATTTCACAATCGAAGTCTTTCAATAAATCCAGCCATCTTCTCTGTCTCATATTCAACTCTGATTGTGAAAACAGATATTTCAAGCTTTTATGATCAGAATAAATCTCGAATTTCTCACCGAATAAATAATGTCGCCATATCTTCAGTGCAAAGACTATGGCTGCCAATTCAAAATCATGAATTGGGTAACGAGATTCATGGGGTTTCAGCTGTCTCGAGGCATAAGCAATCACATGCCCCCGCTGCATCAATACACAACCCAATCCTCGGTGAGATGCATCACAATAAACGACAAATCCACCAGTGCCTGAAGGAATCGTCAACACAGGCGCACTGGTCAGTCTCTTTTTCAATTCCAGAAAACTGAATTCACAGTCTTCTGACCAAACAAATGGAGCATTCTTCTGGGTTAATTGTGTAATCGGTTTGGCAATATTCGAAAAATCTTTAATGAATCGGCGATAATATCCTGCCAAACCCATAAAACTGCGAATTTCCGGCACAGATGTAGGTCTCGGCCAAGAAATCACTGCCTCAACCTTACTGGGATCAACTGATATCCCGCCTCCGGATATGATGTGCCCCAAAAACACAACCTGTTTCAGCCAAAACTCGCATTTCGACAATTTAGCATACAGTTTCTCTGCCCTCAGAATTCTCAACACAATCCTTAGATAATTAGCATGCTCAATCATATTCTTTGAATAAATCAATATATCGTCAATGAATATGATCACAAAATCATCTAAGTATTCCTGAAAGACGCGGTTCATCAATCCCATAAATACCGCTGGTGCATTCGTCAAACCAAAAGGCATGACAATAAACTCATAGTGTCCATACCTGGTTCTGAATGCTGTCTTAGAGATATCAGATTCCCTGACTCTCAGTTGATGGTATCCCGATCTCAAGTCGATCTTGGAATACACAGATGAACCCTGCAACTGATCAAACAGATCATCAATACGAGGCAAGGGATATTTATTCTTTACCGTTGCCTTATTCAGTTGCCTGTAGTCGATACAAAGTCTCATCGACCCATCTTTCTTTCTCACGAACAGTACTGGAGCACCCCAAGGAGATACACTCGGTCTAATATATCCCTTGGCAAGTAAATCCTCCAACTGTTCTTTCAACTCTTTCAACTCGATCGGTGCCATCCTGTATGGAGCCCTAGAAAGCGGAACTGTTCCTGGCATCAACTCGATGCTGAAGTCTATTTCTCGAATCGGAGGTAATCCAGGAATCTCATCTGGAAAAACATCAGCAAACTCACACACCACTGGCAAGTCCGCCAATGATGGGCTCATCTTCAGTACATCAACTGAATATACCAGGAATCCATCCGCTCCCTTCTGCAACAATCGAGTCATATTCATTGCAGATATCAAAGGAATTCTAGCACGAGAACCCTTACCATAAAATTTCCACTCCTCAGCCATCTCAGGTCTGAATCGAACAATCTTGTGGAAACAATCAACTGTAGCTCGGTACTTGGCCAACATATCGATACCGATAATGCAATCAAAATCAGATAAACCAAGCACAATACAGTCTAGCTCAATCATATGTCCATCGTACTGCAGTATACAAGGTTTCACAGATTTCACTGATATCAAACCTGTTCCTAACGGGGAAGAAACAGACACTACCGCAGACAATGACTCAATTGGTAATGCACGACTCAATGCAAACCTCTCAGAAATAAAAGTATGCGATGCACCAGTATCAATCAATACATATGCAGGATAACCAGAAATAAAACAGTTACCTGCAACTACATCGTCCGGTGCATCCTGTGCCTGCTCCTCGGTCAAAGCAAACAATCGGGCCTGCTGTCTAGGAGGCTGGCTCGCGGTCTGGCCCTCCCCTGGCCTTGGCTGTGACAGAGTAGACGGTACTGGCTGAAAGGAATGAACGGCAGATGGTCGTCTACCTGCCTGAGCTACTGATCCCGATGACTCAGCTGCCTCTGATCCCTGGGCACTCCTCTGGGGACACACTCGAGCAAAGTGTCCTTGCTGTCCACAAATACGACAGCTGCCACTCACTCCTCGGCACTGATCTGTGGAATGCCTCCCTCCACAAGTACCACAGTACGGTCCTGCATAGCTCTGGCTCTGACCGGTCTGTCTAGAGCCACTCGAACTAGACGAGGTAGTCCTTGATTTCTTGAATTACTTCCCTCTAGCCTTCAAGAAATCCTTCTTTCCGCTACCGCTGCTGCCACCTTCAAATCTAGGAGGTGGTTGCTGTCCCGGTGCTGGAAGCACAAACGAAGCCTCTTTCTGCCTCATCAGGCCTGCCTCGGCTCCCTTGGCTCTATTCAGGGCATCGGTGAAATTGTTGGGCCTCCCAGTATTCACCAGAGTAAAAATCTCAGGATTTAGGCCATTTATAAACTGGTCCGCAACGGCCTCATCATGTTCAGCTACGTGGGGAGCAAATCGGAGCAGTGTCGAAAAATTAGCCACATAATCCTCAATGTTCAACTGGCCTTGTTTCAGGTTTGCAAATTCGGCTCCCTTGTCTTTCCTATAAGATACTGGAAAGAACCGTAGATAAAATTCAGTCTTAAACACATTCCAGGTAATGGCTGTACCTCTCTGTTCCAATGCCCTTCTAGTCGTGATCCACCAGTGTTTAGCAACGTCATGCAATTGGTGTATTATCAGTTTCACCCTCTTTTCCTCAGTATACTCCAAAGATTCAAACAGTGATTCAATGTCGTCCAACCAACTTTCCCATTCCACGGAATTCTCCGTTTCTTTCAAAGTCGGTGGATGGAATGACTGAAATCTTTTCAGCAATTTCTCCATTGCTGTAGGTGTCACATCCATGGGAGGATTTGAGGTACTCCCCTGTTCTAGCATTCTCCTCGGAGGCATATCTGATAACCAAAAGGGTTAGCAATTCCAACAGTAATCCTGTTTCAAGCCTCCTCGGATCATCTTACAGCTGATCCATTCCAATAATATACAATACCATATCAATATCAGATAATTCAGGTAGCATATATTAAAACAGGAATCATGCTAGCAATCAAAAGCAGGAAAGAAAATCAATCTACCCCGCTCACTAGCTTCTATCTCAGTCTAAGGGATCTATCGCTCTGATACCACCTGTTGTGGGGACCCGGACGCTAATCAAGTTCTTAACCACAATTGGGACTAATTAATCAATTAAAACAGGGTCTAAATTTTTTTTAAAATGCGGAACGTAGTGACATACAACATATATACATATAATTATATAAAATACAAATCCTGTATTTCAACATTTATTCAAATTAGGGTTTAAAACTAAAGTCAAGTGTTTAACCCTACATCTAGTCCAAGTCCGGTGCCACCACTCTAATCATGATCTAGCTCTTCATCTCCTCGACCCTGGACCTGTCCCACCTGTTGTCAAGTACACATACAGACAAGAAAACAGCCGGATATACCGGTGAGAATAAATCCCAGTATAAATCAATGAAACATGCAATCATATAAACAAATATAAAGCATGTAATCAGGTAACAGTAATATGTATCCAAATCTGAAACATCATTACAATTCTACAATTCAGACTAGACTCAGTCCTAGTCTAGGGATCCCGGTTTCCAAATGTGGTTTTCCTATATCGAATTCCGTAATAGAAGGAACTCTGATCCTATTACTCGATATAACCATATCCGGTGTTCCTATATCGAATTCCGTAATAGAAGAATTCCAATTCCTATTACTCGATATAACCAAACATCTGGAGTCCTGACCTATCCGTCATGGACTGTAGCTCTATCGCTAATATCGTTATCTTGAGACATCGTGCAATGTTCCCGTGGTGATTCCACCACTATCAGGAACTTCTGTCACAAGATTACTCTTCTGATACCTGCTATCTATAATCAAGAAAACAAGTACATCAATCAAATCAATGCAAATATCAATGCGATAAAGTAAAGTATGTGATTTAGGGAAACTCAAGTCTAGTCCGACTCAAGTCGATCTCCCAATACCACATTGACTTATACCTTTCTTTCGTCGGTTTCTGGCTCAGTCGATGTCCTGAACTCACAGCCTGTCTGGCAATGACAATATCCATAATCTTATGTCAATATACCACTCGAATCAATAACAATCTGATAAATCTTGATTTAATTCAAAATCAACGGCATAACGGTACAATCTCCATATTCCCGTCAATACCATATCACCAGATAAAAGTTACAATCCATAACTCATATCCAATACAATCTATAATCAATCCATAATCCAAATATGTCCGGTATCAACTGATTATAATCAGAAAATCATAACAATTCCATAATCAGTCTATTTCTTAATCTGACTTCGATTCTACGATGTCTAACATATCAAGAACACCATATATGAATTCCATTCAATTCTGACAATAGCGTAATTTCAAAGCATGTCAAAACGTAGTAAAACTTACGTCCAGTTGTAGCCTACGTTGCCAAGAACTCAATACCAAAGTCGGATTCAAAATCAGACGGACGGATTTCTCAGAAAAGGCGTAAGGATTTTCAGCACAATTCCTCGGACCCTTTTCTCGAATTCTGCTGATAAACTCTGAAGGAACGAATGGCAATCATACATATATATACTATGCATGAATTCAACAAGGTGGCACGATTTCCGCCCAACACGCAACACCGCGGGTGCGGTCGTTGCTGCACCGCGGGTGCGGTCCTGCACCGCAGGTGCGGTACTGTTACTTACCGCGGGTGCGGTACTGCTTCGGCAGAATTGCACACCCTACTGCCCATGCACCGCGGGTGCGGTGCTTCCTAGGCCGCGGGTGCGGTGCTGCTCACACTGCACATTATATAATTTCGTTCTGAATACGTTTCTCGGTGTCCCGATTAATCCCTTCATAATCACATGAAATGATAAATCAATCATCGTTAATTACAGTGATTAATTCTCGGGCATTACAAGACACCTGTATACCTTGTACTCTGGTCAAAACCAATCTGTCTTGATCCACTGGAGCTCGACGAACTGCTCCCTGTTCTTTTAAACTGCTTCCCTTTCGCTTTCAGCTGATCTTTTCGCCCACTGCTACTACCGCCGCTATCAAATTTAGGAGGAGGTTGTACTGGAGGTAGTGGCGGTCTCGGACTCGGGGCAACATACGGAACACTCTGTTGTCTAAGCAATCCTGCTTCTGCTCCTTTGGCACGGTTCAATGCATCGGCGAAATTGTTGGGTCTCCCAGTATTTACCAATGTAAAGATATCGGGATTTAAGCCGTTTATAAACTGATCTGCTACGGCCTCATCACTACTTGAAACATGAGGTGCAAAGCGAAGCAAGGAAGAAAATTTGGCGACGTATTCTTCAATGTTCAATTGTCCTTGCCTCAGGTTTGCAAACTCATCGCCTTTATCTTTACGGTAGGATACAGGGAAGAATCGCTGATAAAACTCTGTCTTGAACACTTTCCAGGTAATCGCTGTGCCAAAGTGCTCTAATGCTCTTTTAATATTCAACCACCAATTCTTAGCCACGTCTTGCAGTTGATGGCCAATGAGTTTCACTCTTTTCTGATCATTGTATTCTAGAGACTCGAATAACATCTCAATATCCTCCAACCAGCTTTCACATTCGATTGTGTTTTCTATACCCCTTAAGGTAGGTGGTCTGAAAGACTGGAATCGTTTTAACAGAGTCTCCATGGGTGTAGAAGTAACGTCCATTGGATCCCCGGATTTGCTACCCTGTTCTGGTGCTGTGGGTCGCAAAGGCACGGCTGCTCTTCTAGGAGGCATGTATCTGATATTCAACAAATTAGTGTACAGTCTATACAAACTGTCTCAGCCCTCCTCTGATCAATTACCTCTGATCCAGAATCGGTTCTGATTCAGTCATTACATGATGTAATCACTTCAGATAACACACAACATGTAATAAGGAAAACAATAAATCATGCTAGCATATCATAAAGCAAGGAAGATGACTCGATCTACCCCGCTCGTTCTATCTTATCTCAATCTAAAGGATCTATCGCTCTGATACCACCTGTTGTGGGGACCCGGGCTCTAACTCATTTCTTTGGGATTAAATGGATCCTTATTATAAAAAGTGGGTCAAATTTTTTCTTTTAACATTACATCAAATGTTAATAAAACTAAGCACAATATATACTTCTACTTTATTTTATCAAATGTAAATACAAGTCTTGTATTTAGACATCCGTACAACTAGTGTTTAAAACAAACTACTATCTACAAGTAGTACAAAGCTAGTAGCAACCACTAGTCCTCTGCTGCGCCCGAAGTCACCACGCTATCACGATCTATCTCTGTCTCGACCCAGATCCTGCCCCACCTATTGTTATGCACACATACAGACATAACAACAGCCCGAAACTCCGGTGAGAACAAATCCCAGTATAAACATGTATACATGCATATAATCAATCTAAAACATGAAACATGCTATTATGAATGACATCGATATAAACATGCAATGTGAATCAAACTCTGTCTGGACTCGACTCGACTATAACTCTAGGGATCCCGGTGTGAATAAGACGATCTATCACCTACCCTCCCAATCGGGATGACTGTACGTCTTATTCCTACCTGATTTGTATCCACATCTACAATAGGAGATTGATCTTCCCCTAAGCTGTGATATCACCGAACATCTAGAAGTTTGACTGTTCTGTCAAGACTCCCTATCTTAAATGCAATGAATAACAATCTATAAACAAAGCATAATCATCTCAAAAGATTTGAATACAAGTCTATAAACAAATCACAATCATATTACAAGATAAACAATAAATCTAGTATGTGATTTTTGTTGGGAAACTCAAATGGGATCTCATTTGAGTTGTATATCCGCAAACAAAACATGCATTATACCTTTTGTTGTCGTACAGTCGTCGTCGTAGTTGAAGTCTTGTTCCCAAATTCACCAATACCAGTCTGAAATGGCATAATTAATGTATATCCTATCAACTTCTACTCCATTCAATATATATATGAGTTGATAATCAATCTCAATACAAATCGACAGTACAACGGCACAATCTTGCGATACCGATCAACTCACATATCAATATGCAATAATAATAACTCATACTCTTCATCATAGACATATATCGATTCTGATATTTGCATATTTCCCATTCTATTCCAGTTGAAAATCATAACTATAGCACAACATATCCGTTTTTCGATTCGTTTACAATTCTACTATCCTCATAACCATGGGAACACATATCTCAAATAAAATCACAATTTCTCCAACATGTATATTTCGAAACATGATGTAATTGAACCATAATTACATCCTCTTGCAGCCTATGATACAAGGAACAAGAATCTCTATTCGGTATGAAAATTGGATGGCTAAATCTTAAGAAATCTTACCCAAAACCTTGAAGAAACTTGAGGAATTGCTGGTGATGCTCTCAAGTTTCAGCTGCTGAAGGAGAAATGGCTGAATCATGCATCAAATATATATATATGCCATGTGTCACAACAAGGAACAAAGGTGGATTTCTCGCATGCAGCACTGCGGGTGCGGTCACTCTTTCACCGCGGGTGCGCTCATGCTTCGGCATGGCTTTTATTTTTCAAAAATGACGACCGCGGGTGCGGTCTTATTCTTACCGCAGGTGCGGTCACACCACCGCGGGTGCAGTCTTCTCGCACCGCGGGTGCGGTCCTGCTTCGAATAAAATTTGCCAACTTTCTGTCCATGCACCGCGGGTGCGGTCTGGATTGCACCGCGGGTGCGGTGTGGCTTCGGCCTTTCTTGTAAAAATTCCTAATTGAATGACCGCGGGTGCACTCCTGTTCTGGGTGCGGGTGCGGTCTTGTAAAACCCTAATTTCTCATGTCTTTTCTCCTCTCCTTACACGTCATGCATTCTCATATCTTCCGAGTCTCATATTAATGAATACTAATAAATCTCGGACCTTACAAGGTAATAGCAATCGTGCTTGTATTAGCACAGAATATGGGCGATTCTTTAGCGTCAACTCCATAGTCTCTCAGTTGTTGCTGAACCCAGAGCAATTGGGCACAGCAGCTTCCAGCAGCAAGGTATTCTGCTTCAGTTGTGGAAGTTGATATGGATGTTTGCTTCTTGCTGAACCAAGAGATCAGTCTGTCTCCTAGAAACTGACATGATCCGATTGTACGTTTACGATCAATCTTACATCCTGCATAATCTGCATCTGAATATCCAATTAAATTGAAAGCGGAGTCTTTAGAATACCATAATCCAACATCTTGTGTGCCTTAAGATATTTTAAAATACGTTTCGCAGCTGAAAAATGTGATTGCTTAGGGTTTTCTTGAAATCTAGCACACATACAGACAACAAATACAATATCAGGACGACTAGCAGTTAGGTACAATAATGAACATATTAAACCTCTATAAAGTGTCGTTTCAACTGATATTACCCCTTGATTAGTGTCCAGTTTTACTGATGAGCTCATGGGAGTACTTGCAGCTGAACACGATTCCATGCCAAATTTCTTCAGCAACTCCTTCGTGTATTTAGTTTGACTAATAAAAGTGCCTTTCTCCAGTTGCTTCACTTGTAGTCAAAGAATGAATGTCAGTTCACCCATCATGCTCATTTAAATTTCTCCTGCATAAACTTAGCAAATTTCTTGCGTAATTTGGGGTTAGTTGACCCAAATATGATGTCATTAACATAAATTTGAACGAGTAGAATGTGATCTCCTTCTTTGAAAATTTGAACAATGTCTTATCAACTGATGCAACAGAAAAATCGTGATCAGTTAGAAATTTTGAAAGAGTTTCATACCAAGCTCTTGAAGCTTGTTTAAGACCATATAAGGCTTTGTACAAATGGTAGACATGATCAGGAAAATGATGATTGACAAAACCTGGAGGTTGTTCAACATAGACTTCTTTTGCAACTGGCCATTTAGAAATGCACTCTTTACATCCATTTGGTAGACTTTGAAGTTCTTGAGTGATGCATAGGCAAGGAATATTTTGATAGCTTCCAGTCTTGCAACTTGTGCATATGTTTCATCATAATAAATTCCTTCTTCTTGCCTATATCTTTGTGCTACCAGTCTCGCTTTGTTGCGCACAACTGAACTGTCTTCGTTCAGTTTGTTCCTGTATACCCATTTTGTACATATAATAGTTTTTGAAACTGGTCTTGGAACTAAGTTCCAAAGATTGTTATGGGTAAACTGATTCAGCTCCTCTTGCATTGCATTTGTCCAGTTTGGATTTGCAAGAACTTCATCTGTTTTCATCGGTTCCAATTGCGATACAAACGCTGAATGAATAAATAAATTGAGCATTTGATTCCTTGTTCTTACCGGGTCAGATGGATTACCTATCACCAATTCTGGAGGATGTGATTTCTTCCATCTGAGTTCAGCATTTGTTGCTTCTGTATCAGCAATGACTTCAGTAGGCAACTGAATGTTTTCAGTTTCAGTTGCTGCATCAGTTGGTAATTGAATATTCTCAATAGGCTCTTCCAACTGATTATTAGAAACAGCTTCCTGTTCAACTGGTTGATCTAATACTTCTGGTTCATGTGTTTGAAGATTATCTCGATTGATATGATTCTCTTCTTCATTATCATCTTCCAAACTGATATTCGTAAATCGATCAACTAGCTCAACTGGATCAGTTGGCTTATCACTTAGTACAGTTTCATCAAAAACTACATGTATAGACTCTTCAACATTTAGTGTGATCTTGTTAAAAACTCTATAAGCTTTGCTAACTGACGAATATCCCAAAAATATTCTCTCTGCAGATTTAGCATCAAATGATTTTAAATGATTTTTGCCATTGTCAAGAATAAAACATATGTAGCCGATTATTTTGAAGTAAGAAACCGCACTTTTTCGTCCGTTCAAGATCTCATAAGGTGTTTTCAAGTGATTTTTATTAATCATACATCTTTTCTGAGTATAACACGCAGTGTTTACTGCCTCTGCCCAAAAATTTTGAGAAATACCAGAATCAGCAAGTATTGTTCTAGCAGCTTCTTTAAGGGTCCGATTTCTCCTCTCAGCTACACCATTTTACTGAGGAGTTCTAGCTGCTTAGAGTTCATGCTTAATTCCATTATTTTCTAAAAAATTGAAAGAATTTGATCGATGTATTCAGTTCCTCGATCGTACTTGATTATGTCAATTCCAACTGATTTCTCGTTTAATAGTCTTTTGAAAAGCTTGATCAGTTGTGCAGCAGTTTGGTCTTTGGATTTGAGAAAAATAACCCAAGTAAATCTTTAAAAATCATCTACAACCACCAAGGTGTATTTCATTCCTCCTAAACTCGTGACTGGTATTGGACGAAATAGATCCATATGTAATAGCTCCAAGCATCAGGAAGAAGATTTACGACCCTTGTTTTTAAAAGAAAATTTAACTTGTTTACCAAATTGACAAGCTGAGCAAATTTTATCTTTGGTAAAATCCAAATTTGGGCAAACCAGTGAAAAGATCGTGATTACTCAGATATGCAATAGATTTAAAGTTCAGGTGGTTTTATCTCTTATGCCACAACCAGATTTTAGAAGATTTTGAAGCAATAAAACATACTTGTGCATAAGGTTGATCATTGACTTTGCAAGTGTTTCCAGACCATTTGCCAGTTAGTATGACCTCATCAGTTGCATGCCTGACTGAACAAGAATGTTTTTCAAACTGAACTGAGAATCAATTATCGCATAACTGCCTAATGCTAATCATATTATACTTAAGATTCTCAACTAATAAAACATCATTAATGATAAAGTTACCATGGATAAGCTTACCCTTACCCACAGTTTTACCTTTAGAATTATCTCCGAAACTGATTTTTGGTCCTGTATACTTGATCAGTTGAGATAACAAATTTGTATCTCCCGTCATGTGTCGTGAGCATCCACTATCCAAGTGTTGGAGTAGGTGCCCTTCGAGCCAAGTGTTGGCCGAGTGTTCACAATGAAACTCTATGTATAAGCAATCTTTATTTTAGTAATATTTGAAATTATTAAATTGGCAAATCTTTATCTGTATACCCATGCTAGTTGCATAGATAAAGCCCTTGAATATACAAATAGTAGAAAGAATATGAGATGCTCATATGATGAGTATCATGAAACTCATATTTGTAATACTGTATATTCTAAACGGTTCCTAGTCGATTCAGCCGCCACTAAGAAGGATATAGGCCGCTCGAGTTCGAGACTAGTATCTGCAATGTGAGTACCATGTTTCATTGGTAGGGGACATTGTGATGTCCGAACATGCAGATAAGTGCTCCTTGTTGAGTGCACTGAAAAACCCTCCATAAAAGGACTTTCCAAGTGGTTCTCACTTATCGAGTGGAAACGTCCTAGTTTATGGTTGTACACCATTAGTCCTTATGACCCAGGACAACATTGAGACTCTATGTGCTAGCATTTCACTTTGACTTGTTTACCGACTCTTATGGGGTTATCAGGTGGCAAGGTTGGGTGTCATGTCGAAACCTATAGGAGTCGATGCATTGTAGTCGGGGATTCACCGCTTACCTTCGGGTATGGATATCCTATGTGTTATCATGTGTATGTAGGTTGAAATCTCTGGCCAGAGTATAGTGGTAATTATGAAAGGGGTTTCATAGATTACACCATCGATGCAACTACGACATGACACATAGTATCTATTCATTGACAACTCTCGATAAACCAATGGTTGTCGAATCAGTCGGGATATATGAGTTGAAGGGACCATACTGTACGCTAACCATAATTGAATGGTTCTTGCAGGCACTATCATTTGATACCTATGGAATCATGTAAGCGATGTTGCTAGGCGTTTAACATGGTTGGTTGGGTACTATCAGACTTGAGTTCTGACGTTCTTGTTATCAAGAGGTTGATAAGTAAGAATGGAGCAATTGGGGTATGCTCATATAAAGACATGTTTAGTCCGAATCACATGGAGATGTGAACCCACGACTAGTTGTATCAATGAACCATTGAGGGCCACACAAGTGCTGGCTTTCTAGATCCCTTTGAGAAGTAAAAATAGATCAATGTGTTGAACGGCTTATAAAGGAGTTTATAAGCGTAAAGAAAATTAGAAGTATGACTTCTATAAAGGAGAAATTAGTTCAATGTGTTGAACGACTTATAAATGAGTTTATAAGCGTAAAGAAAAATAGAAGTATGACTTCTATGAGAGAAATATAAATTTTAATTTATGAATGTGTTCCTAAATTAAAAGTTGGCCAAGTGAATAATGTATTTGAAAATTGTGATTTTCATAAACATTATTATGGACTAAATTAAATTAATTCAAGTGTTGAATTAATTAAACACTAGTGGACCTAGTAGAGTCCAAATAATTAAATTAATTCAAGTGTTGAATTAATTAAATTATATTGAGTCTTGTAGAGCTCAATTTAAATTAATTATTTAACTAGTGGGACTTGGGTAAATTCAAGTAATGTTTAATTAGTCTCAAATATGTTTGAGATAATTAAATTTAGTCCATGGTTTTTAATTTGTTAAAAACCATATAATATATCATGCATGAGAGGTGAAGGGTTGGGAGACAACTTTTTCTATTTTCAAGGCATGGCATGCACATGCTTTAACTCTACTTTTTGCAAGTCCAAGACAAGTCTCCCTTCCCCCCATTATTGAGATACCATGGCCGAAATCCTCTACACATTCTCTCCAAGTTTTTCTCTCATTTTCTTCTTCAAGTGTTGAGGAAACAATACACTTCTCAAAGAAAAATGCTCTAATTTTTCTAGTGCAAAATTAGAGTGGATCTAGCTAGTTGGTGGTGGGCTTAATATTGGAGCAAGGTGGGCTCAAAGGAAGCTTGAAGATTGTCTTGCCATTGAAGAGCTTAGTTGTATATCAACTAAGTTGGAGCCATCATCAATCTTTTAAGATTGATAGGTACATTTCTATAAACACCCTATGTATGACATTATGTGTTTTTCTTTGTATTTGCTACACACATTGATGGTGGCCGAAATTTTTGCTTAAAAATTGTAAATTTTAAACTTCCGTTGCGCTTCCGGTCACCGTAACCGATCCCCTTTCAAGTGGTATCCGAGCTATGGTTACGATTTTGTGTAGCAACTACAAGATATTATATTGAGATTGATTTCTAACCGCATGAGGATGAAATTTTGCAACAAAATTCAAGGTTTGATGCAGCATATTTCGTGCAGCATGTTGCTGCCCGTTTCGGGTAGCTAGGGCTGCCTATTTCGGGCAGCTAGGGCAGCCCTAGGGGCTGCCCGAACAGCCCCATCAATTTAATAAAAAAAAAAAAAAATTTTGGACTGTTGGCCGGAATCCGGGGACGGAGCTCCGGCGACGGCGATGACGGCTAGGGTTTCCAAAAGTGTTTTGGAATATCAAAGTGTCATGGGCCTTGAGTTGTTGGGCCATTGGATGGCTAACATTTTTGTGAATTTTAAATGGGCCAAAAATGTTTTTGGTGAAAAATAAGTTTTTGGGCCCTTAAGTTTAAAATTACAAAAGTTGCAAATTTTTCTCATAAAATAAATAATTGAAGTTGGACTTTAATTATTTATAGTAAATTGTGATTTACAAGAAATTCGGTTATAAATAAATTAATTTGAAAGTAGACAAAGGTGTTTGTATACTTTGTTAATTTAGTTTATAATCGTGGCGGTTAGTGATTGGATCAAGATATATAATATTGGATCAATTAATTATTGTGATAATTAATTGATGGTGTATGATATGTGATATTATGCATGAAGGATGATCAAAAGCCCAAGCCCAATTTGCTAGGTGTATGCTAGGATATTTTGTGTTGAATGATTGTAATAATTATCAATTTATAAAGTGGGCTTGGTTTATGGCCCGTTCCCACCCCATGAGATGTATCCCTATTTGCAATGGATATTTATTTGTAAATATTAGGATAATGGATGATCAAGATTGGAAGATGGTGGCCATGATGATTATGAAGATCGAAGACATGTAAATATTGGAAGCTTATGTAATAGTTGCATTTGCATCCCGTGCATTTCCCTAGGATTGGACCTAGGCCCGTGTTTAGCTCACACGGTCCGTTAGTATTGGGGCGATTGATTATCCTTGTTTTGTTTACTGTTTATAATATATGCATGATATGTTATAAATAATGAGACCTTTCAAAATTAAAACAAGATCAAACATGGCGAGCTTTTAAAATAAAATTAATGATGAGACCTTTCAAAATTAAAAACCCTCATTTTGAATAAGATTCAAAATTAATATCAAGCCCGAAAAGGGGAATTATAAATTTGTTTATAATTTACATGTCTTCCATCGACAAATGGGTGCATGACGAATCGCTACCCGTACTCGGGGCTCGGCTCATATTATTGGGGGGGCCCTTAGTGCCGGAAAGCTATGACATCCATTTGACATGGTGATGTGAACTACGTGGAACTCCCATTACTTCGGCTCAGATAATTGAGGGAACTCATGGCGACCGTCCATTAAGGTTCAACAACGATGGGTAAGGCTTGACACGTAAAGATGAACGACATCAATATTGGGTCCTAATCAAACGTGAGACAAAAGTTTAAGTAGAGGGTTGCATTGTGATGCAATTGGAAACTACCTTTTAGGAATTGTGATTGGCTGATATTATTCGGGATCATAATTCGCTAATTGGACCTTACGTACCTACTGAGGAAAGGAGTTTCCCGTTTTCACTAGAGGGTAATGAAAGATGTCAAAACAGTGGGAGCAAATATTTATGAAGTAAAAGTCCAAACTTCATATCTTACTAAATATTTTAAAATAGTCATCAACATTTATCTGTTTTTACTTTTCAGTACAAATTGACAATGTCTTCGATTCGCAATCCGATATCTATAATACTCGAGAAACACATATTAACTGGACCTAATTACCTCGCTTGGCTAAGAAACCTGAAAATCGTCTTGAATTCTGAAAGGGTAGCATATACACTGACTGAGTCGCCCCCTGTTGAGGCTCCGACTGACTGCAATCCTGAGGAATTGCAGGCTTACAAGGAATGGTGTGACCATGACTTGATACCCAGGTGTTATATGCTGAATTCTATGAATGATGAGCTGCAGAGGCGTTTTGAGGATGCAAAGAATGCTGCTGACATTCATAAGCACCTCAAAGAGCTCTTTGGTGAGCAGACTCGGCCTCTTAGGCATGCTACCGTCAAGGAGTTGATCACTATGCGCATGCGAGATGGGGCCTCGGTCCATGAACATGGCCTGAAGTTGATTGGGCTCGTGGAAAAGCTCGTTTGCATGGATCTGATCTTGCCTTCGGAGTTTACCATCGACGTGTTGCTGTTATCATTGCCTAGCTCATTTGATCCTTTTGTGGTGAACTTCAACATAAACAAGATGGAGCCGACCCTTGAGGAGTTGGTGAATATGCTTGTTACGTTTGAATCAACCATCAAGAAAAAGAAGTTGGTTCTTTATGTGGGTTCTTCATCTGGTACGAAGATTGATCCACATGGGAAGGGAAGGAAGAGTTCTTTCCAACGTCCCAAGAAGAACGTGCCCTTGATGAGGCAATCTCCGAATCCCGTTGAGGCAGCCAGACCAGTTAAGGCTGACAAGACTGATGATGTATGTCATCACTGCAAGAAGCCTGGACATTGGAGGCGTAATTGCAAAGAATATCTTGCCCAGAAAAGTTCTGGAAATGGTATGTTCTACATTGAAGTAAACATTTCAGTTAACTCTACTTCTTGGGTATTGGATACCAAATGTTGATCACATCTCTACAATGTGTTGCAGGTGATGGGAAGAAGTAGGAAGCTTAGGGAAGGTGTGACCTTCTTGAGGATGGGCAATGGAGCAAGAGTTGCTGCCAAGACCTTAAGAAATGTTTACTTATTGTTGAACAATGATTTTAAGTTAATTTTTTAAGAGATGTTTTGTTTGTACCGTTTTGGTAAAAAACATTATTTCTATTTCTATTGTGATAAAGATGGATATTCTTGTCTATTTAGCAAAGGTGTTTGCAACATTTACAAGAATGAATGTTTAATTGGTACTTGAGAACTTGAAAACGATCTCTACAACTTAAAATTAAAAGATATTCCACTAAATGTCCATTCAAAGGCATACACCATATGAGATATGGATGGGTAAGCCTCCTAAGTATTCTTATCTAAGAATATGAGGGTGCCCTGCTTATGAAGCAGGTAGTGGGAGATATATTGGATAGTCGATCCATTTTATGCTACTTTGTGGGATATACAATGAATTCGATTGGATACTACTTCTATCATCCCCAAGAAACAAAGGTGTTTGTTTCTTGGAATGGAACCTTTTTGGAAAGGTAATTTCTATTAGATAGAAAAGGCGAGATGATAGAACTCGAAGAGGTTCGAGAGACACCCACAATTATAGAACCCACACCCGAAGAGCCAAGTGAGAAGATACAAGCTCCTAGAAGATCCGAGAAAGTCTCGAGACCACCTATGTAGAACCCGTAAATCAGTAGACGTATAAGCCATGCATAATTCTAGATTTTTAAATTTAATTGACTTCATTGCATAATTATTTTAAATGCATTTGGTTGAAGTTAATTATTTTATTATTTCAGTTCAGTAGTTTGATTTTTCTAGCATTTCAGTTATTTCAGTGAGGCCGGACCGGAGTTGGAGTTTTGAGATAGAATTTAAGATTAGAGAAATATTCCAGGATTTAATTTAGCTAGCAAGTAAGTTAATTTAAGTTAAAAAGGAGGTTTGAGGATATATTTTAATTATTTGAGGCGAGTAAAAAAATTAGTTCATTTAAGTTCTTAATTTAGGGATTAGTTCACTAAATGAATTAAAAGATTAGTGAGGCTTTTAAAGGTTATTAATTTATTAGATAATCAACTTCTCCCCTTCATTTTTATTATAAATTTCGGCCACCCGTAAGTTGATAGCCCATTCATTTCCAACTCATCAAGTTTGACCTTTTCTTTGCATGCAAATTTTAGGATAATTTTAGGATTTTTGGGAGCACAATTTAATTAATTAATGAGCTCATCCTAGTCTACTTTAGCAAGCTAAAATCGGCCACCATCATTCTAGAAGCACCCAAGTAGACTTGATATCAAACAATTCCTTGCCAACTCACCCTTGACCAATTCTTTGCCACCTTTTAGCATGCTAATTCATTTAGCTATTTTTCCACCTTAATTAATTAATACTAGACCACTATCCTAACCCTTGATTGGCATGATAAAATCGGCCACTATACTCTAGAATCACCCAAGAGATCATTTGATAGCAATTCAAATTCAAAATTCAAATGCATGAAGACTTGGTCTTGATATGATCCTTATATCTTGCACCATCCTCCTCACCCCTCATAACCACTCCATCACACTCCCTCCCCACCGAAATCAGACCCCTTTTCAGTAGAAAAAACGTGAGTAATAGCTAGGGAGAAAGGGAGAAAAATCGAGAACTAGAAAGAACAAGAGAAGCGCTCCACCTCCTCCGTGCCGCGTCGTCGTCGTTTCGTTCGTTTTCTTTCGAAACGAAACCAGGCATGTCTAGATATCTTTCAAATCTCAATCAAGTCATATTATTAATTATTTTTCAGTACATGATCAGATTTTATCATTTCAAAAACCGAAATTTTAAGCAAAACAAGAAAGAAAATTCTGCACAGATTTTATCGACTTTCATGCTTCACGTTTGGGTATGTTCCTTTTGATTTCAGGGATGGATCGTTCCAGGGGCTCGAGGCTACATATAGACATGTACTAGGACATGTTAGGGCCTTGATAGATCGTGGGTTTCAGTTCCATACATGCCGGAACGAGCACATGACAGCAACCTCCCCATTAGTGCAGAATCTTGTTCGAAAAAAAATTCAGTTTGTTGTCATGGAGGAAGGATCTGATCTTGGCTGCCCCAAGGGCTCTTAGCCATGGTTGGATCACTCCCCTAGCACGTTTAAGACGTGACTAAGTCGCCCTTTTGGTGGCTTGGTCCATGGATCATCGGTTTTTAATAAAAACATCACAACAGCCCCCATGTCCCTTCGGCCCCCTTCAAATTTCAGCATATGCATTTCGGTTTTGTTGCTTGGTATGGTTCTTGGTTGGACTATGGCCCATAGCCACGGTTCATACCATGCCCCTAGATGTCTAGATCGTCCCATGGTCAATAAAATGGCCACTGGAACGACGCAAGATATCGATCAAAGCAAGACACCACACTTGCGCAGCTGCTGTATTTTTTGACAGCAAGTATGCTGCTGTTCAGATGCGTTGTTTGAGTTCTTGGTTGGCTTTTATCCCATGGCCTTGGACTGGAAAGTGCCTCATTGATTTAGGAAGGTCATGTTTTTGACCGTTCGTCATTCGGATCATTTTTGAGGTCGTACGAGAATTTACGGTGCGATGTGCCAAATTGACTCTCGAAAGAGCGTTTCATGTTTTGGCCTCCATTCCACCTAGATTTCGACCCTATCATTTTAGTAGCATTATTTTATGATTTTTAGCATATTTTAATCATGACTATACGTCGGTTCAGTGTCGGTTCAGATTGGCTCGGAGTCATGATTAAATACGAAGTCATTAGGCGTCATAGTCGCATCCTTTGAACTAAATTGCATAGTTGGTCAAGGTTTAGCATTTGCATATTTTTCATAGCACAGTTAGGTTGCAGCGAGCGTGGGAGACGATCCAATCCAATCCAGTTGGTAAATTACAGGATTTTTCATTAAGCCAGTTAAATTATATTACGTGCATGAAAACAGAAAATGATATTTTTGAGATTTATGCGATATGGCTTGTGGTTCATTCACTATGTGGGAGTGTTATTTTATAAGGTCGCCAGTGACCAATCAGTTCAGTATGGTACCACCCGGTCGCCAGTGACCGGCCAGCTCAGTTCAGTTTCAGCCTCCCCGGTAGCCAGTTACCGATCAGTTTCAGCTTAGTGCAGTGGCCACAGGTGAAAGGGGATCGGTTACGGTGACCGGAAGCGCAACGGAAGTTCAAAAATCAAATTTTTAGGGAAAATTTACCTATCAATCTCAAGAGATTGATGATGGCACCAACCAAAACAACTTGGCTCTTGAAAAGGGTGACAATCTACAAGCCTCCTCCTCCAAGTTCTTGAATCTTTCCTTCAAATTAGGCCCACCACCAACTAGGTAGATCCCCTCATATATTGCACTAGAAAAATATGAGGATTTTTCAAAGAGAATATAGTGTTTTCTTCAACAAATTGAAGAACACAAAAATGAAGAAAAATGGAGAGGAGAAGTAGTGAGAATTTCGGCCAACATGAGTCTTGGGAGTGAAGTGGGAAGACTTGTCTTGGTTTGTGAAAAAGTTGAGGCATAAAGTTGCATGCCATGCCTCGAAAACTCAAAAAGTAGTCTCCCAACCTTTCACCTCCCATGCATGCATATTATATGGTTTTTATCAAAATAAAAACCATGGACTAAATTTAATTATCTCAAACATATTTGAGACTAATTAAACATTACTTGAATTTACTCAAGTCCCACTAGTTAAATAATTAATTTAAATTGAGCTCTACAAGACTCAATATAATTTAATTAATTCAACACTTGAATTAATTTAATTATTTGGACTCTACTAGGTCCACTAGTGTTTAATTAATTCAACACTTGAATTAATTTAATTTAGTCCATAATAATGTCTATGAAAATCACAATTTTCAAATACATTATTCACTTGGCCAAATTTTAATTTAGGAACACTTCCATAAATCAAAATTTACATTTCTCTCATAGAAGTCATACTTCTATTTTTCTTTACGCTTATAAACTCATTTATAAGCCGTTCAACACATTGAACTATTTTTCTCCTTTATAGAAGTCATACTTCTAATTTTCCTTACGCTTATAAACTCCTTTATAAGCCGTTCAACACATTGAACTATTTTTACTTCTCAACGGGATCTAGAAAGCTAGTACTTGTGTGGCACTCAATGGTTCATTGATACAACTAGCCGTGGGTTCACATCTCTATGTGATTCGGACTAAACATGTCCTTATATGAGCATACCCCAATTGCTCCATTCTTACTTATCAACTCCTTGATAATAAGAACGTCAGAACTCAAGTCTGATAGTACCCAACCAATCATGTTAAACGCCTAGCAGCATCGCTTACATGATTCCCTAGGTATCAAATGATAGTGCCTGCAAGAACCATTCAATTATGGTTAGCGTACAGTACGGTCCCTTCAACTCATATATCCCGATCGATTCGACAACCATTGGTTTATCGAGAGTTGTCAATGAATCGATACTATGTGTCATGTCGTAGTTGCATCGATGGTGTAATCTATGAAACCCTTTCATAATTACCACCATACTCTGATCAGAGATTTCAACCTACTAACACATGATAACACATAGGATATCCATACCCGAAGGTAAGCGGTGAATCCCCGACTACAATGCATCGACTCCTATGTGTTTCGACAGAACACCCAACCTTGCCACCTGATAACCCCATGAGAGTCGGTAAACAAGTCAAAGTGTAACGCTAGCACATAGAGTCTCAATGTTGTCCCGGGTCATAAGGACTAATTCTGTACAACCATAAACTAGGACATTTCCACTCGATAAGTGAGAACCACTTGGAAAGTCCTTTTATGGAGGGTTGTTCAGTGCACTCTACAAGGAGCACCTATCTGCATGTTCGGACATCACAATTTCCCCTACCAATGAAACATGGTACTCACATCGCAGATACTAGTCTCGAACTCTAGCGGCCTATATCCTTCTTAGTGGCGGCTGAATCGACTAGGAACCGTTTAGAATATACAGTGTTACAAATATGAGTTTCATGATACTCATCATATGAGCATCTCATATTCTTTCTACCATTTGTATATTCAAGGGCTTTATCTATGCAACTAGCATGGGTATACAGATAAAGATGTGCCAAAATAATAATATCAAATATTACTAAAATAAAGATTGCTTATACATAGAGTTTCATTGTGAACACTCGGCCAACACTTGGCTCGACGGGCACCTACTCTAACAATCTCCCACTTGCACTAGAGCCAAATACCCATATGCTTTAAACCCATTGATTCGCGATGCTTGTCGAATAATGATTCAGGTAAAGGCTTAGCTAGTGGATCAACAACATTATCTGCGAAGCCGACTATGTCAAAAGACACTTCTTCCTCTTTCCACAATCTCTCCGAGGATGTGGTACTTTCTCAATACATGTTTGGACTTCTGATGAGACCTTGGCTCCTTTGCTTGAGCTAAAGCTCCCGTGTTGTCACACAACACCGGGATAGGAGCAACTCAATTAGGAATGACGTCCAACTCTTGGACCTTGCTGCATCTGATGCAGCAATGTATTCGGCCTCTGTGCTGGAATCCGCAGTATTGTCTTGCTTGGAACTCTTCCAAGAGACAGCAGCACCATTGAGCATGAATACAAACCTAGATGTTGACTTCGAGTCATCGAGATCGCTTTGGAAGCTAGAGTCGGTGTAGCCTTCCAATTTTAGTTCTCCACCCCATAGACCAAGAACAATTTATTGGTCCTTCTCAACTCCTTGAGGATGTCTTTCACAGCTTTCCAGTGTGGAAGACGAGGGTTCGTTTAATATCTACTCACTACACTTAGTGCGAAAGCCACATCAAGACGTGTAGATATCATCCCATACATGATGCTACCAATCGCAGATATGTAAGGAATGCTTTGTCATCGCCGCTATCTCTGCTTCAGTCTTGAAAGACAGACTTGGATAGGGACACGCCATGACACATTGGTAGATGTCCTCTCTTGGACTTATCCATCAAGAACCGCTTCACGATGGTATCAATGTATGTGGACTGGGTGAGACCAAGCAATCTTTTCGATCTATCTCTATAGATCTGTATCCCAATACAAAAGATGCTTCACCCAAGTCCTGCATCGAGAACTTATTCGCTAACCATATCTTAGTTGATTGCAACATTCCTACATCATTCCTAATGAGTAGAATGTCATCAACATAAAGTACCAGGAATGTCACAACACTCCCACTGACCTTCTTATACACACAGGGTTCCTAAGGATTCTTAGTAAATCAAACTATTTGATTGTACTGTCGAATCTGAGGTTCCAACTCCTAGATGCCTGCTTTAGATCATAAATAGATCTCTGAAGTTTGCATACCATATGCTCACTTCCGATAGATGTAAACCCTTCAGGTTAAGACATGTAAATAACTTTCTTAAAATCCCCATTAAGAAAGTCTGTCTTGACATCCATCTGCCATATCTCATAGTCATACTATGCAGCCATGGCTAGCAATATCCTTATAGACTTGAACATTGCAACTGGTGAAAAGGTTTCCTCAAAGTCAACTCCTTGTCTTTGAGTATATCCTTTTGCCACCAATCGCGCTTTGAAGGTCAATACCTTCCCATCCGTCCCAAGTCCCTATGGGAACCTTTCCCTCAGGTGGATCTATAAGATCCCACACTTGGTTCGGATGCATGGAATTCATCTCAGATTCCATAGCTTCAAGCCATTTGGATGAATCGGCATCAGATAATGCTTCCTTGAAGGTCCTTGGATCACATCCATGGTTAGGCTCATCATGGCCCTCTTCAAGAAGCTGACCATACCTCATAGGTGGTCTCGAGACTTTCTCAGATCTTTTAGGAGCTTGTATCTCCTCTCTTGGCTCTTCGGGTGTGGGTTCTATAATTGTGGGTGTCTGTCGAACCTCTTCGAGTTCTATCATCTCCCATTTTCTATCCAATAGAAATTCCTTTTCCAAAAAGGTTGCATTCCTAGAAACAAACACTTTTGTTTCTTGGGGATGATAGAAATAATATCCAACTTAATTGCTTGGATATTCCACAAAGTAACATAAAATGGATCGACTATCCAATTTATCTCCCACTACCTGCTTCATAAGCAGGGCACCCCCATATTCTAAGATAGGAATATTTGGGAGGCTTACCCATCCATATCTCATATGGTGTCTGCCCTTGAATGGACATTTAATGGAATATCTTTTAATTTTAAGTTGTAGAGATCGTTTTCAAGTTCTCAAGTACCAATCAAACATTCATTCATGTAAATGTTGCAAACACCTTTGCAAAATAAACAAGAATATCCATTTTTATCACCATAGAAATGGAAACCATGTTTTTACAAAATTAGGTACAAACAAAACATCTCATAAAATTAACTTAAACTTTTGTTCAATAATAAGTAAACATCTTCAATAGCCTTGGCAGCAACTCTTGCTCCATTGCCCATCCTCTAGAAGGTCACACCTTCCTTAAGCATTCTACTTCTTCCCATCACCTGTAACCCATTACAGAGATGTGAGTCATAACCGGTATCTAATACCCAAGAAGTAGAGTTATTTGAAATGTTTACTTCAATTTAGAACATACCATTTCCAGAACTCTTCTGGGCCAGATATTCTTTGCAATTTCTCTTCCAATGTCCAGGCATCTTGCAGTGATGACAAACATCACTAGTCTTGTCAGCCCTAACTGGTGTGGCTGCCACAACGGGATTTGGAGATTGCCTCAACAAGGGCACGTTCTTCTTGGGACGTTGGAAAGAACGCTTCTTTCCATTCCCATGTGGATCAATTTTCGTACCAGATGAAGAACCCACATAAAGAACCAACTTCTCTTTCTTGATGGTGGATTCAAACGTAACAAGCATATTCACCAACTCCTCAAGGGTCGGCTCCATCTTGTTCATGTTGAAGTTCAACACAAAAGGATTAAATGAGCTAGGCAATGATAACAGCAACACGTCGGTGGTCAACTCCGAAGGCAAGATCATATCCATGCCAACGAGCTTATCCACGAGCCCAATCAACTTCAGGCCATGCTCATGGACCGAGGCCCCATCTCGCATGCGCATAGTGATCAGCTCCTTGACGGTAGCATGCCTAAGAGGCCGAGTCTGCTCACCAAAGAGCTCTTTGAGGTGCTTATGAATGTCAGCAGCATTCTTTGCATCCTCAAAACGCCTCTGCAGCTCATCATTCATAGAAGTCAGCATATAACACCTGGCTATCAAGTCATGGTCACACCATTCCTTGTAAGCCTGCAATTCCTCAGGATTGCAGTCAGTCGGAGCCTCAACAGGGGGCGACTCAGTCAGTGTATATGCTACCCTTTCCGAATTCAAGACGATTTTCAGGTTTCTTAGCCAAGTGAGATAATTAGGTCCAGTTAATATGTGTTTGTCGAGTATTACGGATATCGGATTGCGAATCTAAGACATTGTCAATTTGTACTGAAAAGTAAAAACAGATAAATGTTGGTGACTATTTTAAAATATTTAGTAAGATATGAAGTTTGGACTTTTACTTCATAAATATTTTCTCCCACTGTTTTGACATCTTTCACTACCCTATAGTGAAAACGGGAAACTCCTTTCCTCAGTAGGTACGTAAGGTCCAATTAGCGAATTATGATCCCGAATAATATCAGCCAATCACAATTCCTAAAAGGTAGTTTCAAATTGCATCACAATGCAACCCTCTACGTAAACTTTTGTCTCACGTTTGATTAGGACCCAATAATATGACGTCGTTCATCTTCACGTGTCAAGCCTTACCCGTCGATGTTGAACCTTAATGGACGGTCGCCATGAGTTCCCTCGATAATATGAGCCGAAATCATGGGAGTTCCACGTAGTTCACATCACCATGTCAATAGATGTCACAGCTTTCCGGCACCCAAAGCTCCCCCAATAATATGAGCCGAGCCCCGAGTACGGGTAGCGTTCATCATGCACCCATTGTCGATGGAAGACAAGGAAATTATAAACAAATTTATAATTCCCCTTTTCGGGCTTGATATTAATTTTGAATCTTATTCAAAATGAGGGTTTTTAATTTTGAAAGGTCTCATCATTAATTTTATTTTAAAAGCTCGTCATGTTTGATCGTATGTTTGCCGGATTCATGCAACTTTGTTATTATCATAATAATAACGCACATACTCATTATTTATAACATATCATGCATATGTTATAAACAGTAAACAAACAAGGATGATCAATCGCCCCGATACTAATGGACCGTGTGAGCTAAACACGGGCCTAGGTCCAATCCTAGGGAAATGCACGGGATGCAAATGCAACTATTACATAAGCTTCCAATATTTACATGTCTTCGATCTTCATAATCATCATGGCCACCAACTTCCAATCTTGATCATCCACTATACTAATATTTACAATTAAATATCCATGGCAAATAGGGATACATCTCATGGGGTGGGAACGGGCCATAAACCAAGCCCACTTTATAAATTGATAATTATTACAATCATTCAGCATCAAATATCCTAGCATACACCTAGAAAATTGGGCTTGGGCTTTTGATCATCCTTCATGCATAATATCACATATCATACACCATCAATTAATTATCACAATAATTAATTGATCCAATATTATATATATCTTGATCCAATCACTAACCGCCACGATTATAAACTAACTTAACAAAGTATACAAACACCTTTGTCTACTTTCCAATTAATTTATTTATAACCGAATTTCTTATAAATCACAATTTACTATAAATAATTAAAGTCCAACTTCAATTATTTATTTTATGAGAAAAATTTACAACTTTTGTAATTTTAAACTTAAGGGCCCAAAAACTCATTTTTCACCAAAAATATTTTGGCCCATTTAAAATTCACAAATATGTTAGCCATCCAATGGCCCAACAACTCAAGGCCCATGACACTTTGATATTTCAAAACACCTTTTGAAAACCCTAGTCGTCATCGCCGTCGACGGAGCTCCGTCGCCGGATTCCGGATACAAAAAAAATTTGTGTTTTTTTATTTTAAAACAAGGGGCTGTTCGGGCAGCCCCTCGGGCAGCAACATGCTGCCCGAAAAAATCCCCATCAAACCTTGAATTTTGTTGCAAAATTTCATTTTCATGCGGTTAGAAATCGACCTCAATATAATATCTTGTAAATGCTACACAAAAACGTAACCATAGCTCGGATACCACTTGAAAGGGGATCGGTTACGGTGACCAGAAGCGCAACGGAAGTTCAAAAATCAAATTTTTAGGGAAAATTTTCGGCCACCCCTAAGTTTGTGCAACAAATACAATACAACACAACTATGTCATACATAGGGTGTAATAAAATCGTTACCTATTAATCTCAAGAGATTGATGATGGCACCAACCAAGTTGTAAACAACTTGGCTCTTGAAAAGGGTGACAATCTACAAGCCTCCTCCTCCAAGTCCTTGAATCTTTCCTTCAAATTAGGCCCACCACCAACTAGTTAGATCCCCTCATATATTGCACTAGAAAAGTATGAGGATTTTTCAAAGAGAAGATAGTGTTTTCTTCAACAAATTGAAGAACACAAAAATGAAGAAAAATGGAGAGGAGAAGTAGTGAGAATTTCGGCCAACATGAGTCTTGGGAGTGAAGTGGGAAGACTTGACTTGGTTTGTGAAAAAGTTGAGGCATAAAGTTGCATGCCATGCCTTGAAAACTCAAAAAGTAGTCTCCCAACCTTTCACCTCCCATGCATGCATATTATATGGTTTTTATCAAAATAAAAACCATGGACTAAATTTAATTATCTCAAACATATTTGAGACTAATTAAACATTACTTGAATTTACCCAAGTCCCACTAGTTAAATAATTAATTTAAATTGAGCTCTACAAGACTCAATATAATTTAATTAATTCAACACTTGAATTAATTTAATTATTTGGACTCTACTAGGTCCACTAGTGTTTAATTAATTCAACACTTGAATTAATTTAATTTAGTCCATAATAATGTCTATGAAAATCACAATTTCCAAATACATTATTCACTTGGCCAAATTTTAATTTAAGAACACTTTCATAAATCAAAATTTACATTTCTCTCATAGAAGTCATACTTCTATTTTTCTTTACGCTTATAAACTCATTTATAAGCCGTTCAACACATTGAACTATTTTTACTTCTCAACGGGATCTAGAAAGCTAGTACTTGTGTGGCCCTCAATGGTTCATTGATACAACTAGCCGTGGGTTCACATCTCTATGTGATTCGGACTAAACATGTCCTTATATGAGCATACCCCAATTGCTCCATTCTTACTTATCAATTCCTTGATAATAAGAACGTCAGAACTCAAGTCTGATAATACCCAACCAATCATGTTAAACGCCTAGCAGCATCGCTTACATGATTCCCTAGGTATCAAATGATAGTGCCTGCAAGAACCATTCAATTATGGTTAGCGTACAGTACGGTCCCTTCAACTCATATATCCCGATCGATTCGACAACCATTGGTTTATCGAGAGTTGTCAATGAATCGATACTATGTGTCATGTCGTAGTTGCATCGATGGTGTAATCTATGAAACCCCTTTCATAATGTAATGCCTGAAGTAATATCACAAGTTGTTGATTTAGTAGTGTGAGATTACTAAATAATTAATGATTTTTAAAGAGGAAAATATGACATATCTTGGTCATATAAAGTCCAAATGATTTGAAATTTGGATATAACGTAGAAAACTCAAAAATATAGAAGTTTCATGTTTTGAGTTTGGGAAAATGTGATCGTTTGAGTGGTCCAAAGGGGTGTACCGGTGTTAACATGTTAAATATTATATATTATATTATATTTTATTAGTTTATTAATATAATATAATATAATTTTTTTTAAAAAAAATAAATAAAATAAGGATAAATTTGAAAAATTTGTTCGAGAATGAATGAATTTCATTCTTTTGACAGTGAGTTTACAGAGAGGTGAGAGAGAAAAGAGGAGATAAGGATTTTGATTTTCTTTTTGATCTTGTGACTTATCGGTTCATCCAATCGACGAACCGACTTCAGTTCTGGAATCGTTGACACGAGGTCTTCGATTTGAGGTATAAATTATATAGTTTTGGTGATGTTTGAAATTCGTCGATTTCTGGAATAAATCTGATAAATTGTGAAATCATACATATATTGAAGATTGTTGAATAGTGTATGATTTTAACGAAGTAGAGAAGATTATTGTGTTGTTGTTTTGAATTATTCCTAATTTGTTTTAATTAGGGATTTTAATCGTTGAATTGAGATTGGAGAGTTGTTTGTTAGTTGTTATTAAATCTGATTGTATATTCGGAGTCTACGAAGTATAGGCTACACGTTGATATAAAGTTTTCGTAATTTGACGGATGTTGTAAAATAGCCTATTATTTGATGTTCAATTAATGAGGGTGTATTTGATGGTAGTATTGTGAATTAAATACACCAGAATATTAAATTGTTGAAATATAAGAATTTATAATCGAGTTTTATATTTTGTTGAATTAATTGTTGTTGGGCTATTTGATGTTATATATTGAGGCTGTTATAACTGTGTTGACACGATGACGATGATCTGATAATTATTGTTGAATTATTTAGATACATCACAAGCCTCAGGATCAAAGAAGTAGATATACTCGATTATCAGGTACGTGTTGACGTACGAGCATATGTTGTTATTGTTTAGTATTGATGAATACTATTGCGTTGAACGATGATAAATCACCGGAATTTGGTGATTTGATATTATATTTGTTGTTGTTTATTATTGTTGATATTGTTGACTATCGTTGTTGGGAGACTTCTCGTTGATGTTGTCACGTTGATGTTGTTCGTTCAACGATATTGCTGTCGCCGGTGTTGGGGTGCGACGTATCGTGGATGTTGTTATTCGTTCGACGATATTGCTGTCGCCGGTGTTGGGGTGCGACGTATCGTCGATGTTGTTGTTCGTTCGACGATATTGCTGTCGCCGGTGTTGGGGTGCGACGTATCGTCGATGTTGTTGTTCGTTCGACGATATTGCTGTCGCCGGAGTTGGGGTGCGACGTATCGTCGATGTTATTGTTGCAGTGTGATGTTGTTGAGGTTGTTGATGACTGATTGTCCAGAAACGGCAAAGGGGGTATTTCTGTTATCATTTCAGTTATATCTTATGTTGTTGTTAATATAACTGTTATGTATTACGATGATGATTGTTGTATATGCTCACCCTTTGAGGGCTGTTTCTGTTGGGCAGGTTACAGGACTATGCGTGAGACATGATAGTGGTGAAGGACTAGGTGTGTCTAGTCAAACAGTCCTGTAGTTGATACTAGATAGAGACAGTATATCTTATTGTCTTATTTGAGTTGTATGTGTGTATTTATTATACTGTTTCTGCTACACTGACGTAGATAGTGTGGTGATTGCACTATTTTGTCGTATATGCATTATATTATTACGTCGTCGAAAAGAAAAATTTTATGCATATGACGTCACATGTTGCATGATTACGTGGCGAGGTTTGGAGCGCCAAATTTGGTGGTATCAGAGCATATGTTAGATGACTGGGATGGTTAGGAGATGGGTTTGTGATGAGGGAGTTGGATGACGATATTATTTGCGTGTGTCTGTGCATTTGAGATGGTCTTGATGATTTCTTGATATGATTGATTGTTCTTTAGTTGCGTGTGCTTTCGTGCGAAAGGTGTGACGATGAATACTGGATTGTAATTGTTAAATGTTATGATTAACAATTTGATTTCCAGTGATGGCAGCTAGAGAACATGTACATCCACACGAAGAAACAGATGAGGTTGACAGTGGGTTTGGACAGATGAATCCATTGCCACCTCCTCCTATGGGACAGGCACCTGCAGATCAGCCTTTATTACCTGGTGAGTTGACTTTGGCACAGTTCAGCAGTTATCTTCCGCCGAGATTTGATAGCTCTGAGATTGGTGGGCGAGCCGAGGAGTGGATTGAGAGGATAGAGCAGATATTTGTGACCGCTCCGTGTGCTAGGTCTGCTTGGTTACGATTGGCTACATTTCAGCTTTCGAGGAATGTACTATTGTGGTGGCAGACGACTGAGGCCAGATTGAGAGCTCAGGGCCGTACTATTGATTGGGATGTGTTCTGATCTCGTTTTCTTGATAAATATTTTTCTATAGCAGCCAGACAAAAGAAAGAGAGAGATTTCAAGGATTTGAGACAGGGCAGTATGTCTATTGCTGAATATGAGTCTCGGTATTCTGCATTATTGAAATATGTACCACATGTTGCTACAAATGTTCATGCTAAGATGAGGCATTTCTTGAGAGGGTTGAAGCTAGAGTTATTTGATCGTGTGCAATCAAATAACCCGATATCATTTGAGGGTGCAGTGACGAGGGCAGAGATGGCTGAGTTGGTGATGCAGGAGTATGGGGCTCAGGGACGATTATCAGAGCCGACTAGGGAGTCATTGCGACCACAGGGACATTCTTTTAAATATCAGAAGGGTTCATCTTCTTCATCCTCATCTGGGAAGCGCCGATTTGATTCACAACGTGTTGAGAGTCGTGGGGGCAGTTCTCAGTCTGTTCAGGGGCAGAGAGGAGAGTCCAGAGCAGTGAGATGTTATCGTTGTGGGGGACCTCATCTGATCAGAGAGTGTACACAGACCGAGATCACCTGTTTTGAGTGTGGCGGTGTTGGTCATCTGGCGAGACAGTGTCCTAGTCGTGAGGGACAGCGAGAGCCTAGGAGTGCTAGAGGTAGATCCTCAGAGAGAGGAGGACGACAGCCTGAGCAGTTTACACCGCGACCTTTTGGAGGACAGCCACGTACGCAGGGAGCTGGTCCGCCTCAGGCACAGGTGTATGCTTTGACACGAGAGCAAGCTGAGGAGGCACGAGAGGAGATGATAGCGGGTAAGTGTTATTTATGTTCTTATCCTGCTTATATTCTTATTGACACTGGTGTCTCGCATACATTTATATCGAAGAGGTTTGTGGTTGAGCATCATATGCGCTCGTCTCCATTGTCTATGCCTCTTTCTGTTTCGACACCTTCTGGAGTTGATATATCAGTTGTATCTATGATATCAGATGATATTATTTCTTATGAGGGCTATGAGCTGAGATTTGATATAATTATTCTAGAGATGACTGATTTTTATTGTATTATGGGAATTAATGTGCTGAGGAGATATTGTGTGACTGTTGATTGTTATCAGCGGGTAGTATATTTTTATACAGATGAGAAAGAGCGTTGGACATTTTATGGGAAGGGTTCTTGTCCCCGTGTTCCGTTGGTATCTGCTATTCGGATGTCTCAGTTATTGGAGCATGGGCATGAGGGTTATCTTATTTATGCTGTAGATGTGACAGAGAAGAAGAAGGAGGTGAGAATAGAGGAGATACCTATAGTTGCTGAGTTTGCCGATGTATTTCCTGATGAGATTCCAGGCTTCCCACCAGCCCGTGAGGTGGAGTTTGGGATTGAGTTGATGCCAGGTACTTCCCCTATTTCTCGTACTCCTTAGAGAATGGCACCAGCAGAGTTGAGAGAGTTGAAAGCCCAGTTGCAGGACATGCTGGACAAGGGATACATTCGCCCTAGTGGATCACCTTGGGGTGCACCAGTACTATTTGTAAGAAAGAAAGATGGAATGATGCGGCTTTGTATTGACTATCGACAGCTGAATAAGGTAACGATTAAGAATAAATATCCCCTCCCTCGTATTGATGATTTGTTTGATCAGTTACAGGGAACCTCAGTATATTCGAAGATTGATTTGAGGTCAGGATATCATCATATACGAGTTAGAGAGGAGGATATTCAGAAGACTGCATTCAGGACCAGATATGGGCATTACGAGTTTTTGGTTATGCCGTTTGGGTTGACGAATGCTCCAGCTGTGTTCATGAGTTTGATGAATAGGGTATTTCAGCCTTATCTCGATCGATTTGTTATTGTGTTTATTGATGATATATTGATATATTCCAGGAGTGAGGCTGAGCATGTTGGGCATTTGCGTTCAGTGTTACAGGTGTTGCGAGATAAACAGTTGTATGCCAAACTCAGTAAATGTGAGTTTTGGTTGGATCGAGTAGTCTTCTTGGGTCATGTTCTATCGAGAGATGGGATTTCTGTTGATCCAACGAAGGTCGAAGCCGTGTTACAGTGGTCTGCACCTACATCTGTACCAGAGATCCGTAGTTTCTTGGGTTTAGCACGTTATTATCGTCGATTTATCGAGGGATTTTCAAAGATTGCTAGACCTTTGACACAGTTGACTCAGAAAGGTGTGCGATTTCAGTGGTCTGAAGCATGTGAGAGGAGTTTTCAGGAATTGAAGCACCGACTGACGACTGCACCGGTGTTATCAATCCCTACAGAAAATGAGAGGTTTGTTGTTTATACTGATGCATCATTACATGGTTTGGGATGTGTTTTGATGCAGGATCGACAAGTTGTAGCATATGCCTCGAGACAGCTGAAACCACACGAAACAAGGTACCCTGTACACGACTTGGAGTTGGCAGCCATTATCTTTGCCTTGAAGATATGGCGACACTATCTATATGGTACCTCGTTTACGATTTATACTGATCATAAGAGTTTGAGATTTTTGTTTACTCAGACAGAGTTGAATATGAGACAGAGACGATGGTTAGATCTGTTGAAAGATTATGATTATGAGATTGAATATCATCCTGGTCGAGCCAATCTTACAGCTGATGAACTGAGTCGTAAAGTTAGTTGTACTGCAGAGGATGTGAGTCGTTTATCAGCTATGATGATGTCTTGTTGTTCCTTGGGATATGATTTTGATATCTCGACGACTCCTATCCAGGTATCTACCTTATTAGCTGAACCTGATATATATGGTTGTATTCGTGATGCACAGATGACAGACGAGAGAGTTCAGCGATGGAGGGAGTTAGTTTCTCAGAAACAAGATACTCGTTTTAGAGTGGCTGATGATGGCAGTTTGAGGATGAATGATAGATGGGTAGTTCCTGATATATCTGAGTTGCGTCAGGGTCTGTTGCGGCGTGCACATTGTAGTTGATATTCTATCCACCCTGGTGGCAAGAATATGTATAAGGATCTACGCTCTCAGTTTTGGTGGAAGGGAATGAAACGTGATGTGATTGATTTTGTACGTCGATGTCTCAATTGTCAACAGATCAAAGCTGAGAGGAGAAGGCCAGGAGGTGAGTTGAGGAGTTTAGAAGTACCGACTTGGAAATGGGAGCACATATCGATGGATTTTGTTACTCATTTGCCAAGAAGTACTGGAACTATTGATGCTATTTGGGTGATTGTTGATCGATTGACGAAAGTTGCACATTTTATACCCTATAGCATGAGTAGTACGTACTTGACGATGGCACAGTTGTATATACGAGAGATTGTACGACTGCATGGGATTCCAGTGTCTATTATATCTGATAGAGATCCTCGATTTACTTCTCATTTTTGGGAAGGATTGCAGACTGCGATGGGGACAGAGTTGAGATTGAGTACGGCTTATCATCCCAAACAGATGGTCAGACTGAGCGTACTATTCAGACGCTGGAGGATATGTTGCGTGCTTATGTTATGGATTTTAAAGCTGTTTGGCAGTCATCTATTCCATTGGTAGAGTTTGCATATAACAACAGTTATCAGAGTAGTATTCAGATGGCTCCATTTGAGGCATTGTATGGGAGACGTTGTAGATCTCCATTATACTGGGATGACGTTGATCGAGCTGCAGTTACCGGTCCTGACATGATTCATGAGATGGAACAGAAAGTAAAGGTGATACAACAACGATTGAAAGCAGCTCAAGATAGACAAGCCGCCTATGCAAATAAAAGACGGAGACCCTTAGAGTTTCAGCAGGGCGATCGAGTATTTTTGAAAGTTTCTCCTTTTCGTGGCACAGTGCGATTTGGTATGAAAGGAAAGTTGGCACCGAGGTATGTTGGTCCGTATGAGATATTGCAGCGGATAGGCACTTTGGCTTATCGATTGGCTCTACCTCCATCTTTATCTGGTATTCATGATGTATTCCATGTGTCGATGTTACGGAAGTATGAGTCTGACCCTTCACATGTGTTGGATATTTCTGAGGTTCAGTTAGATCCTGATGTGTCTTATGTTGAGAGACCAGTTTGTATTTTGGATCGATCTGAACGGAAGCTTCGTTGTAAGCTTATATCGATGGTGAAGGTTCAGTGGGAGCATAGAGGTGTCGAAGAGGCCACTTGGGAGACAGAGCGGCATATGAGGAAGCTCTACCCCTACTTATTCTGATGGTATGACGTATCTGCTATTTATGCATTTTATTACTGTTGTTGATTAATTTCGGGGTCAAAATTATTTAAGGGGGGTAGAAATGTAATGCGTGAAGTAATATCACAAGTTGTTGATTTAGTAGTGTGAGATTACTAAATAATTAATGATTTTTAAAGAGGAAAATATGACATATCTTGGTCATATAAAGTCCAAATGATTTGAAATTTGGATATAACGTAGAAAACTCAAAGATATAGAAGTTTCATGTTTTGAGTTTGGGAAAATGTGATCGTTTGAGTGGTCCAAAGGGGTGTACCGGTGTTAACATGTTAAATATTATATATTATATTATATTTTATTAGTTTATTAATATAATATAATATAATTTTTTTAAAAAAAATAAATAAAATAAGGATAAATTTGAAAAATTTGTTCGAGAATGAATGAATTTCTTTCTTTTGACAGTGATTTTACAGAGAGGTGAGAGAGAAAAGAGGAGATAAGGATTTTGATTTTCTTTTTGATCTTGTGACTTATCGGTTCATCCAATCGACGAACCGACTTCAGTTCTGGAATCGTTGACATGAGGTCTTCGATTTGAGGTATAAATTATATAGTTTTGGTGATGTTTGAAATTCGTCGATTTCTGGAATAAATCTGATAAATTGTGAAATCATACATATATTGAAGATTGTTGAATAGTGTATGATTTTAACGAAGTAGAGAAGATTATTGTGTTGTTGTTTTGAATTATTCCTAATTTGTTTTAATTAGGGATTTTAATCGTTGAATTGAGATTGGAGAGTTGTTTGTTAGTTGTTATTAAATCTGATTGTATATTCGGAGTCTACGAAGTATAGGCTACACGTTGATATAAAGTTTTCGTAATTTGACGGATGTTGTAAAATAGCCTATTATTTGATGTTCAATTAATGAGGGTGTATTTGATGGTAGTATTGTGAATTAAATACACCAGAATATTAAATTGTTGAAATATAAGAATTTATAATCGAGTTTTATATTTTGTTGAAATAATTGTTGTTGGGCTATTTGATGTTATATATTGAGGCTGTTATAACTGTGTTGACATGATGACGATGATCTGATAATTATTGTTGAATTATTTAGATACATCACAAGCCTCAGGATCAAAGAAGTAGATATACTCGATTATCAGGTACGTGTTGACGTACGAGCATATGTTGTTATTGTTTAGTATTGATGAATACTATTGCGTTGAACGATGATAAATCACCGGAATTGGGTGATTTGATATTATATTTGTTGTTGTTTATTATTGTTGATATTGTTGACTATCGTTGTTGGGAGACTTCTCGTTGATGTTGTCACGTTGATGTTGTTCGTTCAACGATATTGCTGTCGCCGGTGTTGGGGTGCGACGTATCGTTGATGTTGTTATTCGTTCGACGCTATTGCTGTCGCCGGTGTTGGGGTGCGACGTATCGTCGATGTTGTTGTTCGTTCGACGATATTGCTGTCGCCGGAGTTGGGGTGCGACGTATCGTCGATGTTGTTGTTGCAGTGTGATGTTGTTGAGGTTGTTGATGGCTGATTGTCCAGAAACGGCAAAGGGGGTATTTCTGTTATCATTTCAGTTATATCATATGTTGTTGTTAATATAACTTTTATGTATTACGATGATGATTGTTGTATATGCTCACCCTTTGAGGGCTGTTTCTGTTGGGCAGGTTACAGGACTATGCGTGAGACATGATAGTGGTGAAGGACTAGGTGTGTCTAGTCAAACAGTCCTGTAGTTGATAGTAGATAGAGACCGTATATCTTATTGTCTTATTTTAGTTGTATGTGTGTATTTATTATACTGTTTCTGCTACACTGACGTAGATAGTGTGGTGATTGCACTATTTTGTCGTATATGCATTATATTATTACGTCGTCGAAAAGAAAAATTTTATGCATATGACGTCACATGTTGCATGATTACGTGGCGAGGTTTGGAGCGCCACACATAATTACCCCCATACTCTGGCCATAGATTTCAACCTACTAACACATGATAACACATAGGATATCCATACCCGAAGGTAAGCGGTGAATCCTCGACTACAATGCATCGACTCCTATGTGTTTCGACAGAACACCCAACCTTGCCATCTGATGACCCCATGAGAGTCGGTAAACAAGTCAAAGTATAATTCTAGCACATAGAGTCTCAATGTTGTCCCGGGTCATAAGGACTAATTCTGTACAACCATAAACTAGGACATTTCCACTCGATAAGTGAGAACCACTTGGAAAGTCCTTTTATGGAGGGTTGTTCAGTGCACTCTACAAGGAGCACCTATCTGCATGTTCGGACATCACAATGTCCTCTACCAATGAAACATGGTACTCACATCGCAGATACTAGTCTCGAACTCTAGCGGCCTATATCCTTCTTAGTGGCGGCTGAATCGACTAGGAACCGTTTAGAATATACAGTGTTACAAATATGAGTTTCATGATACTCATCATATGAGCATCTCATATTCTTTCTACCATTTGGATATTCAAGGGCTTTATCTATGCAACTAGCATGGGTATACAGATAAAGATGTGCCAAAATAATAATATCAAATATTACTAAAATAAAGATTGCTTATACATAGAGTTTCATTGTGAACACTCGGCCAACACTTGGCTTTACGGGCACCTACTCTAACAACAGGCGTAAAACATAATCTCAACAAAAAATTTTACCAGTTATTTCAGTACAGGCTCCAAGGAGCAAACATTTTTACTGTGATTATCAGTTCAGTTATGCACGTATTATAATTGCTCAGTACAGTTTATTTTCAGCATGAGTAAAGAGTATTTTCAGCATGCCTCATGACATGAAATTTTATCACATGCATATTTTACTTCAGATTTTACTCGTTACCTGCGATATATGCATACTGAGTCTTTAGGCTCACTAGACTTGATTGTTGTAGGTACTGATGAGCCCAGGGCCGAGGGCGGGGACCAGTGAGCTAGCTTGGGTCGGCAGTAGTGGCACCCGAGGACCTCAGTGCAGCAGTTGTTATTTTATTCCGCAAACAATTTTTATCAGTCGTGGATATTTTTAAATTGAAATCGTTGGCAAACTTTATTTTCTTCCGCTGCTTTATTTTAAACATTGAACTGGATTTATCAGTGGATTTTATGAATAAGGCCATTTAAGTTCCTTTAAAAAGAAAAATTTTAATTTTCCGCAAATTTTCAAGCGATGAGTTAGAGGGCCTTTACAATTGGTATCAGAGCGGTGGTTCTATATAGGGTACACTACTACTGACCGCGAGAAGCTCACGAAGCCACGTCTTCGGTCTGTAAGTTTTACAATTCAGCATTTTGTTCAGCATTTTATTTAAAGCATGAATTATTTTGTCAGCATGCTTCCAGATTTTCAGTATTTTAGTGTTCAGTTATAATAAATTATGGAATTATGCATGTTAGTTACGTACGGGTTATGTATGGAACAGTATGCCCCCTAGACGTCAAGTAGGACGCCCGAGAGGTGGTGGCGAGCACCGCCGCGAGGACGATGACGACCAGAGACAAGAGAGGCAGACACCTCCACCTCCTCCTCCTCCTCCTCCACCGCCCACACCGGACATGAGTGCCCAGATGCTAGCTGGGATGACACAGTTCTTCGCACAGTTTGCGGGGAACAATGCTGTGGTGACTAGGCCGACAGGGCCCGAGGATGTTTACGAGCGATTTATGAAATGCGTCCGAAGGAGTTTTCTGGGACTTCTGACCCCACGGTTGCCGAGGGATGGATCAAATCCCTCGAGGTCATCTTCGAGTTTATGGAGCTGGGAGACGCAGACCGAGTCCGATGCGCCACCTATCTGTTCACTGGATACGCCCGCTTATGGTGGGAAGGAGCTTCGGTAGCCTTGACTTGGCTACACTTTCTTGGACCCGCTTTACGGAGGTTTTCTACTCCAAGTATTTTGCTGAGGAGGTTCGCACCAGGCTGACCACCGAGTTTATGAGTCTGAGGCAAGGAGATATGACGGTTACGGAGTTTATCCGTAAGTTCGAGAGGGGCTGTCACTTTGTGCCCCTGATAGCGAATGATGCCAGAGCCAAGCTGATGCACTTCATGGTGGGTTTACGGCCGATCTTGCGCCCGGATGTTAGGGTATCTGACCCTGCTACTTATGAGATTTTCGTCTCCAAGGCCCTAGCCGCAGAGCAGGATCTGCGGGATACGCCCAGCCCCGAGGACTCAGGAGCACCCATTCTGTCCGAGGTGCTCTCGTCGCCATCCTGGAGCATGTATGGCTGGCTCAGGAAAGTGTTTTAAGTGTGGCAGTACAGACCACATGTTGCTGCAGTGCCCTCAGAGGAATCTGCCTCCTCAGGGCAGAGTTTTTGCTCTCCATGCCGCAGAAACCAACCCTGAGACCATGTTGTTGACAGGTACCTTTAAGCTTTAAATTATCACTGAATTTCCGTATTTTGGGAATCGGGATTTAGATTTGAACTTAGAATTTCAATAGGGTTGCATGCTCTACTTAGTATTATTTTTCAGACTTAGTTAGAAGAACTTTGACCTTTGCATGTCTATAAGCTTAGCTCTTGTGATCGTTGGGTTCTTCTTAGTATTCCGAACTTTCAGGAAGAATTTTCATAGCCGGCAAAGCTACCAAGGCCTTGATAGATTCAGGGGCCACTCACTTGTTTATATCAGAGGTCTTTGCAAACTTTCTGAAGATCAAGACCATTAGGCTAGACATAGCCTTTTCAGTAGTGTTGCCGTCAGGCGAGGAGATGGCAGCCACCAATGTTATCCGAGATATAGACCTTGAGCTGCACGGTAAGCTTGTATATGCAGATCTGATTGTGCTACCGATGCCGGAATTTGACATCATCCTAGGGATGGACTGGCTACTGAAGAACAGAGTATTGATAGACTTCCAGCGGAGATCTGTTCTTGTCCGACCGCTTGGAATGGAGCAGTTTTTATTTGAGCCGGACAGGTACTTTTCGTTACCGCGCATTATTCCATATGTTCAGGCTAGGAAACTCATGCATAGAGGGTGTCGAGCATTTCTAGCGACCTTTTTGGCTATCCCCGAGGAACCCAGCCAGTCCGCCTCAGATGTTCCGATCGTCAGAGATTTCTTAGACGTTTTTTCCCGAGGACGTCTCTGGTATGCCACCTGAGAGAGAGGTGGAGTTTTCCATTGAGCTGATGCCAGGTACGGCTCCGATATCCAAAGCGTCGTACCGATTAGCGCCGACAGAGATGGAAGAGCTTAAGAAGCAGATTCAAGAACTTCTGGACAAGGAGTTCATTCGCCCGAGCTTTTCACCATGGGGCGCGCCAGTCTTGTTTGTTAAGAAGAAGGATGGTTCGATGAGGCTTTGCATTAACTATCGAGAGTTGAACATGGTTACAGTTAAGAACAAATACCCATTGCCGAGGATTGAGGATCTGTTTGAGCAGTTGCAGGGAGCTTCGATTTTCTCCAAGATTGATCTGCGTTCTAATTATCATCAGTTGAGAGTGAGAGATGCTGATGTCTCGAAGACAGCTTTTTGGACTCGTTATGCCCACTACGAGTTCCTTGTGATGCCGTTCGGTCTGACGAATGCGCCAGCGATCTTCATGGATCTCATGAATCGCGTATTTCAGCCATACCTCGAACAGTTTGTGATAGTGTTCATAGATGACATTCTCGTCTACTCCAAGAGTCGGGAGGAGCACAGCAGGCATCTGACCACAGTGTTGCAGACATTGCAGAAACACAAACTATTCGCAAAGTTCAGTAAGTGCGAATTCTGGTTAGAGAAGGTGGCGTTCTTGGGCCACATTGTTTCCAGCAGTGGTATCGAGGTAGACCCCGCAAAAGTTACAGCAGTCAAAGATTGGGTTGTGCCTCAGAATGCATTCGAGATCCGCAGTTTTCTTGGGCTGGCAGGATATTACAGGAAGTTCATTCAAGGATTCTCCTCCATTGCCGTTCCACTCACAGCACTGACAAAGAAGAATGTGAAGTTTGTGTGGAGCGATGAGTGCCAGAAGAGCTTCGATACTTTGAAGCAAGCTCTTATTTCAGCACCAGTTTTGGCCACACCTTCAGGACCCGGCGAGTTTGTCCTCTATACCGATGCTTCGAAGCTCGGTCTTGGCGCAGTATTGATGCAGCATGGGAGAGTGATAGCATATGCTTCTCGACAGCTGAAAATCCACGAGAAGAACTACCCCACCCATGATCTAGAGTTGGCCGCAGTAGTTTTTGCTTTGAAGATTTGGAGGCACTATCTGTATGGAGAGAAATGCCAGATCTTTACCGACCACAAGAGCCTCAAGTATTTCTTTACGCAGAAGGAACTGAACATGCGTCAGAGGCGTTGGTTGGAGCTTGTGAAAGACTACGATTGTGACATTAGCTACCACCTGGGTAAAGCTAATGTAGTTGCGGATGCCTTGAGCAGAAAAGTCGTAGTGATGGCTCATTTGACGATGCAGAAACCTCTTCAGATTGAGATGCAGAGGTTCGATCTTGAGACTTATCCTCGAGGTAGAGTTTCTCGTCTATCTACCTTGACCATTCAGTCTTCTCTTTTGGACCGTATTCGCAGTGGTGAGGCCGCAGATGAGCAGTTGGCACAGTGGAAGAAGATAGATGAATCCAAGGGCAGTGTTTTGTATTCAGTCAGCGACGGTATTGTGAGATACCGAGATAGGATATGGGTTCCTAGCAGTGATTCTATCCGAGCAGACATCTTATCGGAGGCCCATACGTCCCCGTACTCCATTCACCTTGGGAGTACGAAGATGTACAAAGATCTGCAGCTATTGTATTGGTGGCCAGGGATGAAGAAGGACATCAGGCGTTTTGTATCCGAGTGCCTGACTTACCAGTTAGTGAAGGCCGAGCTTCAGAGACCAGCAGGTTTGCTCAAGCCTCTTCCTATTCCTGAGTGGAAGTGGGAGAATATTACCATGGATTTTGTGACCGGATTGCCGAGGTCAGCCAGAGGATCGAATGCCATTTGGGTGATTGTAGATCGTCTTACCAAATCAGCGCACTTCTTGCCTATTAAGACGACTTTCACCATGGTTCAGTATGCAGAGCTGTATAACCGGGAGATAGTCCGACTTCATGGTGTTCCAGTTTCGATCGTATCCGACAGAGATCCCAAATTCACTTCCTCATTTTGGAAGACTTTGCATTCGACTTTGGGTACGAAGTTGCTGTTTAGCACAGCTTTCCATCCGCAGACAGATGGACAGTCGGAAAGAGTTATTCAGATTTTGGAGGATCTTCTTCGCGCTTGCGTCATTGATTTCTCAGGGAGTTGGGAGTCGAACTTACCATTGGTAGAGTTCACCTATAACAACAGTTTCCAGTCGTCTATAGGTATGGCTCCGTATGAAGCACTGTATGGCCGCAAGTGTAGATCTCCTGTTCATTGGGATGAAGTAGGAGAGAGAGCAGAGTTGGGTCCAGAGATTGTTCAGCAGACAGATGTAGTAGTCAAGATCCGTGATAGGATGAGGACTGCTCAGAGCCGACATAAGAGTTATGCCGATCAGCGGAGGAGAGACTTAGAGTTTGTAGTGGGCGATCATGTCTTCGTGAAAGTGGCACCTATGAAGGGTGTCATGAGATTTGGGAAGAAAGGGAAGCTCAGTCCGAGATTCATTGGACCGTTTGAGATCCTTGACAGAGTAGGGACGCTAGCGTATCGTGTGGCTCTTCCGCCGAATCTGGCCGGAGTACACAATGTCTTTCACGTCTCCTTGCTGAGAAAGTACATGGCGAACCCTTCGCATGTGCTGAATTTTGAGCCGTTGCAGCTTACTCCGAACTTATCTTATGAGGAGAGACCCATGCAGATCCTAGACAGACAAGAGAAGAAGCTTCGGAACAAGCTGGTTAAGCGAGTCAAAGTCAAATGGCTCAACCATTCAGAGGAGGAAGCTACATGGGAATCTGAGTCAGAGATGAGGGAGCGTTACCCCGAGTTATTCGGTGAGTTCTAATTTCGAGGACGAAATTTCTTTTAAGGGGGGAAGGATTGTAGAACTCATAAATCAGTAGACGTATAAGCCATGCATAATTCTAGATTTTTAAATTTAATTGACTTCATTGCATGATTATTTTAAATGCATTTGGTTGAAGTTAATTATTTTATTATTTCAGTTCAGTAGTTTGATTTTTCTAGCATTTCAGTTATTTCAGTGAGGCCGGACCGGAGTTGGAGTTTTGAGATAGAATTTAAGATTTGAGAAATATTCCAGGATTTTTAAGTTAATTTAAGTTAAAAAGGAGGTTTGAGGATATATTTTAATTATTTGAGGCGAGTAGAAAAATTAGTTCATTTAAGTTCTTAATTAAGGGATTAGTTCACTAAATGAATTAAAAGATTAGTGAGGCTTTTAAAGGTTATTAATTTATTAGATAATCAACTTCTCCCCTTCATTTTTATTATAAATTTCGGCCACCCGTAAGTTTATAGCCCATTCATTTCCAACTCATCAACTTTGACCTTTTCTTTGCATGCAAATTTTAGGATAATTTTAGGATTTTTGGGAGCACAATTTAATTAATTAATGAGCTCATCCTAGTCTACTTTAGCAAGCTAAAATCGGCCACCATCATTCTAGAAGCACCCAAGTAGACTTGATATCAAACAATTCCTTGACAACTCACCCTTGACCAATTCTTTGCCACCTTTTAGCATGCTAATTCTTTTAGCTATTTTTCCACCTTAATTAATTAATACTATACCACTATCCTAACCCTTGATTGGCATGATAAAATCGGCCACTATACTCTAGAATCACCCAAGAGATCATTTGATAGCAATTCAAATTCAAAATTCAAATGCATGAAGACTTGGTCTTGATATGATCCTTATATCTTGCACCATCCTCCTCACCCCTCATAACCACTCCATCACACTCCCTCCCCACCGAAATCAGACCCCTTTTCAGTAGAAAAAACGTGAGTAATAGCTAGGGAGAAAGGGAGAAAAATCGAGAACTAGAAAGAACAAGAGAAGCGCTCCACCTCCTCCATGCTGCGTCGTCGTCGTTTCGTTCGTTTTCTTTCGAAACGAAACCAGGAATGTCTAGATCTCTTTCAAACCTCAATCAAGTCATATTATTAATTATTTTTCAGTACATGATCAGATTTTATCATTTCAAAAACCGAAATTTTCAGCAAAACAAGAAAGAAAATTCTGCACAGATTTTATCGACTTTCATGCTTCACGTTTGGGTATGTTCCTTTTGATTTCAGGGATGGATCGTTCCAGGGGCTCGAGGCTACATATAGACATGTACTAGGACATGTTAGGGCCATGATAGATCGTGGGTTTCAGTTCCATACATGCTGGAACGAGCACATGACAGCAACCTCCCCATTAGTGCAGAATCTTGTTCGAAAAAAAATTCAGTTTGTTGTCATGGAGGAAGGATCTGACCTTGGCTGCCCCAAGGGCTCTTAGCCATGGTTGGATCACTCCCATAGCACGTTTAAGACGTGACTAAGTCGCCCTTTTGGTGGCTTGGTCCATGGATCATCGGTTTTTAATAAAAACATCACAACAGCCCCCATGTCCCTTCGGCCCCCTTCAAATTTCAGCATATGCATTTCGGTTTTGTTGCTTGGTATGGATCTTGGTTGGCCTATGGCCCATAGCCACGGTTCATACCATGCCCCTAGATGTCTAGATCGTCCCATGGTCAATAAAATGGCCACTGGAACGACGCAAGATATCGATCAAAGCAAGACACCACACTTGTGCAGCTGCTGTATTTTTTGACAGCAAGTATGCTGCTGTTCAGAGGCGTCATTTGAGTTCTTGGTTGGCTTTTAGCCCATGGCCTTGGACTGGACAGTGCCTCATTGAGTTAGGAAGGTCATGTTTTTGACCGTTTGTCATTCGGATCATTTTTGAGGTCGTACGAGAATTTACGGTGCGATGTGCCAAATTGACTCTCGAAAGAGCGTTTCATGTTTTGGCCTCCATTCCACCTAGATTTCGACCCTATCATTTTAGGAGCATTATTTTATGATTTTTATCATATTTTAATCATGACTATACGTCGGTTCAGTGTCGGTTCAGATTGGCTCGGATTCATGATTAAATACGAAGTCATTAGGCGTCATAGTCGCATCCTTTGAACTAAATTGCATAGTTGGTCAAGGTTTAGCATTTGCATATTTTTCATAGCACAGTTAGGTTGCAGCGAGCCTGGGAGACGATCCAATCCAATCCAGTTGGTAAATTACAGGATTTTTCATTAAGCCAGTTAAATTATATTACGTGCATGAAAACAGAAAATGATATTTTTGAGATTTATGCGATATGGCTTGTGGTTCATTCACTATGTGGGAGTGTTATTTTATACGGTCGCCAGTGACCGATCAGTTCAGTATGGTACCACCCGGTCACCAGTGACCGGCCAGCTCAGTTCAGTTTCAGCCTCCCCGGTAGCCAGTTACCGATCAGTTTCAGCTTAGTGCAGTGGCCACAGGCATAAAACATAATCTCAATAGAAAATTTTACCAGTTATTTCAGTACAGGCTCCAAGGAGCATACATTTTTACTGTGATTATCAGTTCAGTTATGCACGTATTATAATTGCTCAGTACAATTTATTTTCAGCATGAGTACAGAGTATTTTCAGCATGCCTCATGACATGAAATTTTATCACATGCATATTTACTTCAGATTTTACTCGTTACATGCGATATATGCATGCTGAGTCTTTAGGCTCACTAGACTTGATTGTTTTAGGTGCTGATGAGCCCAGGGCCGAGGGCGGGGACCAGTGAGCCAGCTTGGGTCGGCAGTAGTGGCACCCGAGAACCTCAGTGCAGCAGTTGTTATTTTATTCCGCAAACAATTTTTATCAGTCGTGGATATTTTTAAATTGAAATCGTTGGCAAACTTTATTTTCTTCCGCTGCTTTATTTTAAACATTGAACTAGATTTATCAGTTGATTTTATGAATAAGGCCATTTAAGTTCCTTTAAAAAGAAAAATTTTAATTTTCCGCCAATTTTCAAGCGATGAGTTAGAGGGCCTTTATAATTATGAGGTATGGTCTGCTTCTTGAAGAGGGCCATGATGAGCCTAACCATGGATGTGATCCCAGGACCTTCAAGGAAGCGTTATCTGATGCCGATTCATCCAAATGGCTTGAAGCTATGGAATCTGAGATGAATTCCATGCATTCAAACCAAGTGTGGGATCTTATAGATCCACCTGAGGGAACGGTTCCCATAGGGACTTGGGGCGGATGGGAAGGTATTGACCTTCAAGGCGCGATTGGTGGCAAAAGGATATACTCAAAGACAAGGAGTTGACTTTGAGGAAACCTTTTCACCAGTTGCAATATTCAATTCTTTAAGGATATTGCTAGCCATAGCTGCATAGTATGACTATGAGATATGGCAGATGGATGTCAAGACAGCGTTTCTTAATGGGGATTTTAAGAAAGTGATTTACATGTCTCAACCTGAAAGGTTTACATCTATCAGAAGTGAGCATATGGTATGCAAACTTCAGAGATCTATTTATGGTCTAAAGCAGGCATCTGGGAGTTGTAACCTCAGATTCGATAGTACAATCAAAGAGTTTGGTTTTGCTAAGAATCCTGAGGAACACTGTGTGTATAAGAAGGTCAGTGGGAGTGCTGTGACATTCCTGGTGTTGTATGTTGATGACATTCTACTCATTGGGAATGATGTAGGAATGTTGCAATCGACTAAGATATGGTTAGCGAGTAAGTTCTCGATGCAGGACTTGGGTGAAGCATCTTTTGTATTGGGATACAGATCTATAGAGATAGATCGAAAAGATTGCTTGATCTCACCCAGTCCACATACATTGATACCATCGTGAAGCGGTTCTCGATGGGTGAGTCCAAGAGAGGACATCTACCAATGTGTCATGGCGTGTCCCTATCCAAGTCTGTCTCCCAAGACTGATGCGGAGATAGTGGCGATGACACGCATTTCTAATGCACCTACGATTGGTAGCATCATGTATGAGATGATATCTACACGTCCTGATGTGGTTTCCGCACTAAGTGTAGTGAGTAGATATCAATCGAACCCTGGTCTTCCACACTGGAAAGCTGTGAAAGACATCATCAAGTAGTTGAGAAGGACCAATAAATTGTTCTTGGTCTATGGGTGGAGAACTAAAATTGGAAGGCTATATCGACTCTAGCTTCCAAAGCGATATCGATGACTCGAAGTCAACCTCTGGGTTTGTATTCATGCTCAATGGTGTTGCTGTCTCTTGGAAGAGTTCCAAGCAAGACAATACTGCAGATTCCAGCACAGAGGCCGAATACATTGCTGCATCAGATGCAGCAGGGGAGGCTGTTTGGATAAGGAATTTTGTCCAAGAGTTGGACGTCATTCCTAATTGAGTTGCTCCTATCCCAGTGTTGTGTGACAACACGGGAGCTTTAGCTCAAGCAAAGGAGCCAAGGTCTCATCAGAAGTCCAAACATATATTGAGAAAGTACCACATCCTCGGAGAGATTGTGGGAAAAAGGAGAAGTGTCGATTGACACAGTCGGCTCCGCAGACAATGTTGTTGATCCACTAGCTAAGGCTTTACCTGGACCATTATTCGAGATGCATCGCGAATCAATGTGTTTGAAGCATATAGGTAGTTGGCTCTAGTACAAGTGGGAGATTGTTGGAGTAGGTGCCCGTCGAGCCAAGTGTTGGCCGAGTGTTCACAATGAAACTCTATGTATAAGCAATCTTTATTTTAGTAATATTTGAAATTATTAAATTGGCAAATCTTTATCTGTATACCCATGCTAGTTGCATAGATAAAGTCCTTGAATATACAAATATAAAAAGAATATGAGATGCTCATATGATGAGTATCATGAAACTCATATTTGTAATACTGTATATTCTAAACGGTTCCAAGTCGATTCAGCCGCCACTAAGAAGGATATAGGCCGCTCGAGTCCGAGACTAGTATCTGCGATGTGAGTACCATGTTTCATTGGTAGGGGACATTGTGATGTCCGAACATGCAGATAGATGCTTGTAATGCCCAAGAATTAATCACTGTTAATCAAGGATTATTGACGTATAATTTAACGTAATTATGAAAGGGCCAATTGAGACACGATTTAAGACAATGTGTGGCCATTGGTGTTGAATTTCAGAGTGTGTTGCCGAAGCAACACTGCACCCGCGCCCTTGCATGTACCGCACCCGCGGTGCATGGACAGAAATTTGGTCAGTTTTCCGAAGGGTCACCGCACCCGCGGTGTTAGCATTACCGCACCCGCGGTGCAGTACCGCACCAGCGGTCTCGACAGGTACCGGACCCGCGGTCATACAATTTCAGAATAGAAAAGATTTTCGAAGCATAAGCGCACCCGCGGTCTTACACCTACCGCACCCGCGGTGCGACGTGTTGTGCGAAAAATGGTGACACCTCTTAGCTTGCATGCACGAGTATATATATGTACGAAATCCTTCAGAATGATTCATCAAAATTCAGAGAAAGGGTCGAAGCTTTGGCACAGAAAATCCTTACGCCTTTTGCGAGAAATCCGTCCGTCTGATTTTGAATCTGACTTCAGTATCGAGTTCCTAGCAACGTAGGCTACAACTGGACGTAAGTTTTTCTACGTTTTTACATGCTTTGAAATTATGATATTGTCAGAATTGAATGGAACTCATATATGTTGTTCTTGATATAGTCGACATCATAGAATCGAAGTCAGATTAAGAAACGGACTGAATATGAACTTGTTATGATTTTAAGAATGAGATTGACTAGAAATGATATCAAGATTGACTGATATCGAGTAAGAGATATTAGAATTAATATCTGATTGATATGGTATTGTTGGGTATATTGATATTATACCGTTATGCCATCGATATTGAATTAGGTTAAGTATTGAGCAGAACAGATTTAATTCGAGTGGTGTATTGATCTTATACTCCTCGATATTGTTCTTTTCAGATTGAGTATTGACAGATTTGAGTTCGAGACTTCGACAGAATCAGAGTATCAGAAAGAAAGGTATAAATTAATGTTGAGTTGGGATTGCACAACTCGAGTGAGGTTTGACTCGAGTTTCCCAAAATCACATACTTTATTTTATTGCATTGATATGTTTAGTCTATTGATTTATAGCCACTGCATGTAATGACTGCTGATTCGCTAGTCATTGATTGATTTGCTTAGATACTGATTGTATGTATTGATTACTGAGTCGTTGAGTCATAGGCTGATTCGCCTAGTCACCGGCTGATTCGTCGGGTTAGGGACTGATTCGTCTTATTATAGGCTGATTCGCCTAGTCACAGGCTGATTCGTCTGGTGATTGACTGATTCATCTAAACTTAAGCTGATTCGCTTAATTACAGGCTGATTCGTCTGGTTATTGGCTGATTCGCCAAATTCTTGACTGATTCGTCAATTCTGCGGCTGATTCGCCCAGACACTGATATATGAATTATATCGATGCCGTTTAGGGATTGATTCATTCCTATCGACTGAGATTCGATATGATTACCTATATCCAGACATCGGGATCCCTAGGTTAGAGTTGAGTCGAGTCTGAGACCACGCGTCAGTGGAGTCGAGTCTGAGACGACGCGTCGGTTGAGTTGAGTCTGATATGACATGTTGATTTACAGTTTTATATCATTCATGATTATTGAATGTTTGATATGGATTTATGTTCTGATTTGAGACATGTTATGAATAATCCTTATATGCTTTCGTATATGTTTTTATATGACTGCATGTTTACATTGTTTATACTGGGATATTCATATCTCACCGGAGTTATCCGGCTGTTGTCTTGTTTTGTATGTGTGCATGACAACAGGTGGGGCTGGATCAGGGTCAAGAAGAGGATGAGAGAAGATTAGATAGCGTGGAGATCCGGGCTTCGAAGCAACATAGGATTCAGCACTGATATGTAGTTGAACCTAGTTGAATTCTTGTAGATAACACAAGATTTGTATGTTCATGTTTAATATGTAATTTGAGTAAATTACATTACGTTTCCGCTTTGTATTTTAAAAAAAAAAAATTTAGACCCTGTTTTATAATTGATTAATTAGTCCCAATAATGATTAATAACATGATTAGCGTCCGGGTCCACACAGTGCTCCTTGTTGAGTGCACTGAACAACCCTCCATAAAAGGACTTTCCAAGTGGTTCTCACTTATCGAGTGGAAACGTCCTAGTTTATGGTTGTACATCATTAGTCCTTATGACCCGGGACAACATTGAGACTCTATGTGCTAGCATTTCACTTTGAATTGTTTACTGACTCTTATGGGGTCATCAGGTGGCAAGGTTGGGTGTCATGTCGAAACATATAGGAGTCGATGCATTGTAGTCGGGGATTCACCGCTTACCTTCGGGTATGGATATCCTATGTGTTATCATGTGTATGTAGGTTGAAATCTCTGGCCAGAGTATGGTGGTAATTATGAAAGGGGTTTCATAGATTACTCCATCGATGCAACTATGACATGACACATAGTATCGATTCATTGACAACTCTCGATAAACAAATGGTTGTCGAATCGGTCGGGATATATGAGTTGAAGGGACCGTACTGTACGCTAACCATAATTGAATGGTTCTTGCAGGCACTATCATTTGATACCTAGGGAATCATGTAAGCGATGTTGCTAGGCGTTTAACATGGTTGGTTGGGTACTATCAGACTTGAGTTCTGACGTTCTTGTTATCATGGGGTTGATAAGTAAGAATGGAGCAATTGGGGTATGCTCATATAAGGACATGTTTAGTCCGAATCTCATGGAGATGTGAACCCACGGCTAGTTGTATCAATGAACCATTGAGGGCCACACAAGTGCTGGCTTTCTAGATCCCGTTGAGAAGTAAAAATAGTTCAATGTGTTGAACGGCTTATAAAGGAGTTTATAAGCGTAAAGAAAATTAGAAGTATGACTTCTATAAAGGAGAAATTAGTTCAATGTGTTGAACGGCTTATAAATGAGTTTATAAGCGTAAAGAAAAATAGAAGTATGACTTCTATGAGAGAAATATAAATTTTAATTTATGAATGTGTTCCTAAATTAAAAGTTTGCCAAGTGAATAATGTATTTGAAAATTGTGATTTTCATAAACATTATTATGGACTAAATTAAATTAATTCAAGTGTTGAATTAATTAAACACTAGTGGACCTAGTAGAGTCCAAATAATTAAATTAATTCAAGTGTTGAATTAATTAAATTATATTGAGTCTTGTAGAGCTCAATTTAAATTAATTATTTAACTAGTGGGACTTGGGTAAATTCAAGTAATGTTTAATTAGTCTCAAATATGTTTGAGATAATTAAATTTAGTCCATGGTTTTTGTGGGGACCCGGGCTCTAACTTTTTCTTTGGGATTCAATGGATCGTTAATATAAAAGTGGGTCAAATTTTCGCTTTTCAACATTAAATCTAATGTATATAAACAAACATAAATTCTTTATTTAAATTACAAACATAATGTACAAACATAACGTACAACATGTCTTGTCCATCCATACTCAACAAACTAGTAATTAAATACAGTACATGCCAAAGGTACAACTACTAGTCCTTCTGCTAAGCCCGAGATCACCACGCTATGGCCATCTCTCATCCTCTGCGTGACCCAGATCCTGCCCCACCTGTTGTTATGCACACATACAGACATAACAACAGCAAGAAACTCCGGTGAGAACAAATCCCAGTATAAACATGTATACATGCATATAATCAATTAAACATGAAACATGCTATCATAAATAACATCATATGCACATGCAATGCAATGCGAATCAAACCATGTCTGGACTCGACTCGACTAGAACTCTAGGGATCCCGGTGTGAATAAGACGTCAATGGCTGTCACCTACCCTCCCACTCGGGGTGACTGTACGTCTTATTCCTAGACTTCGGTCTGAGCTGTATCAACGACTGCAATAGGAGTCAAGGCTGCTCCTAAGCTGAGATACACCGAACATCTAGATAGTTGACAATGGCTGTCAACGACTCTCCTATCTTAAATTCAATGACTATCAACCTGTAACAAAGCATGCTCATATTCATATCTGAATATTACAATAATATTACATGCTTGAAAACAATTCTATAATCAAAGCATAATCATGTAACAAGATTTGAATATAATTCTATAAACAAGTCATAAACAGGTTACCATATATACAATAATACTAGTATGTGATTTTGGTTGGGAAACTCAAATAATATCTTATTTGAGTTGTGGCTTCCCAAACAAACATGATTTATACCTTCCTTGCACAATCTGTGTCGGAGTCGCAGTCTCGAAGGCGAATATGTCAATATCAAATCTGAAATGGAAATGTTGATACATAATCTATGAATCCCTAATCTCAATCAACACACATCCCATTCAATACTTGACCTCAGTATAATTCAACGGCATAACGACGTAATTTCTCGATACCGGTCAATCTATCTCTCAACATATATCAACAATTCATAAATCTCAACTCATAATTATCATCCCAAACATGTAATTGTACTCAAAATGCATATTTAGCTCTAAACATGCTATAAAAATCGTAACAATTACATACAACATCCGTTCTTCGATCCGGTTGCATTTCTACAATGGCTATATTCTTAAGAACATCTAATAGCAATCACATCTTAATTTATCCAACACATAAGATCTGAATCATGTTGGAATTCAAAGATACTTACATCCTCTTAAAGACTTTGATGAGAGGAACAAGAATCTCCACTTGTATCAAAGTTTGGATGTGTAAATCTTGTAAAATCAAAGTTCTAAAATGATTAAAGCTTGAGGAATTGCTCTGGAGTTTCCCGGTGGTTTTCAGCTGAAATGAGAAGGAAATAAGCCTCACACTATATATATCTTGCATGGTTCGCACACATGGCTAATTGTAATGCCCGAGGATTTGAGTATCATAATTTGCTATAAGATTAGTGAATTAAATAGATATAATTGTAAACGGGCCACTACGAGACCAGATTGGATAAAGAATATAAATTTCACCAATTTCGGGCAGAACTAGTGGCGCCCGAGCGGTAGAAAGTGACCGCCCGAGCGCCAATGTTCCATGGCATCACGTTCGGGCAGAAGGTGTGGCGCCCGGGCGGTAATTTATGACCGCCCGAGCGCCAGAATCTCGCATGGCGGGCAGAACCTTCTGCGCCCGGGCGGTAGATCTTTACCGCCCGAGCGCCGAGCTCGCGCCCGGGCGGTAAGTTTCGACCGCCCGAGCGCCAGCGAGATTTGGCTAAAGCAAGCCACGTTTCTTATGCATGCAAGTGGATATATAAATATACGAATTTCCTCAGAATATGATAAGAATCAGAATAGAAAAGCTCCGAGAGGCTTTTGAAGTTCTTGTGCCGGTATTTTACAATCCGTCCGTCTGATTTAAAATCCGACTTCGATACCGTGTTCCTATCGTTGTAGGCTACGCGTGGACGTAAGTTTTACTATGTTTTGGCATGTCTTGAAATTATGATGTTGTAGGAATCAGATATGATTCATATATAGTGTTTCTGACATATTAGACATCGTATAATTACAAACGGATTTAAGAACGGACACCATATAGAATTGTTATGAATTTTAGAGTTGAATGGACTGGGTTTTGGTACCAGATTTATACCATTATCAGTCATAATTTGGGAATTGATGTAAATTGTTTAATATAGAGATTGTACAGTTAAATGATACTGAGATCAAGTATTGACTTGGTTAGGTGTTGATTAGATAAGAGATTGATAGATTTTGTATCAACATTTCCATTTCAGATTCGTATTGTCAACCGTGACAACAACTGTGCGACGAAAGGTATAGTACATGTTTTGTTTGGGGAATCACGACTCAAATGAGATCACATTTGAGTTTCCCAACCAAAATCACATACTTGTTTTATTGTTCATACCTTGATATGATTATGATTGTTATAGATTTGTTTATAGAACTTGTATGCAGATCTTACTATGCTTTGTTTACAGATCATGTAGCATTGCATTATGCTCGTTTACAGATTTTGTATTCATGCATTAAGATAGGGCAGTCTGGAGATCAGGCAGACTACTAGATGTTCGGCGATATCTCAGCTTAGGGGAAGATCACCGCCCCTTTGTAGACGTGGATACAGATCAGGCCGAAATCTAGGAATAAGACGTACAGCACCACGATTGGTAGGGTAGGTGACAGCCAGTGACATCTTATTCACAACGGGATCCCTAGAGTTTTAGTCGAGTCGCATCTAGACATGATTAGACTCGCATTGCATGATTATATATGAATGACATTCATATTAGCATGTTTCATGTTTTAGATTGTTTTAATGCATGTATACATGTTTATACTGGGATTTGTTCTCACCGGTTTTCCGGCTGTTGTTATGTCTGTATGTGTGCATAACAACAGGTGGGGCAGGATCTGGGTTGAGACAGAGATGATCGTGTTAGCGTGGAGATCTCGGGCGTAGCAGATGGACCAGTAGTTGTCTGTTATTATGTACTGGTTAGTTGAGAACATATAGAATGAGACATGTATATTATGTTGGTATGTTGTAAATGAAATAAAGATTTTTGTTTGTTTAGTTACATTTGATTAAATGTAAAAGCGAAAAATTGACCCACGTTTTTAGAATAATGATCCATTTAATCCCAAGAAAAAGAATTAGAGCCCGGGTCCCCACAACAGGTGGTATCAGAGCAGTAGGTTCTGTAGACTGAGATAGAGTAGAATGAGCGGGGTAGATCGAGTCATCTTCCTTGCTTATGCTGTGCTAGCATGTTTATTGCTTTCATTATTACATGTTGTTTATTATCTGATTGATTACAGCGTGTAATAGACTGAATCAGAACCGATTCTGGATCAGAGGTAAATGATCCGAGGAGGGCTGAGACAGTTAGTATAGATTGTATACTAAACTGTTTGAATATCAGATTCATGCCTCCTAGAAGAGCAGCCATTCCTTTACGGCCACCAGCACCAGAACAGGGTAGCACATCTGGTGATACGATGGATGTCACTGCTACGCCTATGGAGACTCTATTAAAACGATTCCAGTCTTTCCGACCACCGACCTTAAAGGGTACAGAAAATGCAATTGAATGCGAAAGCTGGTTGGAGGATATCGAGATGTTATTCGAGTCTCTAGGGTACAGTGATGAGAAGAGAGTGAAGCTCATTGGCCATCAACTGCAAGACATTGCTAAACATTGGTGGTTGAATATCAAAAGAGCACTAGAACAGCGTGGCACTGAGATTACATGGAAAGTGTTCAAGTCCGAGTTTTATCAGCGATTCTTTCCTATATCCTACCGTAAAGATAAAGGCGCTGAATTTGCAAACCTGAGGCAAGGGCCATTGAAAATTGAGGAGTATGTTGCCAAATTTTCCTCTCTGCTTCGTTTTGCACCCCATGTTTCAGGAAATGATGAGGCCATGGCAGATCAGTTTATAAATGGCCTGAATCCAGATATCTTTACGTTGGTCAATACTGGGAGACCCGATAATTTCTCGGATTCATTGAATCGTGCCAAAGGAGCTGAAGCAGGATTGCTTAGGCAACGGAGTGCTCCGTATGTTGCACCGAGTCCGAGACCGCCACTACCTCCATCCCAAGTTCCTCCTCCTCGATTCGAAAGCGGTGGTAGTAGTAGTGGACGCAAAGAACAGCTGAAGGCGAAGGGGAAACAGTTTAAGCGACCTGGGAGCAGTTCGTCCAGCTCCAGCGGATCAAGACAGATTGGTTTTGATCAAAGTTCAAGGACTTCAGGTGTTTACTGCAATTCTTGTGGAGGTAGGCATGCGACTGAACAGTGACAGGGAGTTACAGGCCGATGTAACATTTGTAGGCAACCGGGGCATTTTGCCAAAGTCTGTCCACAGAAAGGTGTACAGCAATTCCAGAGTGGAAGAGTATCCGGTTCCGTACCTCAGCTTGAGCGGCAGGCATCATCGGTTCACTCTTTTCAGCCTCCACCAGCACCGACTCCACCCAGGGGCCGAGGTAGTCAGACAGTGAGTCAACCTCCGAGGCAACAGGCTCAAGTGTTTGCATTGACAGAAGAGCAAGCACAAGATGCACCAGATGATGTTATAGCAGGTAACTGCTCTCTTTATGGTTATCCTGCTTATATCTTGATAGATACGGGTGCATCACATACATTCATATCAGAACGATTTGCATTGTTGCATTCATTGTCTGTTGAGTCTTTGTTAGATGTTGTATCTATTAATTCTCCGTTGGGAAGTGGATTGATATCTGTAACTACGGTTAAACATTGCATTCTACAGTTTGAGGGGCATGAGATTGACCTAGATTGTATAGTATTGGGTCTAGCTGATTTTGATTGTATAGTTGGTATTGACATGCTAACGAAGTACAGAGCTACCGTGGATTGTTTCCACAAGATTGTCAGATTCAGACCCGAGATGACAAACGAGTGGAAATTCTACAAGAAGGGTTCCAGATCTCGGATTCCCTTGATTTCGGATCTTACTATGAACAGATTGTTACAAAAAGGAGCAGATGGTTTCTTTATTTATGCTGTAGATATGCAGAAGTCGAGCCCGGCATTGGCAGATCTGCCAGTAGTACGGGAATTTGCAGATATTTTTCCAGATGAAATCCCAGGTTTACCTCCGGTTCGAGAGGTAGATTTTAGCATTGAACTTGTACCAGGTACCGGTCCTATTTCGAGAGCTCCGTATAGGATGGCACCTATTGAAATAAAAGAATTGAAAGCACAATTAGAAGATCTTCTAGCCAAGGGATATATCAGACCTAGTGTATCTCCTTGGGGCGCTCCGGTGCTGTTTGTGCGAAAGAAAGATGGTTCGATGCGATTGTGTATAGACTACCAGCAACTGAATAAGGCAACAATCAAGAACAAATATCCTTTGCCTAGAATTGATGATCTATTTGATCAGTTGCAGGGATCCTTGGTCTATTCTAAGATTGATTTACGTTCTGGTTATCATCAGCTCAGAGTTCGAGATATAGACATACCAAAGACAGCATTTCGAACCAGGTATGGACATTACGAATTTATTGTCATGCCTTTTGGTTTATTCAATGCTCCTGCGGTATTTATGGGCTTGATGAATCAAGTGTTTCAGAAATATTTGGATGAATTTGTTATTGTTTTCATCGATGATATTTTGGTGTATTCGAAGAATAGAAATGAGCATGCAGAGCATCTCCGAATTGTTTTGCAGACATTGAGAAACGAGCGACTGTATGCTAAATTGTCAAAGTGTGAGTTTTGGCTGAATCGAGTTGTCTTCTTAGGGCATATCATTTCTGGAGATGGTATTTCTGTTGATCCGAGTAAAGTGGAAGCTGTGATCAGTTGGTCGAGACCGACTTCTGTACCAGAAATACGCAGTTTCATGGGCTTAGCCGGATACTACAGAAGATTTATCAAAGATTTCTCCAGTATTGCCAAGCCAATAACTCAATTGACGCAAAAGAATGCACCATTTGTTTGGTAAGAGGAGTGCGAATCTAGCTTTTTAGAGTTGAAGAAAAGGCTGCCCAGTGCTCCAGTACTGACGATACCTTCAGGTACGGGTGATTTCATTGTATATTGTGATGCCTCTCACAGAGGTTTGGGATGTGTTCTTATGCAGCGAGGTCATGTGGTCGCATACGCCTCGAGACAATTGAAGCCACACGAGATCCGATACCCCATTCATGATCTGGAATTGGCGGCTATCGTATTTGCATTAAATATTTGGCGTCATTATCTCTATGGCGAGAAATTTGAGATCTTTTCCGATCACAAGTGCCTGAAGTATCTATTTTCTCAATCAGAACTGAATATGAGGCAGCGTAGATGGCTAGATCTTCTGAAAGACTTTGACTGTGAAATCAAATATTATCTAGGGAAGTCAAATGCAGCAGCAGATGCCTTGAGTCGTAAGGTATGTTCTTTGTCCTTATCGACGATAGGTGTTAACAAGTTAGTTGAAAATTGCTGTACATCTGGATTAGAATTTGATACAGATAGTAAGCCACTACGACTTTTTACGATCCAAGTTGAGCCCAATTTGATTATGAGGATCAAGGAAGCACAAAGAACCGATCAGAATGTGCAGAAATCAATTCAAATGGTTCAAACAGGGCATGCATCAGAATATCAGGTACGAGATCATGTGTTGTACGTGAATAACCGTCTAGTTGTGCCAGATGTTGCAGATTTGAGACAGCAGATTCTGACAGAGGCACATTGTAGTCGGTTCAGCATTCATCCTGGTGGCAGGAAGATGTATAATGACTTGAAGAAACAATTCTGGTGGAAGCAAATGAAGTCAGAAATTGCCGAATTTGTGTCTAAGTGTTTGAAATGCCAACAGGTGAAAGCTGAGAGGAAGAAGCCTGGTGGATTACTTCAAAGTTTAGCCATTCCAGAATGGAAATGGGATCACATTTCCATGGATTTTGTGACGAAGTTACCTCGATCATCGAAAGGCTGTGACGCGATTTGGGTCATTATTGATAGATTGACCAAATCTGCTTGTTTCATTCCATACAGAATGATGTATAGACAGGATCAGATGGCGGAGATTTATATTCGAGAGGTAGTCAGATTGCATGGAGTGCCGAAGTCTATCGTATCAGATCGTGATCCACGATTCACTTCACACTTCTGGCACAGTTTACAGCAGGCTTTAGGTACGACATTACACCTGAGTACTGCTTATCATCCTCAGACAGACGGACAGTCAGAACGGACTATCCAGACATTAAAGGATATGTTGAGAGCCGTTGTGCTAGATTTTGGCATTAGTTGGCAAGATTCTCTACCTCTTTGCGAATTCTCTTACAACAATAGTTACCAGACGAGCATTGAGATGGCACCGTTTGAAGCTTTATATGGTAAGAAGTGCAGATCTCCGCTATACTGGGATGACGTTGCAGAGGTACCAGAACTTGGGCCAGATATGATTCGTGACATGACGGAGAAGGTGAAAATCATTCAGAAGAGAATGAAGATAGCACAAGATCGACAAGCAAAGTACGCCAATATCAGACGTAGACCGTTAGTATTTGAGGCAGGAGATAGAGTATTCTTAAAGATTTCTCCTCTCAGAGGCGTTGTAAGATTTGGCAAACGCGGGAAACTATCACCTCGATACATTGGTCCTTACGAGATTCTTGAGAAGATTGGCGATCGAGCTTACAGACTTGCACTTCCTCCTTCTCTATCCGGAATACATGACGTGTTTCATGTATCAATGTTGCGAAGATATATGCCAGATATTTCTCATGTCATTCAACCTGATGAAGCTGAACTTGATCAGACTTTAAGCTATGTGGAACAACCGATACAGATTCTTGATCGGAAAGACAAGCAACTCAGAACGAAGACTATTCCACTTGTGAAAGTTCAGTGGAGTCGTCATGGTATCGAAGAAGCGACGTGGGAGACGGAAGCAAATATGCGACAGAAATACCCCGAATTATTCCAATGATGTAAGTATTAATCTAGCTTTGATGTCATTACTTTGATGCTTACAATGATAGAATAATGTGTGAGTTCGAGGACGAACTCCTATCTAAGAGGGGGAGAAATGTAATGACCGAGGATTTGAGTATCATAATTTGCTATAAGATTAGTGAATTAAATAGATATAATTGTAAACGGGCCACTACGAGACCAGATTGGATAAAGAATATAAATTTCACCAATTTCGGGCAGAACTAGTGACGCCCGAGCGGTAGAAAGTGACCGCCCGAGCGCCAATGTTCCATGGCATCACGTTCGGGCAGAAGGTGTGGCGCACGGGCGGTAATTTATGACCGTCCGAGCGCCAGAATCTCGAATGGCGGGCAGAACCTTCCGCGCCCGGGCGGTAGATCTTTACCGCCCGAGCGCCGAGCTCGCGCCCGGGCGATAAGTTTCGACCGCCCGAGCGCCAGCGAGATTTGGCTAAAGCAAGCCACGTTTCTTATGCATGCAAGTGGATATATAAATATACGAATTTCCTCAGAATATGATAAGAATCAGAATAGAAAAGCTCCGAGAGGCTTTTGAAGTTCTTGTGCCGGTATTTTACAATCCGTCCGTCTGATTTAAAATCCGACTTCGATACCGTGTTCCTATCGTTGTAGGCTACGCGTGGACGTAAGTTTTACTATGTTTTGGCATGTCTTGAAATTATGATGTTGTAGGAATCAGATATGATTCATATATAGTGTTTCTGACATATTAGACATCGTATAATTACAAACGGATTTAAGAACGGACACCGTATAGAATTGTTATAAATTTTAGAGTTGAATGGACTGGGTTTTGGTACCAGATTTATACCATTATCAGTCATAAATTGGGAATTGATGTAAATTGTTTAATATAGAGATTGTGCAGTTAAATGATACTGAGATCAAGTATTGACTTGGATAGGTGTTGATTAGATAAGAGATTGATAGATTTTGTATCAACATTTCCATTTCAGATTCGTATTGTCAACCGTGACAGCAACTGTGCGACGAAAGGTATAGTACATGTTTTGTTTGGGGAATCACGACTCAAATGAGATCACATTTGAGTTTCCCAACCAAAATCACATACTTGTTTTATTGTTCATACCTTGATATGATTATGATTGTTATAGATTTGTTTATAGAACTTGTATGCAGATCTTACTATGCTTTGTTTACAGATCGTGTAGCATTGCATTATGCTCGTTTATAGATTTTGTATTCATGCATTAAGATAGGGCAGTCTGGAGATCAGGCAGACTACTAGATGTTCGGCGATATCTCAGCTTAGGGGAAGATCACCGCCCCTTTGTAGACGTGGATACAGATCAGGTCGAAATCTAGGAATAAGACGTACAGCACCACGATTGGTAGGGTAGGTGACAGCTAGTGACGTCTTATTCACAACGGGATCCCTAGAGTTTTAGTCGAGTCGCATCTAGACATGATTAGACTCGCATTGCATGATTATATATGAATGACATTCATATTAGCATGTTTCATGTTTTAGATTGTTTTAATGCATGTATACATGTTTATACTGGGATTTGTTCTCACCGGTTTTCCGGCTGTTGTTATGTCTGTATGTGTGCATAACAACAGGTGGGGCAGGATCTGGGTTGAGACAGAGATGATCGCGTTAGCGTGGAGATCTCGGGCGTAGCAGATGGACCAGTAGTTGTCTGTTATTATGTACTGTCGTTTAATACTGGTTAGTTGAGAACATATAGAATGAGACATGTATATTATGTTTGTATGTTGTAAATGAAATAAAGATTGTGGTTTGTTTAGTTACATTTGATTAAATGTAAAAGCGAAAAATTGACCCACGTTTTTAGAATAATGATCCATTTAATCCCAAGAAAAAGAATTAGAGCCCGGGTCCCCACAATAATCCTTCGCAATACACGTCTCGCGCATATGCGCGGCCACTACTCGCGCATATGCGCGAGACCTACTGTCTCGGCAGCTTGGCAGAAAATAACGCTCGCGCATATGCGCCACTTATCTCGCGCATATGCGCCACAACTACTGGAGGTGTCGCGCATATGCGCCACTTCATTCCGCGCATGTGCGCCAATGCCTCTGGACATGTCGCGCATGTGCGCCACTTTCTTCGCGCATATGCGCCGATTCTACTGTAATTCTCATGCATATGCGCGCATTTCTTCGCGCATATGCGCCATAGCTTCGGCCCTTTTTCATTTATTCTTAATGTTTCTCATGCAATGTCATGCACTCTCACATCTTCTAATATCGCATAAATGAAGACTTATAAATCTTGAGCCTTACATTTCTCCCCCTCTAAGAAATGATTTCGCCCTCGAAATCGCACATCATTCTTTCAATGCAAGCATCAAAAGTAATAACATCAAAGTTAGATCAATACTTACATCATTGAAATAACTCGGGGTGTTTCTGTCGCATGTCGGCTTCTGTCTCCCATTTCGCTTCTTCAGCGCCGTGACGACTCCATTGGACTTTCACTAGAAGAATAGTCTTCGTTCTGAGCTTCTTTTCCTTCCGGTCAAGAATCTGTATCGGTTGTTCAATATAGCTCAATGTCTGATCAAGCTCTGCTTCGTCAGGCTGAATGACATGAGAAATATCTGGCATGTATCTACGCAACATCGATACATGAAAAACGTCATGTATACCGGATAGAGAAGGAGGAAGAGCCAGTCGATATGCTCGATCGCCAATCTTCTCTAAGATCTCGTAAGGACCGACGTATCTAGGAGACAACTTTCCACGCTTGCCAAATCTGACAACGCCTCTGAATGGGGAAATCTTTAGAAACACCCTGTCTCCTTGCTCAAATACTAGCGGTCTACGTCTGATGTTGGCGTATTTTGCTTGCCTATCTTGTGCCGTCTTCATCCTTTTTTGAATGACTTTCACCTTCTCGGTCATGTCACGAATCATCTCAGTATAGCGGAGATCTGCACTTCTTACCATATAAAGCTTCAAACGGTGTCATCTCAATGCTCGTCTGATAGCTATTATTGTAAGAGAATTCGCAAAGAGGTAAGGAATCTTGCCAACTAGTGCCAAAATCTAGCACCACGGCTCTCAACATATCCTCTAAAGTCTGGATAGTCCGTTCTGACTGTCCGTCTGTCTGAGAATGGTAAGCAGTACCCAGGTGTAATGTCGTACCTAAAGCCTGCTGTAGACTGTGCCAAAAGTGGGAAGTGAATCGTGGATCACGATCTGATACGATAGACTTCGGCACACCATGTAATCTGATTACCTCTCGAACATATATCTCCGCCATCTGATCATGTCTGTAAGTCATTCTGTACGGAATGAAGCAAGCTGATTTGGTCAACCTGTCGATAACGACCCAAATCTCATCACAACCTCGGGAAGATCGGGGTAACTTCGTCACGAAATCCATGGAAATGTGGTCCTATTTCCATTCAGGAACAAACAAACTCTGAAGTAACCCTCCAGGCTTCTTCCTCTCGGCCTTCACCTGTTGGCAATTTAAGCATTTAGACACATACTCTGCGATGTCGGACTTCATCTGTTTCCACCAGAACTTTGTCTTCAAATCGTTGTACATCTTCCTGCCACCAGGATGGATGCTGAACCGACTGCAGTGTGCTTCGGACATAATCTGATGTCTCAAGTATGAAACATCTGGCACTACGAGGCGGTTATTGACGTACAAAACATGATCACGCACCTGATATTCTGATAAATGTCCTGCTCTGACTATCTGAATCGATCTCTGCACATTATGATCTGTTCTTTGTGCTTCTTTAATCTTCATGATCAAGTTTGGCTCAACTTGAATAGCAGCATGTCGTAGTGGCCTCCTATCTGTATCAAATTCTAATCCAGAGAAACAGCAATTTTCAACGAGTTTCGCAACACCTATCGTCGATAAGGATAAGGCACATACCTTTCGACTCAAGGCATCTGCCGCTTCATTCGACTTTCCTGGATAATATTTGATCTCGCAATCAAAGTCTTTTAACAGATCAAGCCATCTACGCTGCCTCATGTTCAACTCTGACTGAGAAAACAAGTATTTTAAGCTTTTATGGTCTGAATATATCTCAAATTTTTCGCCATAAAGATAATGACGCCAGATTTTTAGTGCAAATACGGTAGCCGCCAATTCAAGATCATGAATGGGGTATCGAGTTTCGTGAGTCTTCAACTGTCTTGAGGCATATGCGACCACATGACCTCGCTGCATAAGAACACATCCCAACCCTCTGTGAGAGGCATCACAATATACAACGAAATCACTCGTACCTGAAGGAATCATCAAGACAGGTGCACTGGTCAGCCTTTTCTTCAATTCTAGAAAGCTAGACTCACACTCCTCAGACCGTAGGAATGGCGCATTCTTCTGTGTCAATTGTGTAATTGGCTTCGCAATACGGGAGAAATCTTGGATGAATCGTATATAGTATCCTGCTAGACCCATGAAACTGCGTATCTCTGGCACAGAAGTCGGTCTCGACCAACTGATCACCGCTTCTACTTTACTCGGATCTACAGAAATACCATCTCCAGATATGATATGTCCCAAAAAGACAACTCGATTCAACCAAAATTCACACTTTAACAATTTGGCATACAATCTCTCATATCTCAGTGTCTGCAACACAATTCTGAGATTCTCTCCATGCTCATTCCTATTCTTAGAATACACCAGAATATCGTCGATAAAGACAATTACGAAATCATCCAAATACCTCTGAAAAATTTGATTCATCAATCCCATAAATACCGCCGGAGCATTTGTTAAAACGAAAGGCATGAAAATAAATTCGTAATGCCCATACCTGGTTCGAAATGCTGTCTTCGGTATATCTACATCTCGAACTCGGAGCTGATGATATCCAGATCGCAAATCAATCTTAGAATAAACAGAGGATCCCTGCAACTGATCAAATAAATCATCAATTCTATGCAAAGGATACTTATTCTTTATCGTTGCCTTATTCAGTTGCCTGTAATCGATACACAACCGCATCGATCCATCTTTCTTTCGCACAAATAGCACCAGAGCGCCCCAAGGAGATACACTAGGTCTGATATATCCCTTGGCTAGAAGATCTTCCAACTGTGCCTTCAATTCTTTCAATTCTATCGGTGCCATCCTATACGGAGCTCTTGAAATAGGAATGGTACCTGGAATCAAATCAATACTAAAATCTACCTCTCGCACTGGAGGTAACCCTGGAATCTCCTCTGGAAACACATCTGCAAATTCCCGGACTACTGGCAAATCTGCCAGTGTAGGGCTAGATTTCTGAACATCTACAGCATACACAAGGAACCCATCTGCTCCTTCCTGTAACAACTTATTCATAGACAAAGCCAAAATCAAGGGAATCCGAGATCTGGAACCCTTTCCGTAGAATTTCCACTCTTCTGCCATTTCTGGTCTGAATCTGACAATCTTGTGGAAACAATCCACGGTGGCTCTGTACTTAGTTAACATGTCAATTCCAACAATGCAATCAAAGTCAGCTAGCCCAAGTACTATGCAGTCTAGATCAATTTCATGACCCTCAAACCGTAAGATGCAATGTCTAACCGTAGTCACCGATATCAATCCACTTCCCAACGGAGAAGTAATAGACACGACATCTAATAACGACTCAACAGGAAGAGAATGCAATAATACAAATCGTTCTGATATGAATGTATGCAATGCACCCGTATCTATCAATATATAAGCTGGATAACCGCAAAGAGAACAGTTACCTGCTATGACATCATCTGGGGCATCCTGTGCTTGCTCTTCAATCAAGGCAAACACTTGAGCCTGTTGTCGGGTCGGTTGACTCCCGGTAGGACCACCTCTGGATCGAGGTTGGGTCTGTGCAGGTGGCGGCTGAAATGAGTGAACAGAGGAAGCTTGCCTCTCAGGCTGAGTCACTGCGGCAGACGACCCTGCAGCCTGAAATCTCGATGCACCACTTCTCTGAGGACAGACCTTGGCATAATGTCCCGGTTGCTTGCATATGTTACACCTGCCCACTACACCCTGACACTGTTCTTTGGCATGCTTACCTCCACAAGTACTGCAATACCCACTCATCACCTCTAAACTCTGGCCAGGACCTCTCTGTCTTGATCCGCTGGAGCTCGACGAACTGCTCCCTGCCCTCTTAAACTGTTTGCCCTTTGCTTTTAACGGATCCTTCCGCCCGCCGCCGCTATCAAATCTAGGAGGATGTTGTGCTGGAGGTAGTGGCGGTCTCGGACTCGGAGCAACATACGGAACACTCCGTTGCCTAAGCAATCCTGCTTCTGCTCCTTTGGCACGGTTCAATGCTTCAGCGAAATTATTGGGTCTCCCAGTATTAACCAATGTAAAGACATCAGGATTTAAGCCGTTTATAAACTGATCTGCCATGGCCTCATCATTACTTGAAACGTGAGGTGCAAAGCGAAGCAAAGAAGAAAATTTAGCAACGTACTCTTCAATATTTAATTGCCCTTGCCTCAAGTTTGCAAATTCAGCGCCTTTATCTTTACGGTAGGATACAGGAAAGAATCGCTGATAGAACTCCGTCTTGAATGCTTTCCATGTAACCTCGGTGCCACGCTGTTCTAGTGCTCTCCTTATATTCAACCACCAATACTTAGCCACGTCTTGCAGTTGATGGCCAATGAGTTTCACTCGCTTCTCTTCACTATATTCCAGAGACTCGAATAACATCTCGATATCCTCCAACCAACTTTCACATTCAATTGCATTTTTTGTACCCTTTAAGGTCGGTGGTCGGAATGACTGGAATCGCTTTAACAGAGTCTCCATAGGTGTAGCAGTGACGTCCATTGGCTCCCCGGATGTGCTACCCTGTTCTGGTGCTGTGGGTCGTAGAGGCACTGCTGCTCTTCTAGGAGGCATGTATCTGATATTCAACAAGTTTAGTATACAATCTATACTAACTGTCTCAGCCCTCCTCTGATCATTTACCTCTGATCCAGAATTGGTTCTGATTCAGTCTTAACCAATACATGCTGCAATCAAATCAGTTAACACAACACGTAATAGGGAAAGCAATAATTCATGATATGCTAGCATGATATAAACAAGGAAGATGACTCAATCTACCCCGCTCATTCTATTCTATCTCAATCTATAGAACCTATGGCTCTGATACCACCTGTTGTGGGGACCCGGGCTCTAACTTTTTCTTTGGGATTCAATGGATCGTTAATATAAAAGTGGGTCAAATTTTCGCTTTTCAACATTAAATCTAATGTATATAAACAAACATAAATTCTTTATTTAAATTACAAACATAATGTACAAACATAACGTACAACATGTCTTGTCCATCCATACTCAACAAACTAGTAATTAAATACAATACATGCCAAAGGTACAACTACTAGTACTTCTGCTAAGCCCGAGATCACCACGCTATGTCCATCTCTCATCCTCTGCGTGACCCAGATCTTGCCCCACCTGTTGTTATGCACACATACAGACATAACAACAGCCAGAAACTCCGTTGAGAACAAATCCAGTATAAACATGTATACATGCATATAATCAATTAAACATGAAACATGCTATCATAAATAACATCATATGCACATGCAATGCAATGCGAATCAAACCATGTTCTGACTCGACTCGACTAGAACTCTAGGGATCCCGGTGTGAATAAGACGTCAATGGTTGTCACCTACCCTCCCACTCGGGGTGACTGTACGTCTTATACCTAGACTTCGGTCTGAACTGTATCAACGACTGCAATAGGAGTCAAGGCTGCTCCTAAGCTGAGATACACCGAACATCTAGATAGTTGAAAATGGCTGTCAACGACTCTCCTATCTTAAATGCAATGACTATCAACCTGTAACAAAGCATGCTCATATTCATATCTGAATATTACAATAATCTTACATGCTTGAATACAATTCTATAATCAAAACATAATCATGTAACAAGATTTGAATATAATTCTATAAACAAGTCATAAACTGGTTACCATATATACAATAATACTAGTATGTGATTTTGGTTGGGAAACTCAAATAATATCTTATTTGAGTTGTGGCTTCCCAAACAAACATGATTTATACCTTCCTTGCACAATCTGTGTCGGAGTCGCAGTCTCGAAGGCGAATATGTCAATATCAAATCTGAAATGGAAATGTTGATACATAATCTATCAATCCATAATCTCAATCAACACACATCCCATTCAATACTTGACCTCAGTATAATTCAACGGCATAACGACGTAATTTCTCGATACCGATCAATCTATCTCTCAACAAAGTTTGGATGTGTAAATCTTGTAAAATCAAAGTTCTAAAATGATTAAAGCTTGAGGAATTGCTCTGGAGTTTCCCGGTGGTTTTCAGCTGAAATGAGAAGGAAATAAGCCTCACACTATATATATCTTGCATGGTTCGCACACATGGCTAATCCTTTGCAATACACGTTTCGCGCATATGCGCGGCCACTACTCGCGCATATGCGCGAGACCTACTGTCTCGGCAGCTTGGCAGAAAATAACGCTCGCGCATATACGCCACTTATCTCGCGCATATGCGCCACAGCTACTGGAGGTGTCGCGCATATGCGCCACTTCATTCCGCGCATGTGCGCCAATGCCTCTGGACATGTCGCGCATGTGCGCCACTTTCTTCGCGCATATGCGCCGATGCTACTGTAATTCTCATGCATATGCGCGCATTTCTTCGCGCATAAGCGCCATAGCTTCGGCCATTTTTCATTTATTCTTAATGTTTCTCATGCAATGTCATGCACTCTCACATCTTCTAATATCGCATAAATGAAGACTAATAAATCTTGAGCCTTACAGTTTTTAATTTGGTAAAAACCATATAATATATCATGCATGGGAGGTGAAGGGTTGGGAGACAACTTTTTCTATTTTTAAGGCATGGCATGCACATATGCTTTAACTCTACTTTTTGCAAGTCCAAGACAAGTCTCCCTTCCCCCCATTATTGAGATACCATGGCCGAAATCCTCTACACATTCTCTCCAAGTTTTTCTCTCATTTTCTTCTTCAAGTGTTGAGGAAAAAATACACTTCTCAAAGAAAAATGCTCTAATTTTTCTAGTGCAAAATTAGAGTGGATCTAGCTAGTTGGTGGTGGGCTTAATATTTGAGCAAGGTGGGCTCAAAGGAAGCTTGAAGATTGTCTTGCCATTGAAGAGCTTAGTTGTATATCAACTAAGTTGGAGCCATCATCAATCTTTTAAGATTGATAGGTACATTTCTATAAACACCCTATGTATGACATTATGTGTTTTTCTTTGTATTTGCTACACACATTGATGCTGGCCGAAATTTTTGCTTAAAAATTGTAAATTTTAAACTTCCATTGCGCTTCCGGTCACCGTAACCGATCTCCTTTCACCAAGTACCAGATAGATTACTTGCTTGTACCTGTTACCTGCAATCACACAAAAGATATAATTTTGGTACACTTTTCTATTTGGGTCCAAAACTGATTAGTCCTTTAGGAACCCAGATTTGGATCGGTCTAACTGACTGTCCAGTTTCAAGTTTCTGTATTCCATATGGTGTTTCTCGATTTGTGTGTGCTTGGTGTGTGGTGTGCAGATGAGACAACATGTGATTTTGCTTTGTTCAACTGATTGTTCGGCCGATATCTTTTCTGAACTGGTTTGTTGTTATAGTAATTGGAGTAGCCATTTGCATAATTCTTGCTGAATATTTTTGACGACTGACTGCGTGAGTCAGTTAAAACTTTTGGGCTATAACCAATACCATATCTTTTAGCCTTGTTCGTACTTTCAGTAGGCTGTTCAACCAGTTTACTTGGATCAGTTTGTTCTTGTACCACAACTGATTTGACAAAGTGAATGTATTTCCCTTTATCCATATTCAGTTTTGGTCGAGTATCATTGGAAGAAATTTCATCTTGGTTACTGAAACCTAAACCAGTTTTATCAGTAATTGATTTCTGCGAGTTCTGTATTTCAGTTAATGCAACAAATGATTTGTTCCAAGACTGAATAAGCTCAGTTTGCTTTGAATTTTCAAGCATCAACTTTTGAATCATTGAATGATTCCTGCTTCTTTCAGCATTGAGCTCAGAAATTTCCCCTTTTATACTCAACACATCAACTGATACATCAGTTTTAGTTTTATTGTCTATGGAATCATTTTTCTTTGCTCTGGCCTTTTCAAAAGATACGACAAGCTTGTGGTACTCGTTAACCATGTCATTAAGAGTCGAAATGAGTTCTTCTCTAGTGAAATCAGTTGAGGTGAAGTCAAATACCTGTTGACTGCTTGACACCACTTCTGTATCACCACCCATTAGACACTTCATTTCCTCTTCAACATCACTGGAACTGCATGAGGTTTCTGGCTCTGACTCTTCGCTGTCAGTTTCTGCCCATTTTGATTTACTCTCTTTAGCTAAGAGCACCTAATGCTTCTTCCTGAAATACTTCTTATCATCTTTGGGTCTCCTCTTGTGTTGATATGACTTCTTCTTTATTTCAGTCGAGCCTTGATTGTTCTTCTTAGGTTAGGGACAGTCAGCAATGAAGTGACCTGATTTGCCACAGTTGTAGCAAGCGTTTGATTCCTCTTTAGAATTGTTTCTCTGATATTGCTTCTGGAAGTTCCCTTGATTTTTCCTCATGAACCTTCCAATTTTTTGATGAACAATGACATTGCATCATTGCTTAGTTGATCAGCAACCTTCACGACTGAACCAGTTGGTTCTGTTCTTACAACAGCTAAGGCAGTTGTGGCTGCTAGAGTAGACGGTTCTCCTTCTCGAGTTTGCAGCTCAAACTCATAAGCCTTGAGATTAGCAAATAGGTCATGAAACTCAACCTTGTTTAGATCCTTGGACTCCCTCATTGTAATGGTCTTAACATCCCACTCCTTGGGAAGACCTCTGATCACTTTTAATGCAACTTCTTTGTTTGTATACACTTTTCCAAGTGCATTTAGTTCATTTATGATACAGCTGACTCTTTCATCATACTCATGCATCGATTCTCCAGTTCTCATCTTGATACTATCAAACATCTAAATAGCAACAGAAAGTTTATTCTCTTTGGTTTGTTCATTTCCTTCACAAAGTTAGATCAGCTTTTCCCAAATTTCTTTAGTTGTCTTACACATTTTGATCTTGCTGAAAGTTATTTTATCCAGCATTTTTTACAGTATATCCTTTGCCACATTATCCAAATTTTCTTTTCTTTTGTCCTCAGCAGTCCATTCATCTCTGGGCTTTTCAATTCTATGAGGTGCCGCATCGGTGATTGCAACTGCTGTGTTGGCTTTCAGAATATTCATTGGTCCATCAGTGATGACGTACCACATATCATCGTCTTTTTCAGCTAAGTGAGCCTGCATCCTGATTTTCCAATCGTCGAAGTCTTCTCTGGAAAACATTGGGATCTTGTTGAAGGAAGACATGATGAGTAGTTTGAGTAGAAATATTCTTAGACAAGATACAACCGCTCTGACACCACTTGAAAGGATCGGTTAGTAGGTGATAAGTGTTTAGAATGGGGGGAGGGGTTGAATAAACACTCACGGATTATGTATTCTTTTCAAATAAAGGGTTCGGTTTAGTGACAAACTGACACTCGGTATCATGTCAGTCGATAACAATCAGTTTAACTGAATTACAGTTGCGGAAGTAAACTGACTGAAAGATAGAATAACTGATAGAAACTGAAATAAAGTGCACACAATTTGTTTCTGGATGTTCAGAGAATAGAATAACTACTACGTCACCCCTTCTATCACGAAGATAGGATTATCACTAAAAGACTTTGATCAAATACAAATGTTTTATTGACCCACTTTAGTTTCGACTTAATACTGCCAAACGGAAACTCTTAGTTCACAATAAATTTTACAGTACGTGACTAAATATAACACAACTAAATGAATATACAAAGATTTCAAAGTGCTAAAAAGCTTGTAAATGTAGCATTTATTGCTACTGATAAATCTGATAAGAGTGAGCTCTTGATATTCGAATACGAGTGGTGATTTTAGCAGGGTAACAGCAAGCTTGAATAGAATGGTAGTTCGCGTGTTATCTTTCTCATCTTCCCTCTTCACCTATTTATAGGCTTCCCTCTCAACGGTAATATTAAATAACATTTGAATCTTTATATCCGTTGATTGCCACGTCAATATTCTCTAACATTCGTACACTGCAATCTCTGAAATGCGGTGTTCCAATACTAATTGCTGTCTGTTGTACTATTTGTCGATTGTCGTTCTCAACTGATGATGTGTACAACTGAGAGATCAGCTGAAGGATACTTTGCTGGAAAACTCATAACTGATTGTTTCAATTGATCAGTTCCCAACTGATCAGTCAGTTAGATTCCGCTTCAACTGATGATGTGGATAATATTTAGCTAGTACGCATTAATCTTCAACTAATGACAACTAACAGTTGTAATATTTGAGTCAGTTAAGCTCGTTTCCTTTGATCAGTTAATGTAAAAAGTTTGTTGCTTAGTTTGTCAAATCACCGAAATTTAGTTTCCAACAATTTTCTTACTGCTTGATTGCGACCAATTGATCTTTGTTATCATCGGATCAGGTTTATGAACAAAAGCTTTCAAATCATCAATTTATTGGTCAGCAGTCGAAGCAGAGTTGAGCATCTGTCGTGAATTTTCTGAAATGAAATTCTGTTACACAGCTTTATCAAGAAATTTCAACAAACTGTCATAATAATTATTGATATTCAACAAGCCCACAAGTTTATTATTTATATCATGTTGTACCCAAAAACAGTGTGAAAAATTTCTTCTAACGTACCAAAATCGCCTAGTAATGCGATAAAATTATCAGAATTTTCAATCATTATGATGATTCTTTCATACATAGAAGAAACTTTTAATTCCTCCCCAATCATAACACCTGTAATATTTCCTTCAGCTAAAGCTGTAGGAATAATACCCAAAACCTGACTACCTCCAAGATGAGCATATGTTGAAACAGATCTCATTAACCCAAAATATTACCTCCCCCATATACCAAGTGAGTTTTTCTCTCAACAAATATATTTTCAAGATTATTCGCTGCTTCTACAAACAATTCATTTTTTCCAGGACTCGACCCACAAAATACACAAATATTTTTAATTTTTGTGCAGAGGATCCAGCCATGTTTTTACTTTTTTTCTGCAAAAATAGAAAAAGATGAGAGATTTTATAGGGGTAATATTTTTATCATGACAAAACTATGGTCACAGCTATAAGAAGAATAAAAAATAAAAACAATAATGACACACATGCATATAGACAGTAACGTGATTGTGGCTCACAATTTTCGTCTGGTTTTACGTCCAGAAATGCCTTCTATTTGTCGAGGATATTATTCCTATCCAATTTTCTTATAAATCGTCAAACATGGTATTTTTAGTCGGATTCCAGAGACTATTACGATGACGTTCATCTTGGAATTGTTTCCAAAAACGGAGAAATTCAGTAGCACGTGTCCACTAGAATGCGTCTCAAGAGTAAATAAGATGTTATATAAAGGCTCCATACTCATCCAATTCTTAATGAAACCAATTTTATCTTTTCTGTTATTGGAAACACATCCCAAAGATCTGCATCGTTTGTCACAAGTCCATCTTCCGTTTATGACAAACCCCAAACCTTTTAGCCCTTCGTTTTTTTGAATAAGTGCTTTTTCCTAATTCAAGCATGTACCGAATGAGCAATGACTGTGGAACTTATCCTCCTAATCGGACCTTAGCTTATATTAAAAGACGAATATCTTCCGGAATTTCTTTTTTGCATTAGCAATCTCAATCTTTGACACGTACCTGCATAAATTTTTCTTAAAACATTTTTTAGAAGCAGAGGGAAAATATTTAAAAAATTTTGAGAGAATTTCATCCATTTTGAAAAGGAAATAAACGATTTTTTATTTTTTTTTTTATCAGAAATTGTGAAAAATTTGTTTAACCGACAATGAGAGTCACGGAGTACCGTTATCAGCCATTTAACCGTAAAAATAAAAAGAATAAGGAAACTTCAAATAATAACAAACAAAATTAAATGCAACACAAAAACTTAAGGATCAGAGAGGGAAATAAACTTTTCTTGAAAGATTTCATTTTCTAAAAATGGTTTAAGTCTTTGTCCATTTACTTTAAAAACATCACCATTTATAGGATTTTCAATGCCCACAGCCCCATAAGGATACAGACGTTTTACAACATATGGGCATGTCCATCTTGATCGTAATTTTTCTCGGAATACGTGAAGTCGAGAATTATAAAGCAAAACTTTTTAACCAATCTCAAATGATTTTCTAAGAATTGTTCTATCATGAAATGATTTTATTTTTGCTTTATAAATCCTTGAATTATCATACGCGTCTGATACCCCATGGATGAGCCCATCAAGATCTGGCCCAAACTCCCGGCCCATATCTGAGGCCCACAGGTGAAGGGCCCATCAGAAGCCCATATATTCTCCTATAAATACCAGGTTTGAGCGTATGATTATTCATTCACTATATCGTTTTCAGCAGCACCCTTAGCTGCTCCCCTTATATCCTCAGTCACTGACTTGAGCGTCGGAGGGGCTACGCCAGGACACCCTCCTGGCCCCCTCTTAACGGTCTTTTTCGTGATTTCAGGCTCAGGATCATTTCCAAACCCTGCGTCTGTACTAGTGACACTTGCTGGGAGCGGACCATAAATTTCCCGTGAGTATCACTTGGCGCCGTCTGTGGGAACTTTGAGTTGAGACGTAGAGATGGTAGGAAGGAGAGGAAGCAGAAGAGTTAACTCAGCATCATCGCGTCCTCAGAGGGGACCCAAACCGTCTCATGTTGAGGCGATGCAAGAACAACCCCGTCCGGAGACGAGAACTGAACAACCTCGTCAAGAGACCAGGGCCGAGCAACCCCGTCCTAATGAAAATGTAGGAAACTTGACCCTGGAGCAGTTGGGGCAATTTATCAATCAGACAGTGGAGGAGGCTATGAAGAGGAATCAAGAGTCTGTGTTTGTAGAGGAACAGGCCGCTCGTCAGGAGCACGAGAGAAATGTTAAAGCCCACCAGAGCAGGGTGGAGGAGACGCAACCCGTCCATAGTGGGGAGATTAATTGTGGGGCCCTTAGCTCCTAATCGTTATTACAACGCAATCAGATTAGGGTTTAATTAATCACAGCGGAAAACTTGTTTAAAATTTCTTTTACGACGAGCCCAAAACATCTCTTCTAGATTTATAAGACTAAAAATAGTATTTAATCTTAAATCATAAAACACGCCCACACGTAATCACAACCAATCACATACAAACATCTCATATCCTTGGGACATGCCCCGGTATATAGATACATATACATACATACTGGGAACAAGACATAAACAAAAACCTCAGCCTAAGCTGTGGCTCCCTCCAGAAGTACCCTCTCTGGCCTCCTGAAATCCTGGAGTACCTGCCATTGTCCACACACAAAGACAACAACAGCCCCCCTTGGGGGTGAGCAAATCTACGTATGGAACAACCAATAATATATACTACAGATATCTAAACAATGATATATGGTATGCAATGCATGTATGTCGTGGAGGTATCGGGTCAAATGCCCATCCACTGAGCACATGTCAGAATCAATCGAATCGCTATCAAATCAAATCAATGCTCGAGTTGGAACACCGGCCGATATGGAAATACACATATGATAGCGTTGACGAAGCGCCATCAATCCCACATCTCATATCCAATCATATGGGGCCACAATTTTCTATGCTTTACGGGTCATGTAATACCAGCATAGCGATTGTGTTCACAATCTCCGGAATCCAATCAAATCATATCAGGGTATCCAAGGATCATAGCTCAACGTGCATGTCATGTATCGGTGTATGCATAAAATGATGTGTGTTAACAAAACATTTATTTTGTACATCGATACTCAAATCTCAATGTCATGTATGCCACATCAAATCATCAAATAGGCACATAGACACGTATTCCAATCCAATCCAATCATATATCATATAATACAGATACCTGTCGTATGTTACCCGATCGCAACATACCTCAATTCTTCGTTCCAATTGATGTAGCTTTAATATATCGGTATAATACTTTATCTACATCATTAACATACTCATTCCAATCAATAACATACTCCAAAATCATTAATATGAGTCTCAAATATCATTTGAAACCACAAAAATTCATATCAAATCATAATCATATCATAATTCAATTCCGACTTCGAATATACGTTTATTGTCGGTTATTCTACTACATATCAGAAATTCACTTTCAAATACACGCTATTCCAGCACTTTGATATTTAAAGCTGCTGAAACTAGAAGAAAATTACCTCAGTCTGAAGCCCTCAACGCGACGATCACAAATATATAATTTGTTTCGCGTTTAAACAGCGTTTCGAAGTCGAATCGGAAGAAAGAATTTCGAATTTTCTCAATTTTCTCGAAAGTTATCGTTTAAGAAATGAGGAAAGAAAGAGAAAAATCTCGTTCTTATCACCACCGATACCGCGCTCGGGCGGTAGAATTCTCGCGCCCGAGCGCGAGACATTCTGCCCCTCCCGAACTTTAAATACACCGCGCTCGAGCGGTCATATATTGCCGCTCGGGCGCGACATTTTCTATCCCCGAGTTTGCCTGTACCGCGCTCGGGCGGTCACAAATTACCGCTCGGGCGCGGCATGTTCTGCCCAAACATCACATTTCAGATACCCTGGCGCTCGGGCGGTAATTTTCTACCGCTCGGGCGCCACATGTTCTGTACAAATTATTGTTTTTGTACTATATTGGCGTCCGGCCTTCCAAATCAAATTCGTACAACATCAATTCATATACAATATTCATTTTCTCAATTCCATTGTCAAGATATACATCAATTACATAATCACATGACAATTCCATTAATTATCGATAATCATACAGGATTTACGATAACACGATACACGGTCCTTACATTTCTCCCCCTCTTAAAAGATTTCGTACTCGAAATCTCATCATCACTATATACATAACATGGGCAAACATACATATGTCACCAGTTATAGTACATATCAAAACTAAAATCAGAATAAGGATCAGAATACATAGAATACAATGGAACAGATGGATCAGCATCAAATAAATGCGGATATGCATCTCGCATTTTGCTTTCCAATTCCCACGTCGATTCTTCAACACCATGTCGTGTCCATTGTACTCGTACTAGAGGAATCGATTTGTTTCTCAATATCTTTTCCTTTCGATCCATAATGCGAACAGGTTGTTTGACATAGGAAAGAGAAGGATCAAGTTCAACCTCATCAGGTGCAAGCACATGTGATGGATCTGGTTCATATTTCCTAACCATAGAAACATGAAACACATCATGAATAGCAGATAAAGCTGGTGGTAATGCCAATCGATACGCAAGATCACCAACTCGATCCAGAATCTCGTATGGACCAACATATCGAGGAGATAACTTCCCTCGCATGCCGAATCGAACAGTGCCTCTAAAGGGAGATATTTTCAAAAACACTCTGTCACCTTTCTGGAATTCCAAGGGTCGTCTTCGTTTATTCGCATAACTCGTTTGACGATACTGAGCAGCTTTCATCCGTTGCCGAATTAACTGAACCTTATCGTTCATTTCCTGTATCATTTCAGGTCCAGTCAATTGTCTTTCACCAATCTCATCCCAGAATAACGGTGATCTACATCGTCTCCCATATAGAGCTTCAAACGGTGCCATACCGATACTCTTCTGGAAGCTATTATTATAAGAAAATTCAACCAATGGTAAGGCATCTTGCCATCCCATTCTGAAGTCCATCACAATCGCACGCAACATATCCTCTAAAGTCTGAATCGTACGCTCGGTCTGGCCATCAGTTTGAGGATGATAAGCAGTACTCATAGCCAAACGCGTACCCATCGCTTCTTGAAAACTACCCCTGAATTTAGATGCAAATCTGGGATCACGATCAGATACAATTGAGACTGGCACACCATGCAGTCTCACAACATTCTCAATGTATAAACGAGCCATTCTCTTATAAGGATAAGTCCGTTCATACGGAATAAAATGTGCAGATTTCGAAAGCCGATCAATAATCACCCAAATAGTATCACAGCCCTTGGGCGAACGAGGTAAATGAGTCACAAAATTCATGGCAATATGTTCCCAATTCCATTTTGGGATTTCAAGACTATGGAGCAATCCTCCAGGTTTCATTCTCTCGTCTTTCACTTGCTAGCAGACAAGACATTTAGAAGTAAATTCAGCAATGTCCTTCTTCATACGTTTCCACCAGAACTGAGGTCTCATTGTCAGATACATCTTCCGACCTCCAGGGTGAATACTGTATTTTCTACAATGCGCTTCTCGAAGAAGGGAAGATTTCAAATCAGAATTACCAGGAACTACCAGCCGACCATTAAGTCGTAAAGAACCATCAGAAGAAATCTGAAATCCAGACTGACGTCCTGCAGATACAAGTTCTTTCGACTTTTGGATCTGAGCATCGCTTCGTTGGGCCTTTCGTATTTTAGATATCAAATTCGGCTCAATTTGCAATGCTGAGACAGTGACAGAATTCCAATTCGAGTGAAAAGTCCAGCCAGAAGTACAAATATCCTCATGTACCTTGGCGACACTGACAGAAGCTAGAACATGTAATGCCCAGAACACTGAGTGATCATTCTGAATTGATAGATATGCTATGAGCAATGTGCATAGAGATAAGAAATAGGAGATGAAGAAGTTTGGCTTAAAATGTAGAATTATGCCATTGTAATTCGAAGTCACAGTGCACCCGCAGTGCTTGTAGACACCGCACCCGCGGTGCATGGACAGTAGGTTGGCCAAAAATCCCGTAGCTTCACCGCACCTGCGGTAGTATAAGACCGCACCCACGGTGCTGAGACCGCACCCGCGGTGGTTACATGACCGCACCCGCGGTCTATGTATTATGGAAAATTGTAAGTCCTGCCGAGAGCTCAGCGCACCCGCGCTCCTTACATTACCGCACCCGCGGTGATGCATGCGAGACATCCACCCCTTCTTCTGGTCTTGACACATGGCACATATATATATAGAATTGGGCTGAATCTGTCAATCTTCACTTTAGCTGATCATAACCGAGAGCTTCTTTAGAATCCTTCAACTTCTTCAAAGCTTTGAGGTAAGATTTATCAAAATTTAGCTATCCGATTTTAAATCCGAGTTTAGATTAGTGATCCTTGCATCGACGGTTACAAAGTGATGTAAGTTTCATTTAATTTCAGCATGGTTCGAAATTCAGATGTTTGGGAAATTAGAATATGATAGTTATATTGTGTTCTTGACGTATTGAGCATGATATAATTGTAAGCGGATCAAAGAAATGATATCATATGCATTTCCTATGAATTTCAGCATGTTTAGATGTAAGCTGTACCGATTGTGAGTATGGTTTTGTGTATATGATTGAGAATAAGATAGTGTTGATATCGGTTGAGATTTAGATTGACCGGTATTAAGAATATACGTCGTTATGCCGTCAAAGTCTATACCGAGGTTGATTATTGATAGTGTAGGTATTGACTAGAGTTAGTAATTGATCATGTATTTATTATACATTTCCATTTCAGATTCGTATTGTCAACCGTGACAGCAACTGTGCGACGAAAGGTATAGTACATGTTTTGTTTGGGGAATCACGACTCAAATGAGATCACATTTGAGTTTCCCAACCAAAATCACATACTTGTTTTATTGTTCATATCTTGATATGATTCTGATTGTTACAGAATTGTTTATGAACTTGTATGCAGATCTTGCTACGCTTTGTTCACAGATCATGTAGCATTGCATTATGCTTGTTTACAGATTTTGTATTCATGCATTAAGATTGGGCAGTCTGGAGATCAGGCAGACTACTAGATGTTCGGCGATATCTCAGCTTAGGGGAAGATCACTGCCCCTTTGTAGACGTGGATACAGATCAGGCCGAAGTCTAGGAATAAGACGTACAGCACCTCGATTGGGAGGGTAGGTGACAGACAGTGACGTCTTATTCACAACGGGATCCCTAGAGTTCTAGTCGAGTCGCATCTAGACATGATTAGACTCGCATTGCATGATTATATATGCATGTCATTCATATTAGCATGTTGCATGTTTTAGATTGATTTACTGCTTGTATACATGTTTATACTGGGATTTGTTCTCACCGGTTTTCCGGCTGTTGTTATGTCTGTATGTGTGCATAACAACAGGTGGGGCAGGATCTGGGTCACGACGGAGATGAGCGATGGACATAGCGTGGAGATCACGAGCCTAGCAGATGGACTAGTAGAATTACTTTTATCTTGTACTGTAGTTCACTACTAGTTTACAGAGGATGGATTAAAACAAGAAATGTTGTATCCTATGTTTGTATATTATGCTGATGTAATAAAATCGAGACATGTGTTATGATTAGTTTGTAACATTTGATTGAATGTTAAAAAGCGAAAATTTGACCCACATTTTATGTTAACGATCCATTTAATCCCAAGGAAAAGAATTAGAGCCCGGGTCCCCACAACAGGGGGTATCAAAGCAGTAGGTTCTGTAAACTGAGATAGAGTAGAATGAGCGGGGTAGATCGAGTCATCTTCCTTGCTTATGCGGTGCTAGCATGTTTATTGTTTTCGTTATTACATGTTGTTTATTATCTGATTGATTACAGCGTGTAATAAACTGAATCAGAACTGCTTCTAGTTCAGAGGTAACTGACTAGAGGATGGCTGAGACAGTTGTATATTTTGTTTACTAATTCGTTGGTTTATTAGATATGCCTCCTAGAAGAGCAGCCATACCTCTACGACCAGTAGCGCCAGAACAAGGGAGCACATCCGGAGATGCTATGGATGTTACGGCGACCCCTATGGAGACGTTGCTGAAGCGATTCCAATCCTTTCGACGTCCCACATTAAAAGGTACCGAGAATGCCATCGAGTGCGAAAGTTGGCTTGAAGACATTGAAATGCTATTCGACTCTTTGGAGTACAGTGACGAGAAGAGAATAAAGCTAATTGGCCATCAATTACAAGATATAGCCAAGAATTGGTGGTTGAACATTAGGAGAGCTTTAGAGCAGCAGGGTACCGAGATTACTTGGAAGGTATTCAAGACCGAGTTTTATCAGCGATTCTTCCCTGTATCCTACCGTAAAGATAAAGGTGCTGAATTCGAAAACCTGAGGCAAGGGCAATTGAACATTGAAGAGTACATTGCTAAATTTTCCTCTTTTCTTCTTTTTGCACCCCATGTTTCAGGGAATGATGAGGCCATGGCAGATCAGTTTATAAATGGCCTGAATCCAGATATCTTTACGTTGGTCAATACTGGGAGATCCGATAATTTCTCGGATGCATTGAATCGTGCCAAAGGAGCTGAAGCAGGATTGCTTAGGCAATGGAGTGCTCCGTATGTTGCACCGAGTCCGAGACCGCCACTACCTCCATCCCAAGTTCCTCCTCCTCGATTCAAAAGTGGTGGTAGTAGTAGTGGACGCAAAGAACGGCTGAAGGCGAAGGGGAAACAGTTTAAGCGACCTGGGAGCAGTTCGTCCAGCTCCAGCGGATCAAGACAGACTGGTTTTGATCAAAGTTCAAGGACTTCAGGGGTATATTGCAATAATTGTGGAGGTAGGCATGCGACTGAACAGTGCCAAGGAGTTACAGGTTGATGTAACCTTTGTATGCAACCGGGGCATTTTGCCAAAGTCTGTCCACAGAGAAGTGTACAGCAAGGCCAGAGTGGAAGAGCATCCGGTTCAGTACCTCAGTTTGAGCGGCAGGCGTCATCGGTTCACTCTTTTCAGCCACCTCCAGCACAGACTCAACACAGAGGCCGAGGTAGTCAGACTGTGACTCAACCTCCGAGGCAACAGGCCCAAGTGTTTGCGTTGACAGAGGAGCAAGCACAGGATGCACCAGATGATGTTATAGCAGGTAACTGCTCTCTTTTTGGTTATCCTGCTTATATCTTGATAGATACAGGTGCATCACATACATTCATTTCAGAGCGATTTGCATTGTTGCATTCTTTGCCTGTTGAGTCTTTATCAGATGTTGTGTCTATTAATTCTCCGTTGGGAAGTGGATTGATATCTGTAACTACGATTAGACATTGCATTCTACAGTTTGAGGGACATGAAATTGACCTAGATTGTATAGTGTTGGGTCTAGCTGATTTTGACTGTATAGTTGGTATTGACATGCTAACGAAGTATAGAGCCACCGTGGATTGTTTCCACAAGATTGTCAGATTCAGACCCGAGATGACAGACGAGTGGAAATTCTACGGGAAGGGTTCCAGATCTCGGATTCCCTTGATTTCGGCTCTTACTATGAATAGATTGCTACAGAAAGGAGCGGATGGTTTCTTTATTTACGCTGTAGATATGCAGAAGACGAGCCCGGCATTGGCAGATCTTCCAGTAGTACGGGAATTTCCAGATATTTTTCCAGATGAAATCCCAGGATTACCTCCGGTTCGAGAGGTAGATTTTAGCATTGAACTTGTACCAGGTACCGTTCCTATTTCAAGAGCTCTGTATAGGATGGCACCTATTGAACTAAAATAATTGAAAGCACAATTAGAAGATCTTCTGGCCAAGGGATATATCCGACCTAGTGTATCTCCTTGGGGCGCTCCGGTGCTATTTGTGCGAAAGAAAGATGGTTCGATGCGTTTGTGTATTGATTACAGGCTGCTGAATAAGGCAACGATCAAGAATAAATATCCTTTGCCTAGGATTGATGATTTATTTGATCAGTTGCAGGGATCCTCTGTCTATTCTAAGATTGATTTGCGTTCTGGGTATCATCAGCTCAGAGTTCGAGATGTAGACATACCAAAGACAGCATTTCGAACCAGGTATGGACATTACGAATTTATTGTCATGCCTTTTGGTTTAACCAATGCTCCTGCGGTATTTATGGGCTTGATGAACCAAGTGTTTCATAAATATTTGGATGAATTTGTTATTGTTTTCATCGATGATATTTTGGTGTATTCGAAGAACAGAAATGAGCATGCAGAGCATCTCAGAATTGTTTTGCAGACGTTGAGAAATGAGCGACTGTATGCTAAATTGTCAAAGTGTGAGTTTTGGTTGAACCGAGTTGTCTTTTTGGGGCATATCATTTCTGGAGATGGTATTTCTGTTGATCCGAGTAAAGTGGAAGCTGTGATCAGTTGGTCGAGACCGACTTCTGTACCAGAAATACGTAGTTTCATGGGCTTAGCCGGATACTACAGAAGATTTATCAAAGATTTCTCCGGTATTGCCAAGCCAATAACTCAATTGACACAAAAGAATGCACCATTTGTTTGGTCAGAGGAATGTGAGTCTAGCTTTGTTGAATTGAAGAAAAGGCTGACCAGTGCTCCAGTACTGACGATACCTTCAGGTACGGGTGATTTCGTTGTATATTGTGATGCCTCTCACAGAGGTTTGGCATGTGTTCTGATGCAACGAGGGCATGTGGTCGCATACGCCTCGAGACAGTTGAAGCCACATGAAATTCGATACCCCATTCATGATCTGGAATTGGCGGCTATCGTATTTGCGTTAAAGATTTGGCGTCATTATCTCTACGGCGAAAAATTTGAAATCTTCTCCGATCACAAGAGCCTAAAGTACCTATTTTCTCAATCAGAACTGAATATGAGGCAGCGTAGATGGCTAGATCTTCTGAAAGACTTTGACTGTGAAATCAAATATTATCCAGGGAAGTCAAATGCAGCAGCAGATGCCTTGAGTCGTAAGGTATGTTCTTTGTCCTTATCGACGATAGGTGTTAACAAGTTAGTTGAAAGTTGCTGTTGTTCTGGATTAGCATTTGATACAGATAAGAAGCCACTACGACTTGCTGCTATTCAAGTTGAGCCGGACCTGCTCAGGAGGATCAAAGAAGCTCAAAGAACCGATCAGAATGTGCAGAAATCGATCCAAATGATCAGATCAGGGCATGTATCAGAATATCAGGTACGAGATTATGTGTTGTACGTCAATAACCGCATTGTAGTGCCAGATGTTCCAGATTTGAGACATCAGATTTTGTCCGAAGCACATTGTAGTCGGTTCAACATCCATCCTGGTGGCAGGAAGATGTACAATGACTTGAAGACACAGTTCTGGTGGAAACAAATGAAATCAGACATTGCCGAATTTGTGTCTAAGTGTTTGAACTGCCAACAGGTGAAAGCTGAGAGGAAGAAACCCGGAGGTTTACTTCAGAGTTTATCCATTCCAGAATGGAAATGGGATCACATTTCCATGGATTTTGTGACGAAGTTACCTCGGTCATCCAGAGGCTGCGATGCGATATGGGTTATTATTGATAGATTGACCAAATCTGCTTGTTTCATTCCATACAGAATGACGTATAGACAAGATCAGATGGCAGAGATATATATTCGAGAGGTAGTCAGATTACATGGAGTGCCGAAGTCTATCGTATCAGATCGTGATCCACGATTCACTTCACACTTTTGGCACAGCCTACAGCAGGCCTTAGGTACGACATTACACCTAAGTACTGCTTATCATCCTCAGACAGACGGACAGTCAGAACGGACTATCCAGACATTAGAGGATATGTTGAGAGCCGTAGTGCTAGATTTTGGCACTAGTTGGCAAGATTCACTACCTCTGTGCGAATTTTCTTACAATAATAGCTATCAGACGAGCATTGAGATGGCACCATTTGAAGCTTTGTATGGCAAGAAGTGCAGATCTCCGCTATACTGGGATGACGTTTCAGAAGTACCAGAACTTGGGCCAGATATGATTCGTGACATGACAGAGAAGGTGAAACTCATTCAGAAGAGGATGAAAACAGCACAAGATCGACAAGAAAAATATGCCAATATCAGACGTAGACCGTTAGTATTTGAGGCAGGAGATAGAGTATTCTTGAAGATTTCTCCATTCAGAGGCGTTGTTCGATTTGGCAAACGCGGGAAACTAGCTCCTCGATACATTGGTCCTTACGAGATTCTTGAGAAGATTGGCGATCGAGCTTATCGACTTGCACTTCCTCCTTCTCTATCTGGAATACATGATGTGTTTCATGTATCAATGTTACGAAAATATATGCCAGATATTTCTCATGTCATTCAACCTGACGAAGCTGAACTCGATCAGACTTTGAGCTACGTGGAACAACCGATACAGATCCTTGATCGGAAAGAAAAGAAACTCAGAACGAAGAATATTCCACTTGTGAAAGTTCAGTGGAGTCGTCATGGCATTGAGGAAGCGACTTGGGAGACAGAGGCAGGCATGAGGCAGAAACACCCCGAGCTATTTATATGATGTAAGTATTTAGTCAGTTTTTAATTTTAATACTGTCTTAAATACTTTGATTGAATTATTTAGTTCGAGGACGAACTTATGTTTTAGGGGGGGAGAAATGTAATGCCCAGAACACTGAGTGATCATTCTGAATTGATAGATATGCTATGAGCAATGTGCATAGAGACAAGAAATAGGAGATGAAGAAGTTTGGCTTAAAATGTAGAATTATGCCATTGTAATTCGAAGTCACAGTGCACCCGCAGTGCTTGTAGACACCGCACCCGTGGTGCATGGACAGTAGGTTGGCCAAAAATCCCGTAGCTTCACCGCACCTGCGGTAGTATAAGACCGCACCCGCGGTGCTGAGACCGCACCCGCGGTGGTTACATGACCGCACCCGCGGTCTATGTATTATGGAAAATTGTAAGTCCTGCCGAGAGCTCAGCGCACCCGCGCTCCTTACATTACCGCACCCGCGGTGATGCATGCGAGACATCCACCCCTTCTTCTGGTCTTGACACATGGCACATATATATATAGAATTGGGCTGAATCTGTCATTCTTCACTTTAGCTGATCAGAACCGAGAGCTTCTTTAGAATCCTTCAACTTCTTCAAATATTTGAGGTAAGATTTATCAAAATTTAGCTATCCGATTTTAAATCCGAGTTTAGATTAGTGATCCTTGCATAGACGGTTACAAAGTGATGTAAGTTTCATTTAATTTCAGCATGGTTCGAAATTCAGATGTTTGGGAAATTAGAATATGATAGTTATATTGTGTTCTTGACGTATTGAGCATGATATAATTGTAAGCGGATCAAAGAAATGATATCATATGCATTTCCTATGAATTTCAGCATGTTTAGATGTAAGCTGTACCGATTGTGAGTATGGTTTTGTGTATATTATTGAGAATAAGATAGTGTTGATATCGGTTGAGATTTAGATTGACCGGTATTAAGAATATACGTCGTTATGCCGTCAAAGTCTATACCGAGGTTGATTATTGATAGTGTAGGTATTGACTAGAGTTAGTAATTGATCATGTATTTATTATACATTTCCATTTCAGATTCGTATTGTCAACCGTGACAGCAACTGTGCGACGAAAGGTATAGTACATGTTTTGTTTGGGGAATCACGACTCAAATGAGATCACATTTGAGTTTCCCAACCAAAATCACATACTTGTTTTATTGTTCATATCTTGATATGATTCTGATTGTTACAGAATTGTTTATGAACTTGTATGCAGATCTTGCTATGCTTTGTTTACAGATCATGTAGCATTGCATTATGCTTGTTTACAGATTTTGTATTCATGCATTAAGATAGGGCAGTCTGGAGATCAGGCAGACTACTAGATGTTCGGCGATATCTCAGCTTAGGGGAAGATCACCGCCCCTTTGTAGACGTGGATACAGATCAGGCCGAAGTCTAGGAATAAGACGTACAGCACCTCGATTGGGAGGGTAGGTGACAGACAGTGACGTCTTATTCACAACGGGATCCCTAGAGTTCTAGTCGAGTCGCATCTAGACATGATTAGACTCGCATTGCATGATTATATATGCATGTCATTCATATTAGCATGTTGCATGTTTTAGATTGATTTACTGCATGTATACATGTTTATACTGGGATTTGTTCTCACCGGTTTTCCGGCTGTTGTTATGTCTGTATGTGTGCATAACAACAGGTGGGGCAGGATCTGGGTCACGACGGAGATGAGCGATGGACATAGCGTGGAGATCACGGGCCTAGCAGATGGACTAGTAGAATTACTTTTATCTTGTACTGTAGTTCACTACTAGTTTACAGAGGATGGATTAAAACAAGAAATGTTGTATCCTATGTTTGTATATTATGCTGATGTAATAAAATCGAGACATGTGTTATGCTTAGTTTGTAACATTTGATTGAATGTTAAAAAGCGAAAATTTGACCCACATTTTATGTTAACGCTCCATTTAATCCCAAGGAAAAGAATTAGAGCCCGGGTCCCCACAGAACAGAATCATGAACTTTACGGATCAGGGCATCCGCAGTAACATTCACCGATCCAGGGTGATATTGAATCTCACAATCAAAATCCTTCAGGAGATCCATCCATCTGCGTTGCCTCATATTCAAATCAAATTGAAAAAAAGAGATATTTCAGACTCTTATGGTCTGAATAAATAACAAACTTTTCTCCGTACAAGTAATGGCGCCAAATCTTCAAAACAAACACAATGGCGGCCAATTAGAGATCATGAACATGATAACGTGTTTCATGAGATTTCGATTGACGAGACGCATAAGCAACCACTTTGCCATGTTGCATCAGAACACAGCCCAAACCTTTACCAGACGCATCTGTACAAACCACAAATCCTCCGGTACCTGAGGGAATAGTAAGCACAGGTGCTGTGGTCAATCTCGTCTTCAAATCAAGAAAACTAGCTTCACATTCATCTGACCAAATGAATCTCTGATTCTTCTGCGTCAGTTGAGTAATAGGTTTAGCTATCTTCGAAAATCCTTTAATAAAACGACGATAATAACCAGCTAAACCAATGAAGCTACGGATCTCAGGAACATTCGTAGGTCTTGGCCAATTCAATACAGCTTCGACCTTCGCAGGATCAACAGATATGCCATGTCTCGAAATGACGTGGCCCAAAAATACCACTTTGTCCATCCAGAATTCACATTTGGACAATTTGGCATACAAATGACTAGTACGAAGAGTTTGAAGTACCAGTCTCAGATGTTCAGCATGCTCCTTTTTCGATTTCGAATACACAAGAATATCGTCAATAAAAAAAATAACGAATCGGTCCAGATAATCTCGGAAGACACGATTCTTAAATCCATAAAAATAGCAGGAGCATTCGTAAGACCAAAAGGCATAACCAAGAATTCATAGTGGCCATACCTCGTACGAAAAGCAGTTTTGGGTACATCTTCGTCTCGAACTCTTACTTGATGATACCCCGAACGAAGATCAATCTTCGAGTAAACAGAAGTACCCTGAAGCTGATCAAACAAATCATCAATACGATGAATTGGTTACTTGTTTTTCACAGTAGCCCGATTCAGTTGCCTATAATCGATACACATTCGCATCGTACCATCTTTCTTTCGAACAAATAACACCGGAGCTCCTCAAGGTGATACACTCGGTCGAATATATCCCTTATCGAGAAGATCCTGTAATTGTTCTTTCAATTCCAGGGGTGCCATGCGATTAGGAGCTTTAAAAATAGGCGTCGTCCCCGGCATAAGATCAATACTAAATTCAACTTCTCGATGAGGAGGAAAATCAAGAATCTCATCGGGAAATACATCCAGAAACTCTTTCGCAACAAGAATCTCAGATAAAGAAGACTCCTTCTTCGAAATATCAATAGCGTAGATAAGATAACCCTCATCTCCGCTAATCAACAATCGAGACATTTCCAAGGAAGATACCAATGGAATTTTGGCTTGGGAACCCTTGCCATAAAAATTCCACTTGGGTCCATCAATCGGTCGAAATCGAACCACTCCATGACAACAATCAACAGTAGCTCGATTCGTGGTCAAGAGATCCATGCCAACAATACAATCAAAGTCGTGCATAGGGAGGACAATCAAATTCAGAAATATCACATTATCCTCATATATCAATACACAATTATGCACAACTTTCACAGACAAAATAATCTTCCCTGCTGGCGTGGCTATCGACAAAGTATCATACAACGGGGTACACTCAATATCGTGAAATGCAACAAATGCATGAGATATGAATGAATGAGATGCTCCTGTATCAAATAAAACACGTGCAGGATAATCGCAAAACGTGCAAATACCTGCAATCACACCACCACGAGCTTCTCTCGCCTGATCCTCAGTCATGGCGTACACTCTCACTTGAGGAGGAACTTGGGCACTCTGACCACCCGGTCCTCGATATCGTGGGACACTAGACTGCTGAAAAGAAGGAACAGGAACAACAGGTCTCATCATACTAGGGCCACCTCTAAATCCTGGCTGGGGTTGAGCAGAAGTCGTACCCCTGTTCGGACATACTCGAGAGAAATGGCCTTCCTGCCCACATTGATAACAAGTACCAAACATACCTCGACACTGCTCGATAGTATGTTTACCCCCACAATGGCTACAGTAGGGAGCAATCACAGGACTCCCTCTCTGGGATCCACTAGAACTCGAAGAAGACGAAGAAGCAGAGCCAGTCTTCTTAAAATTTTTACCCCTTGGTCGCAAAGTAGGCTGCTGAGCTGACACCGGAGGTGGAGAAGTATACTGTGAGCCTCCCCGCCTAAGTCCAGCCTCGGCTGCCTTGGCTCGTTCAACTGCCTCTGCGTAGCTGGTAGGCAATCCAGAAACAACATAGGTATACAAAGTAGGATGTAAACCATTTACAAACCTGTTATATTTTGCTTTTGCATTCGCAGCTACATGAGGTGCATATTTCAACAAAGTAGAAAATTTCGAAGCATATTCTGCAACAGTCATCGTTTCCTATTGCAGATTATTGAATTCATTCTCCTGGGCAGTATAATAGGAAGGAGGGGAATACTGCTCCAAAAACTGGGCCTTGAAGACATTCCAAGTGACTTCAATCCCGGCCTCTTTCAATCCAATCTCAGTGGCTTCCCACCAAGATTTAGCTCGGTCCTTCAACTGATAAAGAGCAAGTTTCAGTCTCCGAGCCGTGGAATACTCAACAATATTAAACAAGTGCTCGATATCCTTTAGCCAGGCCTCAGCTCTTTCAGCACTCTCAGTACCAAAGAACTTCGGTGGTTTCAGATCCTGGAATCGAGCCATCACAACATCCATGGACAATACTTCAAATTTCCCAACAATCCTCTAAGTACTGCTACTCGCAGTTTCATTTGTGGGATCCATCTACAAATCAAAAGATGAATATCACAATTTCATATCAATTTCATATTCTTAACATCTCATATCATCAATCTCATCAGATACTTACTCAAATCAAATCACATAAGAGCAAGTAATACAAATAAGTCAAACACATACGCACAATTCATTTGTGCCTATTCAAATGTACACAAGACTCAATAGAGCATTCCCAGCTATGCTCTGATACCATACTGTGTGGGGCCCTTAGCTCCTAATCGTTATTACAACGCAATCAGATTAGGGTTTAATTAATCACAGCGGAAAACGGGTTTAAAATTTCTTTTACGACGAGCCCAAAACATCTCTTCTAGATTTATAATACTAAAAATAGTATTTAATCTTAAATCATAAAACACGCCCACACGTAATCACAACCAATCACTTACAAACATCTCATATCCTCGAGACATGCCCCGGTATATAGATACATATACATACATATTGGGAACAAGACATAAACAAAAACCTCAACCCAAGCTGTGGCTCCCTCCAGAAGTACCCTCTCTGGCCTCCTGAAATCCTGGAGTACCTGCCATTGTCCACAAACAAATACAACAACAGCCCCCCTTGGGGGTGAGCAAAGCTCCGTATGGAACAACCAATCATATATACCACAGATATCTAAACAATGATATATGGTACGCAATGCATGTATGTCGTGGAGGTATCGGGTCAAATGCCCATCCACTGAGCACATGTCAGAATCAATCGAATCGCTATCAAATCAAATCAATGCTCGAGCTGGCACACCGGCCGATATGGGAATACACATATGATAGCGTCGACGAAGCGCCATCAATCCCACATCTCATATCCAATCATATGGGGCCACAATTGTCTATGCTTTACGGGTCATGTAATACCAGCATAGCGATTGTGTTCACAAACCCCGGAATCCAATAAAATCATATCAGGGTATCCAAGGATCATAGCTCAACGTGTATGTCATGTATCGATGTATGCATAAAATGATGTGTGTTAACAAAACATTTATTTTGTACATCGATACTCAAATCTCAATATCATGTATGCCACATCAAATCATCAAATAGGCACATAGACACGTATTCCAATCCAATCCAATCAATCCAATCATATATCATATAATACAGATACCTGTCGTATGTTACCCGGTCGCAACATACCTCAATTCTTCGTTCCAATTGATGTAGCTTGAAGATATCGGTATAATACTTTATCTACATCAATAACATACTCATTCCAATCAATAACATACTCCAAAATCATTAATATGAGTTTCAAATATCATTTGAAACCTCAAAAATTCATATCAAATCATAATCATATCATAATTCAATTCCGATTTCGAATATACGTTTATTGTCGGTTATTCTACTACATATCAGAAATTCACTTTCAAATACACGCTATTCCAGCACTTTTATATTTAAAACTGCTGAAACTAGAAGAAAATTACCTCAGTCTGAAGCCCTCAACGCAACGATCACAAATATATAATTTGTTTCGCGTTTAGACAGCGTTTCGAAGTCGAATCGGAAGAAAGAATTTCGAATTTTCTCAATTTTCTCGAAAGTTATCGTTTAAGAAATGAGGAAAGAAAGAGAAAAATCTAGTTCTTATCACCACCGATACCGCGCTCGGGCGGTAGAATTCTCGCGCCCGAGCGCGAGACATTCTGCCCCTCCCGAACTTCAAATACACCGCGCTCGGGCGGTCATATATTTCCGCTCGGGCGTGACCTGTTTTGTCCCCGAGTTTGCCTGCACCGCGCTCGGGCGGTCACAAATTACCGCTCGGGCGCGGCATGTTCTGCCAAAACATCACATTTCAGATACCCTGGCGCTCGGGCGGTAATTTTCTACTGCTCGGGCGCCACATGTTCTGTACAAATTATTGTTTTTGTACTATATTGGCGTCCAGCCTTCCAAATCAAATTTGTACAACGTCAATTCATATACAATATTCATTTTCTCAATTCCATTGTCAAGATATACATCAATTACATAATCACATGACAATTCCATTAATTATCGATAATCATACAGGATTTCCGATAACACGATACACGGTCCTTACATTAATGAGATGGGGAAGATGTGGAAAGAGATACGGAGGTTGAGGGAGCAGGTAGGAAGCAGGGCGTCGGTACTCAAGATTGGAAGCCCTTTTTCACTAGCCATCTTGGAGGAAGGGCTTCCTCCGAATTTCCGACAATCAAACGTTGGAGAATACAATGGACATACCGACCTAGAAGAGCATTTGGGGAGATTCGAGAACGCGGCTCTGTTGCATCAGTATACAGATGGAGTGAAATGCCGGGTGTTCTTGGGCACGTTGGTGAGGTCAGCCCAGCAGTGGTTTAACACCTTGCAGCCTAACTCCATATGTTCTTTTGAGGACTTTTCAGTTGCTTTCTTGCATCGGTTCGCCAGTAGTGAGCGACATCAGAAAAATTATTTGAGCTCGTTCGGGATTAAACAGCAAGAGGCCGAGACTTTGCGATAATTTGTCCAGTGTTTTAACAATGCGGCGTTGGAGATACCAGCGGCTACCCCGGACATCGTGATAAGTGCTTTCACCCAAGGCCTGAGAGGAGGGGAGTTTTTTAAGTCGCTGGTCAAGAATCCTCCGTCGAGCTACGATGATCTGTTGGCTCGAGCTGAGAAGTATGTAAACTTGGAGGAAGCTCAACGGTACAGAAGGATGGAGAATCGGCCCGGAGGAAGCAGCGCTGAGGGAGTGGAGAAAGGGGGAAGGAAGAGGGGTGCGGGGAAAAGAGAGGAGGACAGAAATAGAAATAGAAGACCATTCTCGTCACATGTTCCTCTAAATAGAAATCGTGATAAAGTGATGGAGGTGAGGGAGTCAGAGGGAAGGTGGGAGAAGTCGCAGAGAGCGGAGGGCGGAGTTAGGATGCCTCCAGTAGACAGAAGAGAGGGATCCTCATCCGGGGACCGACAAAAACCTCGCACGTCTCCTAGACGGGGTCGAGGTCCTCCTTGGATCAACCGGAGGGTGGGAGATCCGAGAAGAGAAGGGCGGGGTCAAGATGCTCCTCGGGGACCTGTCGAGCCGAGGAGAAGAGCAGACGAAGATAACCACCCCACGAGAGGAATGATTCACATGATCTCAGGGGGTGCTACTGATGGAGACTCTGGGCGGGCCCTAAAAGCGCACGGAAGGAGGTTGGAGAATTTTTAAATATCCAGGGGTGCAGACTTACCCCAAGATCCTGTCATCAGCTTCGGGCCGGAGGACCTTCGAGGCATCGTGGCCCCTCATAACGATGCCTTGGTGGTGACGGCGACCATTGCCAACTACGATGTGGCAAGTATCTTCATTGATAATGGAAGCTCCGTAAATATATTGTTTAAGAGCACGTTGGATCAGATGAAAGTCGAAGGATTCGAGTTTGATCCAGTATCCACTCCTCTATATGGGTTCGCAGGCCATGCCATTCCGCCGCTGAGTCAGATTACTCTTCCCCTATCTTTGGGACGTGACTCTCGGCGGACAACAAAGATGATAACATTTACCGTGGTGGATACCCCCTCATCGTATAATGGAAAACTGGGGCGGCCAGCCTTAAAGGATTTCAGAGCCGTATATTCCACGTATAATCTGAAGTTGAAATTCCCTGTGGGAAAGGAGGTGGGAGTCTTGTGTGGAGACCAGAAAGTTTCACGAAGATGTTATGAAGGAATAGTGAAAGAAGAGGGGAAGAGGGCTCGTGTGGAGGTCAATATGATTAGAATAGGGCGAAGCGGGTTGCCCGTGGTAGTGAGGGAGGTTCATGAGGTGATGGATGAAAAGCCGGAGATTGTGACATTGGGGCCCGATGAGAAGACTCTCAGAATAGCCCCTGACCTCGACCCAAAAGTCAGGGAGGAACTCATTATTTTGTTTACAAGCTAATCTCAGCGGATTCGCTTGGTCAGCCCAAGAGCTCACAGGGACGAGCCCAGATGTAGCAGAGCACCGATTGAACATCTTACCGAACTCTCGTCCTGTTAAGCAGTAGAAGAGACATTCCGAGCCTGAGAAAGATATAGTTATAAAAAAAGAAGTGAAGGAGTTGCTCAATGCTGGGCACATTTGAGAGGTGAAGTTTCCTACTTGACTCTCGAATGTCGTTCTTGTTCCGAAGAGTTCAGGGAAATGGAGGATGTGTGTGGATTTTAGAGACCTCAATAAGGCATGCCCTAAAGATTGTTATCCTCTACCTCGGATAGATCAGTTGGTGGACTCCACAGCGGGACATCAATATTTGTGTATGTTGGATGCTTATCAAGGATATCTTCAAATTCCCTTGGCTGCGGAGGATCAGGATAAAGTGAGTTTCATCACCTCTGAAGGAACTTTCTGCTACGTGGTCATGCCCTTTAGACTCAAAAATGCCGGAGCCACGTATCAGCGATTGATGGATAGAGTCTTTTCTGAACAGGTAGGAAGGAATGTCGAAGTGTATTTAGACGACATCATGGTAAAATCAAAAGACTCATCCCAGCTTGTACCTGATCTGGTGGAAACCTTTGCAACCCTCAAATCCTACGGGCTGAAGTTGAATCCTTAAAAGTGTATCTTCGGGGTGAGGAATGGAAAGTTTTTGGGTTATATGGTGACAGAAAGAGGGATCGAGGCCAACCCCGAGAAAGTCCAAGCTATCCAAGATATGGTCTCTCCTCGGGGACCCAAAGATGTTCAACAGTTGACAGGGAGGATTGCTGCTCTGGCACGTTTTATCTCGAGGTCCGCTCACAGAAGTTTACCATTCTTCCGGACCTTGCGTAAGGCAAAAAAATTTGAATGGGGTCCGGATTGCGAGAAGGCTTTTACCGAGTTGAAGGAGTATCTTGCTGAGCTTCCTGTCCTGGCCGAACCGGCAGCAGGCGAGCCTTTGTGGGTATGTTTATCTGCCACTGAAGGAGCTGTGAGCTCGGTTCTTGTCAAGTCAGAAGGATCAGTTCAGCAGCCGGTTTACTACGTTTCGCATGCACTCAAAGGGGCAGAAATCAGGTATTCAGGGTTGGAAAAGTTGGCTTTGGCTTTGGTGATGACAGCGAGGCGCTTGAGACCCTACTTCCTATCTCATCCAATTGTGGTTCTAACTAACAGTCCATTGGGTAGAATCCTCACTCATTCTGATATATCCGGCCGCCTGGTTAAGTGGACTACGGAGTTGGGAGAATATGACATCCAGTATGAGCCGCGAACAGCAATTAAAGCACAAGCCTTAGCCGATTTTCTGGCTGAGACTGTTCATCAGGAGAAGGAAGACCCTTGGAAGGTGTATGTGGATGGTTCCTCGTCGAAAGATGGAAGTGGGGTGGGAGTAGTACTAATTTCACCAGCTGGGGAGGAAGTGAAGTTGGCTGTAAGGTTGGACTTTCGAGCCTCCAATAATGAGGCAGAGTATTAGGCTTTGTTGGCCGGACTTCGAGCAGCCAAAAATGCTGGAGCTACCCGAGTACTTATTTTTTCTGACTCGCAGTTGGTAGCACAACAGATGAAGGGGATGTATTATGTGAAAGATGAGAAACTTATTGAGTATGCTCGAGAAGTGGACTGAGTTAGAGAGAAATTCACGGAGATTACATTTGAACAGATCCCCAGGAAAGAAAATGAAAAGGCGGACGCTCTAGCCAAAATGGTTGGAACAATGGGAAGTTGTAAGAATAGAGATGTGTTATTTCAAATCGAACTCACACCTCACACGAGTTCACCTGCAGTTGAGCCAGAAGAGGAGGATTGGAGGACTGAAATAATTGATTACCTGAAAGAGGGAAAGCTTCCTGATAACCCTCGCGAAGCTCGTAAGTTGAAGATAAAGTGTTCACGCTATGTAATGGTTGGGGACGTGTTGTTTAGAACGTCTTTTGCAGGGCCACTTCTTCGGTGCTTAAGTTACAAAGAGGCTGATTATGTGCTCCGAGAAGTTCACGAGGGGTGTTGTGGAAATCATTTAGGGGCTTATGCATTGGCAAAAAAAGTGCTTCTGGCCGGTTATTCTTGGCCCTCAGTGCTCATGATGCTCAAGAGTTGGTGATGACTTGTGATAGTTGTCAACTTCATGCGCGGTTGAATCACAGGCCGGCCACGATGATGAAGGCTGTCACGGCCGCATGTCCCTTTGACCAGTGTGGAATGGATATCGTGGGACCTTTTCCTATAACTCCTGCTCAGAAAAAATTCCTATTGGTAGCTGTTGATTATTTTTCAAAATGGGTGGAAGCAGAACCTTTGGCCAGAATCATTGAGAATGACGTCCTGAAATTCTTGTGGAAGAATATAGTATGCAGGTATGGGGTACCTAGGAGGCTGATATCCGATAATGGGAGACAGTCCCAAGGGGCCAAAATCGAAGCTTGGTGTAAAGAGATGAAGATCAAACAGGTCTTTACCTCTGTAGCTTACCCGCAGAGTAATGGCCAGGTGGAGTTAACTAATCGGACGCTGGTGCAGGGTCTGAAAGTTCGACTGGGCAAAGGTAAGGGCAATTGAGTGGATGAGCTACCAAGTGTCTTATGGGCATACCGAACCACTCCGAGAGAAGGAACCAGAGAAACTCCTTTCAGTTTGGTATACGGCAATGAAGCAGTGCTCCCGGCTGAAATCGGGTTGGAATCAGCGAGGGTGATGTTTTATGACGAGGACAATGATGCGAGACGCGCTACTGACCTTGATCTTTTGGAAGAAAAGAGGGAGGCTGCCAGCATTCAACTGGAAGCTTATAAGAACCGCGTTGCACAGTCTTATAATCGGAGAGTCATGCAAAGAAACTTTCAGGTGGGTGATTTGGTCCTGAGGAAGGTGCCAGAAGAGCAGAGGGGAAAAATGGACCCAAAGTGGGAGGGTCCCTTCAAAGTTATCGAGAGACTGAGCTCTGGAGCCTATTACTTAGAAAATGCGCAAGGCAAAGCTTTGAAGAGGCCATGGAATGCTTATCACCTTAGGAAGTATTATTCTTAATTCTCGTCGAAGTATTTCACTTTCTGAACTTTCTTATGTAATCCATTGGAATTCAATAAAATCAAGTTCTTATTTTCGAATTTATGAATGTTGTTATGTTATGATGGTGTTGAATTTTATTTTCCTACTAAGGCATCGCCTAGTAGAGGAGCAGAGTTTGGGTGGGGAGAAATTTTATTTTCTTACTAAGGCATCGCGCCTAGTAGAGGAGCAGAGTTAGGGCGAGGAGAAATTTTATTTTCCTACTAAGGCATCGCCTAGTAGAGGAGCAGAGTTTGGGTGGGGAGAAATTTTATTTTCCTACTAAGGCATCGCCTAGTAGAGGAGCAGAGTTTGGGCGAGGAGAAGTTTTATTTTCCTACTAAGGCATCGCCTAGTAGAGGAGCAGAGTTAGGGCGAGGAGAAATTTTATTTTCCTACTAAGGCATCGCCTAGTAGAGGAGCAGAGTTTGGGTGGGGAGAAATTTTATTTTCCTACTAAGGCATCGCCTAGTAGAGGAGCAGAGTTAGGGCGAGGAGAAATTTTATTTTCCTACTAAGGCATCGCCTAGTAGAGGAGCAGAGTTTGGGTGGGGAGAAATTTATTTTCCTACTAAGGCATCGCCTAGTAGAGGAGCAGAGTTTGGGTGGGGAGAAATTTTCGCCTAGTAGAGGAGCAGAGTTAGGGCGATGAGAAATTTTATTTTCCTACTAAGGCATCGCCTAGTAGAGTAGCAGAGTTTGGGTGGGGAGAAATTTATTTTCCTACTAAGGCATCGCCTAGTAGAGGAGCAGAGTTAGGGCGAGGAGAAATTTTATTTTCCTACTAAGGCATCGCCTAGTAGAGGAGCAGAGTTTGGGTGGGGAGAAATTTATTTTCCTACTAAGGCATCGCCTAGTAGAGGAACAGAATTAGGGCGAGGATAAATTTTATTTTCCTACTAAGGCATGGCCTAGTAGAGGAGCAGAGTTAGGGCGAGGAGAAATTTTATTTTCCTACTAAAGCATCGCCTAGTAGAGGTGCAGAGTTTGGGTGGTGAGAAATTCTATTTTCCTGCTAAGATGTCACCTAGCAGAGGATTTAGAGGGGGGAAGTGGATGATTTTTATTTTCCGGCTAAGGTATGACCTAGCAGAGGAGCTAGATGGAGATGATGTTGATTTTTATTTTCCTGCTAAGGTGTCACCTAGCAGAGGAGTTAGAGGGTGATGGTGTTGATTTTTATTTTCTTGCTAAGTTGTCACCTAGCAGAGGAGTTAGAGGGGGAGCTGGATGATTTTTATTTTCCTGCTAAGGTATGACCTAGCAGAGAAGTTAAAGGGTGATGGTGTTGATTTCTATTTTCCTGCTAAGGTGTCACCTAGCAGAGGAGTTAGAGGGTGATGTTGTTGATTTTTATTTTCCTGCTAAGGTGTTACCTAGCAGAAGAGTTAGAGGGGGAGCTGGATGATTTTAATTTTCCTGCTAAGGTATGACCCAGCAGAGGAGTTAAAAGGTGTAGATAGTGAATTTCTATTTTCCTGCTAAGGTATGACCTAGCAGAGGAGTTAGAGGGTGATGGTGTTGATTTCTATTTTCCTGCTAAGGTGTCACCTAGCAGAGGAGTTAGAGGGTGATGGTGTTGATTTCTATTTTCCTGCTAAGGTATGACCTAGCAGAGGAGTTAAAAGGTGGAGATGGTGAATTTCTATTTTCCTGCTAAGCTATGACCTAGCAGAGGAGTTAGAGGGTGATGGTGTTGATTCTATTTTCCTGCTAAGGTGTCACCTAGCAGAGGACTTAAAGGGTGGAGATGGTGAATTTCTATTTTCCTGCTAAGGTGTCACCTAGCAGAGGAGTTAGAAGGGGAAGGTGGTTGATTTTTATTTTCCCGCTAAGGTATGACCTAGCAGAGGAGTTAGAGGGGGGAGGTGTTGATTTTTATTTTCCTGCTAAGGTATGATCTAGCAGAGGAGTTAGAGGGTGATGATTTTATTTTCTCTAATAGGTTAATAGTATCTGAGAAAAAATCGTGAGAAGCAGTAAATTTAAATGCAAAATACTCAAGGTTGCATAAATAAAACGAGTTTGTACATGTCAAAAGTGAGCAAAAGGAAATAACCAAATGTAAACGTCCCAAAAGTCACATAATCCTATGGAAAATAAAACAATGCAGAAAATAACGTAAATAAAGGAGCTCAATCTAAGAATCGGGGGGGAGACTCGATACGAAGCCCTCGAAGTCGATAAAGTCAGTAGGGGCGCCTGGCGGAGGATATCCCTGAGCATGGAAAAGGCCGACTGCACCCTCGAAACCCACCCCCAGGTAGTGAAAAGATTTCGGGCCACAGATCTCGACAAATTCTTCGGATTTTAGAAATTCCTCTTTGAAAGAGGAGGCTTCTGCAACATGTCGTGCCTTGGCGTCTTTAAGCTCAGCCTGTGAGTTCTTTATTTCTTTCTTCAGCTTCTGGATCTCTTTAACTTGATCCTCTATCAGCCGCTGAGACTCCTGCTTCTGTTTTGAGAGCTCGCCGCACTGGATCTGGGACTCCGACAATTGAGCTTGGGACTCCGAAAATGCGGGGCCCTTAGCTCCTAATCGTTATTACAATGCAATCTGATTAGGGTTAATTAATCACAGCGGAAAACGAGTTTAAAATTTCTTTACGATGAGCCCAATTCCTTTTATTTGAATACTAAAAATAGTATTTAATCTCATATCATAAAACATGCCCACACGAAATCAAAACCAATCATATACAAACAACTCATATCCTCGGGACATGCCCCGGTATATAGATACATATACATATATTCTGGGAACAAAATATAAAACCTCAACTTAACAGTGGCTCCCTCCAGAAGTACCCTCTCTGGTCTCCTGATATCCTGGAATACCTGCCATTGTCCACACATAAAGACAACAACAGCCCCCCTTGGGGGTGAGCAAAGCTCCGTATGGAACAACCAATCATATATACCACAGATATCTAAAAAATGATATATGGTATGCAATGCATGTATGCCGTGGAGGTATCAGGTCAAATGCCCATCCACTGAGCACATGTCAGAATCAATCGAATCGCTATCAAATCAAATCAATGCTCGAGCTGGCACACCAGCCGATATGGGAATACACGTATGATAGCGTCGGCAAAGCGCCATCAAATCCCACATCTCATATCCAATCATATGGGGCCACAATTGTCTATGATTTACGGGTCATATAATATCGGCATAGCGATTGTGTTCACAAACCCCGGAATCCAATCAAATGATATCAGGGTGTTGGAAACTAAATTCTGGAGTTTGACAAAACATAAATCAATCGACTAAACCAACTAATACATGAAAGCATATTCGGCAGCTGAACATTCAACTAAAATCAGTTGACACAAACTGATCAGTTGAGAACTGATCAGTCAAAACAATCAGCCGAAAACATTAAAGCTTCTCAACTGAAGATACCTCGGGAAAGATCATTCAACAGACAAAAATACATATCAGACAGCAACTGAATGTGGAAAGCCGCATTGCATAGAAAAACGTATTTCGGCTATTGAGATTAATACGCCGTCTTACAATAAATGATGTAGCGGCAATCAAGAACTCTGTCCAAGAAATGATAAGGAGGCAATCAACGGATACGAGAATTCAAAATTACCGTTGAAAGATAAGTCTATAAATATGACTAAAGAGCAGTTGACAAAGAGACGATTGACCAATCTCAAACTTGCCATTACTCTGTCAAAATCTCTGCTCACACTTATCAGATCTATTCGTAGCAATCAAAGCTACATATTGAGCAATCTAGCACTCTGAAATATTGATAATTCAATAAGTGCTAAGTTCAGTTACTTACAGAGATCATTGTATTATACTAAGAGTTTCAGTTCAGGCAATAGATAAGTCCTAACTGAAGTGGGTCTGCACAAGCGTTGTACTCGATCAAAGTCTTTTAGTGAATATCCTATCCTTGTGATAGAAGGGGTGACGTAGGAGTTATTAAATTCTCCGAACATCCAGAAACATATTGTGTTTTCTTTACTTCAGCCTTTTTATTTCCAGTTAGATATTCTATCTTTCAATCAGTTTATTTTCCGCAACTGCTTATTCAGTTTAACTGATTGATATTGACCGACGGGATACTCAGTTCAGTTTGTAACAAAACTGAATTACCTTTTAGAAAAACATTTAATTTCCTAGAAGTGTTTATTCAACCCCCCCTTCTAAAAACTCCTTAGTCAATAACCGATCCTAACAAGTGGTATCAGAGCAAGGCATATCCTGTCAAAGATTATCTATCCTCAATCTAATCACTATGTCTTCATTCAATAAGATTCCAATGTTCTCCAGGGAAGATTTTGATGATTGGAAAATCAAAATGCAGGCTCATCTAGCTGCACAAGACGATGACATGTGGTACGTCATAACTGACGGACCCATGAAAATTTTGAAAGCAAACACAGCTGTTGCTATTACTGAAGGGGCACCTCACCGAATTGAAAAGCCTCGAGATGAGTGGACTACAGAGGACAAAAGAAAGGCAAATCTAGACAATGTTGCAAAAGACATATTGTATAAGACACTGGACAAAGTCACGTTCAGTAAGATCAAAATGTGCAAGACCGCCAAAGAAATTTGGGAGAAGTTAATTCAACTTTGTGAAGGAAATGATCAAACAAAAGAAAACAAACTCTCAGTTGCCATGCAAAAGTTTGACAACATCAGAATGAAGATGGGAGAAACAATGGATGAGTATGATGAAAGAACAAGCTGTATCATCAACGAACTAAATGCACTTGGAAAAGTGTATACAAATAAAGAAGTAGCGTTGAAAGTAATCAGAGGACTTCCCAAAGAATGGGATGTCAAAACTATGGCAATGAGGGAATCCAAAGATCTTAACAAAGTTGAACTTCATGATTTATTTGCAGATCTAAAAGCATATGAGTTTGAACTTCAAACTCGAGAAGGAGAACCATCTACTCCAGCAGCAACTACTTCCTTAACTGCTGTTAGAAATGAATCAACTGGTTCAGTTGAGAAAACTGCTGATCAGCTGAGCAATGATGCCATGTCTCTATTCATTAAGAAATTTGGAAGATTCATCAGGAAAAATCAAGGAAATTTTCAGAAAAACTACCAAAGAAACAACTCCAGAGAAGAAACTAATGTATGTTTCAACTGTGGCAAATCCGGTCACTTTATTGCCAACTGTCCAAAGCCTAAAAAGGATAATCAAATCTCAACTAAAAGAAAGAAAAAGATATATGAGCACAAGAGAAGGTCTAAAGACGAAAAGAAGCCTTACAAGAAGAGACATGAAGTACTTCTAGCTGATGACAGCAAAGCCAAATGGGCAGAAACTGACAGCGAAGAGTCAGATCCAGAAAGCGTTTGCAGTTCAAGTGAGGATGAGGAAGAAGTAACATGTCTAATGGCAGATAACATAGAAGATCAATCAAGCTGCGAGCAGGTATTTGATTTTAGCTCTATTGATTTTACACGAGAAGAACTCATCTCAACTCTTCATGACATGGTCAATGAGTATCAAAAGCTTGCTTTATCATTTGAAAAACTCAGAGCAAAGCAAGATGATCCCAAAGACAATAAACAAAAACTGATGAATCAGTTGAAATGTTGAGTCTGAAAAGGGAGATTGCTGAACTCACTGATGAAAGAAACAGGAATCAATCAATGATTCAAAAACTGTCGCTTGAAAATACAAAGCTCAATGAGCTCATTCAAGTTTGGAACAAATCATCTAAAGCTTTAACTAATATACAGAATTCTCAGAAATCAGTTGATGATAAAACTGGTTTAGGATTCGGTAGTAAAGATGATTTGTCTTCCCAAGATACTCAACCAAAACTGAATATGAACAAAGGGAAATATATTCACTTTGTAAAATCAGTTATGGTACAAAATCAAGAAGAGTCGAGCAAACTGATTGAACAGCCATCTCAGAATATGAATAAAGGCATGAGATGTGGAATTGGATATAATCCAAAGGGTAAGACTGACTCATGGAATCAGCAACCAAAAACTCTCAGCAGAAAATATTCATATGGCTACTCAAACTACTACAACAGTAAGCCAGTTCAGAAAAGATATCAACTGAACAATCAGTTGAAAAAGGACAAAACACATGTTGCATCATCCACACACCATACACCAAACACACACAAACAAAGAAGGACCATATGGAATACAGCAACAGGACGGTCAGTTAGACTGATTCAAGTCTGGATTCCAAAAGGACTAATCAACTATGGACCCAAATAGAAAAGGGTACCAAAATCTTATTTTGTGTTTAATTGCAGGCAACAGGAACAAGTATTGAATCAATATGGTATCTGGACAGTGGATGTTCACGACACATGACAGGAGATTCAAACTTATTGTCTCAACTGGTTAAATACAATGGTCCAAACATCAGTTTTGGAGATAATTCAAAAGGTAAAACTGTGGGTAAGGGTAAGCTTATCCATGGTAACTTGACCATTAATGATATTTTATTAGTCGAGAATCTTAAGTATAATCTGATAAGCATTAGTCAGTTATGCGATAATGGATTCTCAGTTCAGTTTGACAAACACTCCTGTTCAGTCAAAAACTCAACTGAAGAGATTATTCTAACTGGCAAAAGGTGTGGAAACACTTACAAAGTCAGCTGGAATGATCAACTTTATACACCAGTATGTTTTATTGCATCTAAATCATCTCAAAACTGGTTGTGGCATAAACGGTTAAATCATTTAAATTTTAAATCTCTTGCCTATCTGAGTAAGCATGAACTCGTAACGGGTTTGCCCAAAATAAATTTTTCAAAAGAAAAACTTTGTTCAGCATGTCAGTATGGAAAACAAGTTCGATCTTCTTTCAAAAACAAAGGCTGTAAATCTTCATCCCGATGCTTAGAATTATTGCACATGGATCTCTTTGGTCCAATACCAGTCATGAGCTTAGGGGGAATGAAATACACCTTGGTGGTCGTAGATGACTTTTCAAGATTTACTTGGGTTATATTTCTCAAATCCAAAGACCATACTGCTGCACAACTGATTAAACTCTTCAAAAGGGTTTTAAATGAAAAATCAGTTGGGATTGATCGAATCAGATCTGATCGAGGAACTGAATTCATCAATCAAACACTTTCAAACTTTTTAGAAAATACTGGAATCAAGCATGAGTTCTCAGCAGCAAGGAAACCTCAGCAAAACGGTGTAGCTGAGAGAAGGAATCGGACTCTTAAGGAAGCTGCTAGAACGATGCTTGCTGATTCAGGTATTTCTCAAAAATTTTGGGCAGAAGCAGTAAACACTGCATGCTACAGTCAGAACAGATCAATGATTAATAAAAATCACAAGAAAACACCATATGAGATATGGCATGGAAGAAAAAGCATAATCACTTACTTCAAAATATTTGGCTGTAGATGCTTTATTCATAACAATGGTAAAAATTATCTAAAAGCATTCGATGTCAAATCTGCAGAAGGAATATTCCTTGGATATTCATCAGTTAGCATAGCTTACAGAGTATTTAATAATAAAACTTTGAATGTTGAAGAATCTGCACACGTTGATTTTGATGAAACTGCACTAATCGATAAGCCAACTGATCAAGTTGAGCTAGCTGATCGTTTTACAGATATCAGTCTGGAAGATGATGACTCAGACGAAAGTCGTAATAATCAGAATATCTTTCATACACCTGAACCTGAGATATTGGATCAACGAGCTGAATTGGAAGCAAATCTTGACAATCAGTTAATGGAGCAAACTAATGGAAATCAATTATAAACTGAATCAGTTCCAACTGAAACAGAGAACATTCAGTTACCCAACGAAGAATTTGCTGGCTGTGAAGCAACAAATGCTGAATTTAGATGGAAGAAATCACACCCTCCAGAACTGGTAATAGGTACAAAGTGGGTATACAGAAACAAACTGAACGAAGACAGTTCAGTTGTGCGCAACAAAGCAAGGCTCGTAGCACAAGGCTATAGACAAGAAGAAGGGATCGATTATGATGAGACATTTGCACCAGTTGTAAGATTGGAGGCAATCAGAATATTTCTTGCTTATGCATCTTTCAAGAACTTTAAAGTCTATCAAATGGATGTGAAAAGTGCATTCCTAAATGGCCAATTGCAGGAAGAAGTCTACGTTGAACAACCTCCAGGTTTTATCAATCATAATTTCCCTGATCATGTTTATTATTGGAACAAGGCGTTGTATGGTCTCAAACAAGCTCCACGAGCTTAGTATGAAACCCTATCAAAATTCCTAACTGATCATGATTTTACTGTTGGATCAGTTGATAAGACTTTGTTTAAATTCTCGAAAAATAATCATATCTTGCTTGTTCAAATTTACGTTGATGATATTATATTTGGGTCAACTAACCCCAAATTATGCAAGAAATTTGCTAAGTTGATGCAGGAAAAGTTCGAGATGAGCATGATGGGTGAGCTGACATTCTTTCTTGGTTTACAAGTGAAGCAACTGGATTCAGGAACATTTATTAGTCAAACCAAATATACCAAGGAATTGCTGAAGAAATTTGGCATGGAATCTTGTTCAACAGAAAGTACTCCAATGAGCTCATCAGTTAAATTAGATACTGATCAAGGGGGAATATCAGTTGAGATGACACTTTACAGAGGTTTAATAGGTTCTTTATTGTACCTAACTGCTAGTCGTCCTGATATTATGTTTGCTGTATGTATATGTGCAAGATTTCAAGCTAACCCTAAGCAATCACATTTTTCTGCGGCCAAACGTAATTTGAGATATCTTAAGGGCACGGAAAATGTTGGTTTATGGTACTCTAAAGACTCATCTTTCAATTTAGTTGGCTATTCAGATGCAGATTATGCAGGATGCAAGCTTGATCGAAAAAGCACAAGTGGATCATGTCAGTTTCTAGGAGACAAACTGATCTCTTGGTTCAGTAAAAAGCAAACATCCATAGCAACTTCCACAACTGAAGCAGAATATCTTACTGCTGGAAGCTGCTGTGCACAACTGCTTTGGATTCAGCAACAACTGAAAGATTATGGTGTCGATGCAAAGGAGTCACCGATATTCTGTGACAACACAAGTACAATCGCTATAACATATTGAAAGGGGATCGGTTACGGTGGCCGGAAGCGCAACGGAAGTTTAAAATTTTTAATTTTCTTGAGAAAATTTCGGCCACCTAGAATGCTTGTGCAACAAATACAATAAAACACAAAAATGACATTCATAGAGTGTTTTAGAAATTTACCTATCAATCTTTAAAAGATTGATTGTGGCTCCAACTTTGTTGTCAAACAACAAAGCTCTTCAAGGCATGAAGATCTACAAGCTCCTCCTCCAAATCCTTGAAACTTTCCTTCAAATTAGGCCCACCACCAACTAGGTAGATCCCTTCATATTTTGCACTAGAAAAATATGAAGATTTTTCAAAGAGAAGTGTGTTTGATCTCCAACAAATTGAAGAACAAAAATAAAGAAAAATAATGGAGAGAAAGAGAGAAGAGGATTTCGGCCATATGCTTGGAGAGGGAAGGAAGAATGAATTAATTTAATGTCTTGGTTGTGAGAAAAGCAAAAAGCAAAAGGTGCATGCCTTGCATTATTTTAATAAAAAGTAATCTCCAACCCTTCACCTCCCATGGATGCATATAATATAGTTTTTAATCAAATTAAAAACTTTGGACTAAATTTAATTATCTCAAACATATTTGAGACTATTTAAACATTACTTGAATTTATCTAAGTCCCACTAGTTAAATAATTATTTTAATTGAGCTCTACAAGACTCAATATAATTTAATTAATTCAACACTTGAATTAATTTAATTATTTGGACTCTACTAGGTCCACTAGTGTTTAATTAATTCAACTCTTGAATTAATTTATTTAGTCCATAATAATGTTTATGAAAATCACAATTTTCAATTACATTATTCACTTGGCCAAATTTTAATTTAGGAACACTTCCATAAATCAAAATTTACATTTCTCTCATAGAAGTCACACTTCTATTTTTCTTTACACTTATAAACTCATTTATAAGTCGTTCAACACATTGAACTATTTTCTCCTTTATAGAAGTCATACTTCTAATTTTCTTTACGCTTATAAACTCCTTTATAAGCCGTTCAACACATTGAACTATTTTACTTCTCAACGGGATCTAGAAAGCTAGCACTTGTGTGGCCCTCAATGGTTCATTGATACGACTAGCCGTGGGTTCACATCTCCATGTGATTCGGACTAAACATGTCCTTATGCGAGCATACCCCAATTGCCCAATTCTTACTTATCAACACCTTGATAACAAGAACGTCAGAACTCAAGTCTGATAGTACCCAACCAATCATGTTAAACGCCTAGCAGCATCGCTTACATGATTCCCTAGGTATCAAATGATAGTGCCTGCAAGAACCATTCAATTATGGTTAGCGTACAGTACGGTCCCTTCAACTCATATATCCCGACCGATTCGACAACCATTGGTTTATCGAGAGTTGTCAATGAATCGATACTATGTGTCATGTTGTAGTTGCATCGATGGTGTAATCTATGAAACCCCTTTCATAATTACAATCATACTCTGGCCAGAGATTTCAACCTACATACACATGATAACACATAGGATATCCATACCCGAAGGTAAGCGGTGAATCCCCGACTACAATGCATCGACTCCTATGTGTTTCGACAGAACACCCAACCTTGCCACCTGATGAGCCCATAAGAGTCGGTAAACAAGTCAAAGTGTAATTCTAGCACATAGAGTCTCAATGTTGTCCCGGGTCATAAGGACTAATTATGTACAACCATAAACCAGGACTTTTCCACTCGATAAGTGAGAACCACTTGGAAAGTCCTTTTATGGAGGGTTGTTCAGTGCACTCTACAAGGAGCACCTATCTGCATGTTCGGACATCACAATGTCCCCTACCAATGAAACATGGTACTCACATCGCAGATACTAGTCTCTAACTCGAGCGGCCTATATCCTTCTTAGTGGCGGCTGAATCGACTAGGAACCGTTTAGAATATACAGTATTACAAATATGAGTTTCATGATACTCATCATATGAGCATCTCATATTCTTTCTACTATTTGTATATTCAAGGGCTTTATCTATGCAGCTAGCATGGGTATACAGATAAAGATTTGCCAAAATAATAATTTCAAATATTATTAAAATAAAGACTGCTTATACATAGAGTTTCATTGTGAACACTCGGCCAACACTTGGCTCGACGGGCACCTACTCTAACAATCTCCCACTTGCACTAGAGCCAACTACCCATATGCTTTAAACCCATTGATTCGCGATGCTTGTCGAATAATGGTCTAGGTAAAGGCTTAGCTAGTGGATCAACAACATAATCTGCGGAGCCGACTTTGTCAATAGACACTTCTCTTCTTTCCACAATCTCTCCGAGGATGTGGTACTTTCTCAATACTATTTTGGATTTCTGATGAGACCTTGGCTCCTTTGCTTGAGCTAAAGCTCCCGTGTTGTCACACAACACCGGGATAGGAGCAACTTCATTAGGAATGAAGCCCAACTCTTGGACGAAATTCCTTATCCAAACAGCCTCCCTTGCTGCATCTGATGCAGCAATGTATTCGGCCTCTGTGCTGGAATCCGTAGTATTGTCTTGCTTGGAACTCTTCCAAGAGACAGCAGCACCATTGAGCATGAATACAAAACCAGAGGTTGACTTCGAGTCATCGATATCGCTTTGGAAGCTAGAGTCGGTATAGCCTTCCAATTTCAGTTCTCCACCCCATAGACCAAGAACAACTTATTGGTCCTTCTCAACTACTTGAGGATGTCTTTCACAGCTTTCCAGTGTGGAAGACCAGGGTTCGATTGATATCTTTTTCACTACACATAGTGCAAACGCCACGTCAGGACGTGTAGATATCATCTCATACATGATGCTACCAATTGCCGAAGCATACGGAATGCGTGTCATCGCCACTATCTCTGCATCTGTCTCAAGAGACAGACTTGGATAGGGACACGCCATGACACATTGGTAGATGTCCTCTCATGGACATATCCATCGAGAACGGCTTCACGATGGTATCAATGTATGTGGACTGGGTGAGACCAAGCAATCTTCTCGATCTATCTCAATAGACCTGTATTCTCAATACAAAAGATGCTTCACCCAAGTCCTGCATCGAGAACTTATTCACTAACCATATCTTAGTTGATTGCAACATTCCTACATCATTCCCAATGAGTAGAATGTCATCAACATACAACACCAGGAATGTCACAACACTCCCACTAACCTTCTTATACACACAAGGTCCCTCAGGATTCTAAGTAAATCAAACTCTTTGATTGTACAATCGAATATAAGGTTCCAACTCCTTGATGCCTTCTTTAGACCATAAATAGATCTCTGAAGTTTGCATACCTTATGCTCACTTCCGACAGATGTAAACCCTTCAGGTTGAGACATGTAAATCACTTTCTTAAAATCCCTATTAAGAAAGATTGTCTTAACATCCATCTGCCATATCTCATAGTCATACCATGCAGCTATGGCTAGCAATATCCTTATAGACTTGAACATTGCAACTGGTCAAAAGGTTTCCTCAAAGTCAACTCCTTGTCTTTGAGTATATCCTTTTGCCACCAATCGCGCCTTGAAGGTCAATACCTTCCCATCCGCCCCAAGTTTCCTCTTGTAAATCCATTTACACCCTATGGGAACAATTCCCTCAGGTGGATCCACGAGATTCAACACTTGGTTCGAATGCATGGAATTCATCTCAGATTCCATAGCTTCAAGCCATTTGGATGAATCGGCATCAGATAATGCTTCTTTGAAGGTCCTTGGATCACATCCATGGTTAGGCTCATCATGGCCCTCTTCAAGAAGCTGACCATACCTCATAGGTGGTCTCGAGACTTTCTCGGATCTTTTAGGAGCTTGTATCTTCTCACTTGGCTCTTCGGGTGTGGGTTCTATAATTGTGGGTGTTTCTCGAACCTCTTCGAGTTCTATCATCTCCCTTTTTCTATCCAATAGAAATTCCCTTTCAAAAAGGTCGCATTCCTAGAAACAAACACTTTTGTTTCTTGGGGATGATAGAAGTAGTATCCAATCGAATTCATTGGATATCCCACAAATTAGCATAAAATGGATCAACTATCCAATTTATCTCCCACTACCTGCTTCATAAGCAGGGCACCCTCATATTCTAAGATAAGAATACTTAGGAGACTTACCCATCCATATCTCATATGGTGTATGCCTTTGAATGGACATTTAGTGGAATATCTTTCAATTTAAGTTATAGAGATCGTTTTCAAGTTCATTAGTACCAATCAAACATTCATTCATGTAAATGTTGCAAACACCTTTGCAAAATAAACAAGAATATCCATTTTTATCAACATAGAAATGGAAACAATGTTTTTTACAAAAATAGGTACAAACAAAACATCTCATAAAATTAACTTAAACTATTGTTCAATAATAAGTAAACATCTTCAATAGCCTTGGCAGCAACTCTTGCTCCATTGCTCATACTCTAGAAGGTCACACCTTCCTTAAGCATTCTACTTCTTCCCATCACCTATAACTCATTATAGAGATGTGAGTCACAACCGGTATCTAATACCCAAGAAGTAGAGTTAATTGAAACGTTTACTTAAATTTAGAACATACCGTTTCCAGAACTCTTCTGGGTCAGATATTCCTTGCAATTTCGCCTCCAATGTCCAGGCTTCTTGCAGTGATGACAAACATCACTAGTTTTGTCAGCCTTAACTGGTGTGGCTGCCACAACGGAATTCGGAGATTGCCTCAACAAGGGCACGTTCTTCTTGGGACGTTGGAAAGAACGCTTCTTTCCATTCCCATGTGGATCAATCTTCGTACCAGATGAAGAACCCACATAAAGAACCAACTTCTCATTCTTGATGGTGGATTCAAACGTAACAAGCATATTCACCAACTCCTCAAGGGTCGGTTCCATCTTGTTCATGTTGAAGTTCACCACAAAAGGATCAAATGAGCTAGGCAGCGATAAGAGCAACACGTCGGTGGTCAACTCCGAAGGCAAGATCATATCCATGCCAACGAGTTTGTCCACGAGCCCGATCACCTTTAGGCCTTGCTCATGGACCGAGGCCCCATCTTGCATGCGTAAAGTGATCAGCTCCTTGACGGTAGCATGCCTAAGAGGACGTGTTTGCTCTCCAAAGAGCTCCTTGAGGTGCAAATGAATGTCAGCAGCATTCTTTGCACCCTCAAAACACCTCTGCAGCTCATCATTCATAGAAGTCAGCATATAACACCTGGCTATCAAGTCATGGTCACACCATTCCTTGTAAGCCTGCAATTCCTCAGAAGTGCAGTCAGTCGGAGCCTCAACAGGGGGCGACTCAGTCAGTGTATATGCTACCCTTTCCGAATTCAAGACTATTTTTAGGTTTCTTAGCCAAGTGAGGTAATTAGGTCTGGTTAACATGTGTTTGTCGAGTATTGCAGATATCGGATTGCGAATCGAAGACATTGTCAAAATTTGTACTGAAAAGTAAAACAGATAAATGTTGATGACTATTTAAAATATTTGGTAAGATATAAAGTATGGACTTTAACTTTATAAATATTTACTCCCACTGTTTTGACATCTTTCACTACCCTCTAGTGAAAACGGGAAACTCCTTTCCTCAGTAGGTACGTAAGGTCCAATTAGCGAATTATGATCCCGATTATACAGCCAATCACAATTCCTAAAAGGTAGTTTCCCAATTGCATCACAATGCAACCCTTAACGTAAACTTTTGTCTCACGTTTGATTAGGACCCATTATAGACGTCGTTCATCTTTACGTGTCAAGCCTTACCCATCGATGTTGAACCTTAATGGACGGTCGCCATGAGTTCCCCCAATAATATGAGCCGAAATCATGGGAGTTCCACGTAGTTCACATCACTATGTCAATGGATGTCACAGCTTTCCGGCACCCAAGGCCCCCCCAATAATATGAGCCGAGCCCCGAGTACGGGTAGCGTTCATCATGCACCCATTGTCGATGGAAGACAAGGAAATTATAACCAATTTTATAATTCCCCTTTTCGGGCTTGATATTAATTTTGAATCTTATTCAAAATGAGGGTTTTTTAATTTTGAAAGGTCTCACCATTAATTTTATTTTAAAAGCTCGCCATGTTTGATCGTACGTTTGCCGGATTCATGCAACTTTGTTATTATCATAATAATAACGCACATACTCATTATTTATAACATATCATGCATATATTATAAACAGTAAACAAAACAAGGATGATCAATCGCCCCAATACTAACGGACCGTGTGAGCTAAACACGGGCCTAGGTCCAATCCTAGGGAAATGCACGGGATGCAAATGCAACTATTACATAAGCTTCCAATATTTACATGTCTTCGATCTTCATAATCATCATGGCCACCATCTTCCAATCTTGATAATCCACTATACTAATATTTACAAATAAATATCCATGGCAAATAGGGATATATCTCATAGGGTGGAAACGGGCCATAAACCAAGCCCACTTTATAAATTGATAATTATTACAATCATTCAACACAAAATATCCTAGCATACACCTAGCAAATTGGGCTTGGGCTTTTGATCATCCTTCATGCATAATATCACATATCATACACCATCAATTAATTATCAAAATAATTAATTGATCCAATATTATATATCTTGATCCAATCACTAACCGCCACGATTATAAACTAAATTAACAAAGTATACAAACACCTTTGTCTACTTTCAAATTAATTTATTTATAACCGAATTTCTTGTAAATCACCATTTACTATAAATATTTAAAGTCCAACTTAAATTATTTATTTCATGAGAAAATATTTGCAACTTTTGTAATTTTAAACTTAAGGGCCCAAAAACTCATTTTTCACCAAAAATATTTTGGCCCATTTAAAATTCACAAAAGTGTTGGCCATCCAATGGCCCAACAACTCAAGGCCCATGACACTTTGATATTTCAAAACACATTTTGAAAACCCTAGTCGTCATCGCCGTCGCCGGATTCCGGCCAACTTCCCAAAATTTTTTTTTTTATTTTAAATGTTGGGGCTGTTCGGGCAGCCCCTCGGGCTGCCCTTGCTGCCCGAAATGGGCAGCACCTCGGGCAGCCCGAGCTGCCCGATACGGGCAGCAACTTGCTGCCCGAATTTGTCCCCAAAAACGGCCTTGAAACGTTGCAAAAAATATACTCATGCGGTTAGAAATCGATCTCAACATAATATCTTGTATTTGCTACACAAAAATGTAACCATAGCTCGGATACCACTTGAAAGGGGATCGGTTACGGTGGTCGGAAGCGCAACGGAAGTTTAAAATTTTTAATTTTCTTGAGAAAATTTTGGCCACCTAGAATGCTTGTGCAACAAATACAATAAAACAAAAAAATGACATTCATAGAGTGTTTTAGAAATTTACCTATCAATCTTTAAAAGATTGATTGTGGCTCCAACTTTGTTGTCAAACAACAAAGCTCTTCAAGGCATGAAGATCTACAAGCTCCTCCTCCAAATCCTTGAAACTTTCCTTCAAATTAGGCCCACCACCAACTAGGTAGATCCCTTCATATTTTGCACTAGAAAAATATGAAGATTTTTCAAAGAGAAGTGTGTTTGATCTCCAACAAATTGAAGAATAAAAATGAAGAAAAATAATGGAGAGAAAGAGAGAAGAGGATTTCGGCCATATGCTTGGAGAGGGAAGGAAGAATGAATTAATTTCATGTCTTGGTTGTGAGAAAAGCAAAAAGCAAAAGGTGCATGCCTTGCATTATTTTAATAAAAAGTAATCTCCAACCCTTCACCTCCCATGCATGCATATAATATAGTTTTTAATCAAATTAAAAACTTTGGATTAAATTTAATTATCTCAAACATATTTGAGACTATTTAAACATTACTTGAATTTATCCAAGTCCCACTAGTTAAATAATTATTTTAATTGAGCTCTACAAGACTCAATATAATTTAATTAATTCAACACTTGAATTAATTTAATTATTTGGACTCTACTAGGTCCACTAGTGTTTAATTAATTCAACTCTTGAATTAATTTATTTAGTCCATAATAATGTTTATGAAAATCACAATTTTCAATTACATTATTCACTTGGCCAAATTTTAATTTAGGAACACTTCCATAAATCAAAATTTACATTTCTCTCATAGAAGTCACACTTCTATTTTTCTTTACACTTATAAACTCATTTATAAGTCGTTCAACACATTGAACTATTTTCTCCTTTATAGAAGTCATACTTCTAATTTTCTTTACGCTTATAAACTCCTTTATAAGCCGTTCAACACATTGAACTATTTTACTTCTCAACGGGATCTAGAAAGCTAGCACTTGTGTGGCCCTCAATGGTTCATTGATACGACTAGCCGTGGGTTCACATCTCCATGTGATTCGGACTAAACATGTCCTTATGCGAGCATACCCCAATTGCCCCATTCTTACTTATCAACACCTTGATAACAAGAAAGTCAGAACTCAAGTCTGATAGTACCCAACCAATCATGTTAAACGCCTAGCAGCATCGCTTACATGATTCCCTAGGTATCAAATGATAGTGCCTGCAAGAACCATTCAATTATGGTTAGCGTACAGTACGGTCCCTTCAACTCATATATCCCGACCGATTCGACAACCATTGGTTTATCGAGAGTTGTCAATGAATCGATACTATGTGTCATGTTGTAGTTGCATCGATGGTGTAATCTATGAAACCCCTTTCATAATTACAACCATACTCTGGCCAGAGATTTCAACCTACATACACATGATAACACATAGGATATCCATACCCGAAGGTAAGCGGTGAATCCCCGACTACAATGCATCGACTCCTATGTGTTTCGACAGAACACCCAACCTTGCCACCTGATGACCCCATAAGAGTCGGTAAACAAGTCAAAGTGTAATTCTAGCACATAGAGTCTCAATGTTGTCCCGGGTCATAAGGACTAATTCTGTACAACCATAAACCAGGACTTTTCCACTCGATAAGTGAGAACCACTTGGAAAGTCCTTTTATGGAGGGTTGTTCAGTGCACTCTACAAGGAGCACCTATCTGCATGTTCGGACATCACAATGTCCCCTACCAATGAAACATGGTACTCACATCGCAGATACTAGTCTCTAACTCGAGCGGCCTATATCCTTCTTAGTGGCGGCTGAATCGACTAGGAACCGTTTAGAATATACAGTATTACAAATATGAGTTTCATGATACTCATCATATGAGCATCTCATATTCTTTCTACTATTTGTATATTCAAGGGCTTTATCTATGCAGCTAGCATGGGTATACAGATAAAGATTTGCCAAAATAATAATTTCAAATATTATTAAAATAAAGACTGCTTATACATAGAGTTTCATTGTGAACACTCGGCCAACAATTGGCTTGACGGGCACATACTCTAACACATATTACCCAGTTCTTCACTCCAGAACCAAGCACATAGATGTCAGACATCACTTCATCAGGGATCATGCACTGAAGAAGAACATCAGATTGGAGTATGTCTCAACGGAACAACAAGCAGCAGACATCTTCACAAAACCACTACCAGAGGCTAAGTTTTCTTATTTTCGAAACATTCTTGGTTTAATTGATTTATCTTAAATATTATTAGAAATATAACTTCTTCAACAAAATTAAAAACAGAAAATAAGAACACATCACATTAAGAATAATATTTCATTAAGAATACCAACTTTCCCAATTTACAGAAGAAATCATAGATCCAACTGTATCTAGCCATGCTCTAACCCAATCATTCAACTCATAGATTCGAACTGTGGCAAATGCCCTAGATTTCGAAATTTTATCAACAACATGCCATTCCTTCCACAGCAGTGCCTCTAAAAGACATTTATCCTCCACCAACTCTCTAACATGGCTAACCTCGAAACGAGCAAGATATTTCAGTGCTCTCCTTTCCTGAGCACGAGTAAGAATGACACCACTGTCACTCACATTCTTCAACTCTTGAATTTTTTCCCAGGTTGTCAATACGTTTTGAAAGACATATTTCTCCATTTTTCTTTTAATTTCAGCTAAACGAGGGGCTGACTGATCAGTCACATGAACATGAGTGCTACTGCCTGTATCAGAATCAGACATATTGAAAGTTTTACTGATAATATATCCCATTGTGATCACTATTTATAGGAAAATGAAGAAGCCGAAGAGTTTTAAGTCATTAAATATGTCTTTCCTATTTACCAAGGATTTTTAGTTATGAGTTAATTATTTAAATAACTCATATTAGTTTGAATATTATAACCAACTTATTAAAATTAATCCTTTATCAGATTATTTGTTTATCACAACTGATATCAGTTAGCGTTTAAGTGTTTATACCTCATCGCAGATCATTGTGGACAAAAACAAAATAAAATGACACATTAATCAAAATAAATATTTCATTCATCCATAAATATTTGACAGGATTACATGATCATAAGTTTCCTTCACACTAGCTATCCACATGTTCATCCAAGCAGCTAGTGCTGAGGAAGAAGTTTTGCAGAAAATATGTGAAGATGCGATGCTGTTAAGAGTCTCCAACTCCTTACGCAACATCAATTCATAAAGGTGGCCCTCCTTGAAGGCATCCACCTCTGCAGAAATTTTTAAGTGCTCTCGCACTTCTCTCAACTGGGACATCCGCCTAAAGGTGGTGACCCTTCCTGAGTTGTACAGGAGCTCTAGCTCCTGTAACTCTTCCCAGTAGGGAAGACTAGCATAGAAGACCTTGTCTTCTATCGCAGCTTTTTGTGCCTCAAGTGAAACTGGAACGACGCTTGAACTACTTGCTCCTGCCATTTCTTCTTAAAAGTTTTCTGCTGATACTTGTGACTAACTTTTCAGTCTTATTTATAGGCAAGGACAAGGAAAACGAAAGGACGCTTCTCTCTGTGACGATTTATATGCCAAGCACTATACTCGTCTTTAATCATTACTGTCTATTGCCGTCATTTTTCTTTAATGCATTTATTTAGGGGGAATGATGGTTTAAGAGATTAACTGAGAAGATAGTTGTTAGTGAATTCCTAACTGAAAGGACTCAGTTTTTCCTAACTGATCGTTCAGTTGAAAATTCTACTAATCTTCTCATCAAAGTTAATATATTAAACCTATTATATTCCAAATCAAATGACGTGACTATCTGCTAAATCATGATGAATTTAAGTTTACAACGTGTACACGTTTTTAACCGCTCAAAATTGCACACACATGGCACGCGTACATTTTTTTTAAAAAACACAAAATATTTACGGACTGACACGTGTCCAAAAATTTGAATAGTCACGAACATATGTACAATTGCCCGCTTCATTTCAGTTCTACTTTTTGATTATTCACAAACTGCCGAAAGAAAGAACAAATATCTTTTCTAAATTTCTCTTTCAGCAAATCACCCAGCACGAAATGACGACTCAGATTCCCGCTTACATGCTTAATGCTATGACAATCAATTTTGGATCCGTTTTATCTTTCGGAGATGATGAGGTCAAAAAGGTGTTTCAAAAACTCGAAAATGCTGGTCTGAGAACATTTCTGGGACAATCATCGCAGGATATATATCCAAAAGAACTTCAAGATTTCTATTCCTCTGGCAAGGTTGACTCAGAAGGTATCATAAATTCTACTGTCAATGATCAGTTGCTGGCTATATCTGAAGATTCTTTTGGGGAATTATTCTCTTTACCTTGTGACGGATTAGCACAACTTTCGGATGTCAAAGCATCTGATATTGATGAAATGCAAATCCTTTTATCTGCTGATGGACGGAAAATTAAAGTTTCCGATCCTAAGAAGGAACTGAAACATGAAATCCAGTTGCTTGCTGATATAATTGCTAAAGGGCTCTTAGCAAAAGCAGGATCATTTGCTGCCCTTACATTGGAAAAGTTTCAAGCTATTACTGCTATTATGACTGATCAAAAATTCAACTGGAAACGACTCATCTTCAACATACTGAAGAATATGTTTTTGTCGTCAAAACAATCCAAGGGTTTTGCCGTACAAATCAGTTATCTGTTGAAAGAAAAAGGTTTAGTGAATGCTGATTCTGAAAGATTATCGAAATTCAAGGTGTTCAATGCAAAGAACACTATGCCACCAAAAATCAACCTGGACATTTCTCCTGCCAAATTCGTCAAGATTAAGAAGGAAATTGGAATTGATCAGGCGACTACAAAATCAGAGAAGAAAGTCAAAAATCTATCTCAACGGAAGATTACTAAAAGAAAATTGATTCTGAGTACAACTGATTCAGAGAGAACTCTATCACCTCAGATTGTCAAGAGAGCAAGAACTCAAAGAGTGAGGTCGGTTGCTGAAGTCACCATTGCTGCTGATCAGTCAATAACTACAGAGAGTCAGCAACCGATAGAAGCTGTTCCCTTGAACATCATTCCACCTGACGATTCAGCTAGCACAAAGAGGGAATCAGCTAGGGCCAAAGCTCCCTTAACTCAGATATCTCGACCAATTGGTGTCGCGCCCGCACGCCCGAAAGGCATCAAGTTTTTAGAAATGGTGGATTCAACTCGAACTGGATTAGAAATTCCACACCTCATGAGTTCTGACAAAGGAAAGGGGAAGATGATTGAAAAACCTCGACCAACAAATCCGATTCAAACCCACATTGACCTTGTTTGGGCAAAGGTTAATGATTTTGCAGCTTCAAAAATTCAGGCCTATGATGCTTGGAAGGCCTACCGAACTGAAATTTTTGCCAAGAAACTGAAGAACAAATCTCAGCTGAATAGATTTATTAAACTAGAAGATTATGTTCTGAAGACAGTAAAAGCAGCCTCCATTACTCTGGCTATGGAAAGGAAAACCTACTTATTTGATCAAGTGAGAGCAAAGAAGTTGGCTCATATTATCGGCAAATTGAAAAACAACTATATTCCCACAAACCCAACTGCCTATGCTGATCAAGCAGTGATCACTCAGCTAGATTCTGATTTGGTTGGGTTGCTATCTCAGATTAAATTTTTGGAAATGGATCAGGAATTAGTCATTCATCATGGGAATTCAGACACTGATGATGAAAACGAAGATGACGAATCACTAACTGAACAGCAGAAACCATCGTCTGAACTGGCTCTTGTTACAACTGACGTACCAGTTCGATAAGCTTCAGTCACCTCCAGCTGAACAACAACTATACACCGAAGCTGAGCTTTCCTTTGCTCACATCGATGAGATCATTTCAGTAATCGTTCAAGATTCTCACTTGAGTGAATCTACAAAAGACAAAATTGATCATCCAGTTGATCAAACCAATGAAGAGGCTCCTATCTCTGCAAAAGAACCAATTCAGCAAGCTTCATTTGCTGACATGAATACTTCAACGGACGATCATCTTGCTTGTCAAGATCCTCCGCTACAGGAATCGGTGCTCAATTCTCCACCATTTGATATTCTTAAGACCAGTCATTCTGCTGAACAGAATTCATCTCCTCCACCTACAGTTCAAGGAGAAATAATTGAAACTGTTGTCTCGGTTCAAAATGTTGATGATCCAGTCTCAACTGACCACACATTGGTCGTCTCTGAACACATCACCAAAGAAACAGGATCATCCTACCATTCTCCTCCTCAAAACTCTTCAGATATTGATCTTATTCTGGAAGAAGTTCAGCATTTACAGAATAATATGGAGCAAATGATCTCTACCATTTCCAAAATTCAGAACACGCAACTATCTCACACTCTAAAATTGGATCATCTAAATGAGTCCAACTTAGAGAAAATGAATGCTCTTAGAGTCAAAATGGACTCCCTTGTCAAAACTATAGATCAAACAAAGCAGGGGTTACTCGACTCCTTATCTACAGATCAAGATGCAAACAGTCAAAGATATCAGCGGCTGGAAACCTTTGTTACAAAGCAAATGGAGTTACTACAGACCTCCTTCACCACTATTGCCTCAAGCATCACATCAGATGTCAAAATTCTCTCCCTTCACGTTAAACAGCTATCAGACAAAATGGAGGTATTTGACAAAAAAAGGGAAAACAGCTAAAGAATTATCTGAATGAATCAGATTATTATCAGATTATTATCAACTGATGTTATTCTCTCAGACTTTATATATCTACAAGGAATTCTGCTATCTTATGATTCAGTTGCATAATCTATTATCAACAAAGAGCTGAGTTAAATCTCTTGGTTTTGTCAAACACCATAAAGGGGGAAATTGTTGGAAACTAAATTCTGGAGTTTGACAAAACATAAATCAATCGACTAAACCAACTAATACATGAAAGCATATTCGGCAGCTGAACATTCAAATAAAATCAGTTGACACAAACTGATCAGTTGAGAACTGATCAGTCAAAACAATCAGCCGAAAACATTAAAGCTTCTCAACTGAAGATACCTCGGGAAAGATCATTCAACAGACAAAAAGACATATCAGACAACAACTGAATGTGGAAAGCCGCATTGCATAGAAAAACGTATTTCGGCTATTGAGATTAATACGCCGTCTTACAATAAATGATGTAGCGGCAATCAAGAACTCTGTCCAAGAAATGATAAGGAGGCAATCAACGGATACGAGAATTCAAAATTACCGTTGAAAGATAAGTCTATAAATATGACTAAAGAGCAGTTGACAAAGAGACGATTGACCAATCTCAAACTTGCCATTACTCTGTCAAAATCTCTGCTCACACTTATCAGATCTATTCGTAGCAATCAAAGCTACATATTGAGCAATCTAGCACTCTGAAATATTGATAATTCAATAAGTGCTAAGTTCAGTTACTTACAGAGATCATTGTATTATACTAACAGTTTCAGTTCAGGCAATAGATAAGTCCTAACTGAAGTGGGTCTGTACAAGCGTTGTACTCGATCAAAGTCTTTTAGTGAATATCCTATCCTTGTGATAGAAGGGGTGACGTAGGAGTTATTAAATTCTCCGAACATCCAGAAACATATTGTGTTGTCTTTACTTCAGCCTTTTTATTTCCAGTTAGATATTCTATCTTTCAATCAGTTTATTTTCCGCAACTGCTTATTCAGTTTAACTGATTGATATTGACCGACGAGATACTCAGTTCAGTTTGTAACAAAACTGAATTACCTTTTAGAAAAACATTTAATTTCCTAGAAGTGTTTATTCAACCCCCCCTTCTAAACACTCCTTAGTCAATAACAGATCCTAACACAGGGTATCCAAGGATCATAGCTGTGGGGACCCGGACGCTAATCAAGTTCTTAATCATCTTTGGGACTAATTAATTAATTATAAAACATGGTCTAAAAATTTTTCTTTTTAAAATGCGGAACGTAGTGAAATCAAACTATACATACATATCAGTATATAAAATACAAGTCCTGTATCACAAACATTTATTCAAACTAGGGTTTGACATCTACTATCAAGTGTTCAACCCTATCTCTAGTCCAAGTCCGGTGCCACCAATCTAATCACGATCTCTCTCTTCATCTCCTGGACCCTGATCCTGTCCCACCTGTTGTCAAGTACACATACAGACAAGACAACAGCCGGATAAACCGGTGAGAATATACTCCCAGTATAAATCAATGAAACATGCAATCATATAAACAATATAAAGCATGTAATCAGGTAACATATATATGTAACAAAGTCTGAAACATAATCAATATCAAACTGTCGACAATACTCGTAGCTACATCATTCAGACTAGACTCAATCCTAGTCTAGGGATCCCGATTCCAGAAGTTGGCATGCGTATATCGACTAGCAGTAATAGAAAAGACTCCAGTTCTATCCACGCCGATATGGTATCGATCAACAGTAATAGAAAAGACTCCAGTTCTATTCACATCGATACGGTATCGATTACCAGTAATAGAGGAAGCTATTATTCTATCCACATCAATATAGTACCGATTAACGGTAATAGAAGCAACTCTAATTCTATCCACATCGATATGACATCGATTAACAGTAATAGAAGAGCTACTAATCTATCCACTTCGATACAATACTGATTAACAGTAATAGAAAAAGCCACCATCCTATCCACATCGATAGCCAAACATCCAGTGACAGTCTTTGGCACAACCGCCAATACACCATCTTATGACATCGTGCAATGTGCCCGTGGTGATCCCACCACTAACGGCACTTCTGTCATAAGTTTACTCTTCTAATTCCTGTAATCTATAACTCAAGAAAACAATTATATCAATCAATCAATGCAATTATCAATGCAATAAAGTAAAGTATGTGATTTAGGGAAACCCAAGTCTAAACCGACTCAAGTCCATCTCCCAATACCACATTGACTTATACCTTTCTTTCGTCGGTTCCTGGCTCAGTCGATATCCTGAACTCACAATCTGTCTGGTACTGACAATATCAATAATCTCATATCAATATACGAGTCAATTCCATAACAATCTGATCAATCTGGATTTAATTCAAAATCAACGGTATAACGGTACAATTTTAATATCCCCGTCAATACCAATTCACCAGATAATAGTTACAATCTATAACTCATATCCAATACAATCCGTAATCCCGTCACAATTCAAATCTGTCCGGTATAAATCAATATACTCCAGAAAATTCATAACCATCCCATAATCAGTCTGTTTCTTAATCTGACTTCGATTCTACGATGTCTAACATGTCAAGAACATCATATATGAATCCTATTTAATTCTGACAATAGCATAATTTCAAAACATGTCAAAACGTAGTAAAACTTATGTCAAGTTGTAGCCTACGTCAATATTATTACGGTACCGAAGTCGGATTACAATTTGGACGGACGGATATTGCACGGTTGAAGTTTGAATTGCAAAGAACAAGATTTCCTCTCAATTCTGATTTTTATTTCTGAAGATTCGTACGTTTTGTATATATATATATATATATACACACACAGCCCTCAATGAACCAAGTGGCACATTTCCTTTCTGCATGTCTCGCGCATATGCGCGACATTACCGGCGCATATGCGCGAGACCTACTGGTCTGCGCGTTGAGTTCCTCGGCAGCTCGCGCATATGCGCGACACCTTCCGCGCATATGCGCGGAGCCCTTCACGCAATTCTGTCACTCTCTGGACTCCGCGCGCATGTGCGCGGGTCCTATGCGCGCATGTGCCCTGCCCCTTCTGAAAATCTCGCGCATGTGCGTGTACACCTATCGCGCATGTGCGTGGGGCTCCTCACACTCACACACACTTTTCACACGTATTTGTATTTCGTGTCCCGATTAATCCTTTCATAATCATATCAAATTATAATTCAATAATTACAGATTACTAGGATTAAATTTCCGGGCATTACATTTCTCCCCCCCTAAGATACGATTTCGTCCTCGAAATCACATGCATTCAATCATATCAATAAGGAGTATATACAACAACTGTATACAAAAATTTACATCAGTGAAAAAATGCTGGGAATTCCTGTCTCATATCAGATTCAGTCTCCCACGTAGCTTCTTCAATGCCATGCCGAGTCCATTGAACTTTCACAAGAGGAATCGTCTTTGTTCTGAGCTGTTTCTCTTTACGATCGATAATCCGGATCGGTTTCTCGACATAACTCAATGTCTCATCTAGTTCAGTCTCGTCTGGCTGAATAACGTGAGAATCATCAGGGAGATACTTCCGCAGCATCGATACATGAAAGACATCATGTATCTCAGACAATGAAGGCGGCAAGGCAAGTCGATAGGCACGATCTCCTATCTTCTCGAGAATCTCATATGGACCAACATATCGTGGAGACAGTTTCCCTTTCTTGCCAAATCTGACAACACCTCTGAAAGGAGAAATCTTCAAGAATACTCGGTCTCCTACCTCGAATACCAACGGTCGTCGTCTGAGGTTGGCATATTTGGCTTGTCTGTCCTGAGCTGCCTTCATTTTCTTCTGAATCAGCTTTATCTTCTCAGTCATATCTCTGATCATATCAGGTCCAATCTCAGGAACTTCAGAGATATCATCCCAATACAGAGGGGATCTGCATTTCTTTTCGTACAACGCTTCGAATGGAGCCATGTCAATACTCGTTTGATAGCTATTGTTGTACGAAAACTCGCGAAGAGGCAATGCATCTTGCAAGTTAGTACTAAAATCAAGTACTACAGCTCTCAGCATATCTTCCAATGTCTGTATCGTACGCTCTGACTGTCCGTCAGTCTGTGGATGATATGCGGTACTAAGATGTAACTTCGTACCAAGAGCTTGTTGCATGCTCTGCCAGAAGTGCGAAGTAAATCGAGGATCTCGGTCTGAAACCATCGACTTCGGCACTCCGTGCAGTCTCACCACTTCCTTGATGTAAATATCCGCCATCTGGTCATATCTATACGTCATTTTGTATGGAATAAAACATGCTGATTTGGTCAATCGATCAATCACGACCCAAATCGCATCAGAGCCTCGGGAGGATCTCGGTAATTGTGTCACAAAATCCATGGAAATGTGATCCCATTTCCATTCAGGAATGGACAAACTATGTAGTAGTCCTCCAGGTTTCTTCCTCTCAGCTTTCACCTGTTGGCAATTCAGACACTTGGCCACAAATTCAGTAACATCAGATTTCATTTGTTTCCACCAATACTTTGTCTTTAAATCATTGTACATTTTTCTGCCACCAGGATGAATGCTAAAACGACTGTTGTGCGCTTCTGTCAGTATTCGCTGTCTCAAATCCGAAACATTCGGCACAACAAGACGATTATTCACATACAAAATACCATTTTGAACCTGGTATTCCGATCGATGTCCAGCTCTGACCATAGCAATCGACTTCTGTATATTCTGATCACCTTTCTGAGATGCTTTAATTCTCAAAATCAGCTCTGGTTCAGCTTGAATAGTATATAATCTTATTGGTCTCTGATCTGTCTCAAATACTAATCCAGACAAACAGCAGTCTTCAATCAAATTCGAAACACCAATAGTCGACAAGGATAGTGCACATACCTTTCGACTTAGTGCATCAGCTGCTGCATTTGACTTTCCCGGATAGTATTTAATCTCACAATCAAAGTCTTTCAATAAATCTAGCCATCTCCGCTGTCTCATATTCAACTCTGATTGCGAAAACAGATATTTCAAGCTCTTATGATCAGAATAGATTTCAAATTTCTCACCGTATAAATAATGTCGCCATATCTTCAATGCAAAAACTATGGCTGCCAATTCAAGATCATGAATTGGGTAACGAGATTCGTGGGATTTCAGCTGTCTCGAGGCATAAGCAATCACATGCCCCCGCTGCATCAAAACACAACCTAATCCGCGGTGAGATGCATCACAATAAACGACAAATCCACCAGTGCCTGAAGGAATCGTCAATACAGGCGCACTGGTCAATCTCTTCTTCAATTCGAGGAAACCGGTCTCACATTCTTCTGACCAGACAATTGGAGCATTTTTCTGAGTCAACTGTGTAATCGATTTGGCAATGCTCGAGAAATCTTTAATAAATCGACGATCATATCCTGCCAAACCCATAAAGCTGTGTATCTCTGGTACAGATGTCGGTCTCGGCCACGAAATCACTGCCTCAACCTTACTGAGATCAACTGATATCCCATCTCCGGATATGATATGTCCCAGAAATACCACCTGTTTCAACCAGAACTCGCATTTCGACAATTTAGCATACAATTTCTCAGCCCTCAAAATACTCAGCACAGTCCTCAGATGATTAGCATGCTCAATCATATTCTTTGAATAAATCAAGATATCATCAATGAATATGATAACAAAATCATCCAGATATTTCTGAAAGACGCGGTTCATCAATCCCATAAACACCGCCGGTTCATTCGTCAAACCAAAAGGCATGACAATAAACTCATAGTGTCCATACCTGGTTCTGAATGCTGTCTTTGAGATATCAGAATCCCTGACTCTCAGTTGATGGTATCCAGATCTCAAGTCGATCTTGGAATACACAGATGAACCCTGCAACTGATCAAACAGATCATCAATACGAGACAATGGATATTTATTCTTTACCGTTGCCTTGTTCAGTTGTCGGTAATCTATACAAAGTCTCATCGACCCATCCTTCTTTCTCACGAACAGTACTGGAGCACCCCAAGGAGAAACACTAGGTCTAATGTAACCCTTGGCCAGTAAATCCTCCAACTGTTCTTTCAACTCTTTCAGTTCGATCGGTGCCATCCGGTATGGAGCTCTCGAAATCGGAACTGTTCCTGGCATCAATTCTATGCTGAAGTCTATTTCTCGAATCGGAGGCAATCCAGGAATCTCATCTGGAAAGACATAAGCAAACTCACACACCACTGGCAAGTCCGCCAATGATGGGCTCGACTTCAGTAAATCAACTGAATATACCAGGAATCCATCCGCTCCTTTCTGCAGTAATCGTGTCATATTCATTGCAGATATCAAAGGAATTCTGGCTCGAGAACCCTTACCGTAAAATTCCCACTCCTCAGCCATTTCAGGTCTGAATCGAACTATCTTGTGGAAACAATCAACTGTAGCTCGGTACTTGGTTAATGTATCAATACCAATAATACAATCAAAGTCAGATATACAAGCACAATACAGTCTAACTCAATCTTATGCCCATCGTACTGCAGTATACAAAATTTCACAGACTTCACTGATATCAAACCTGTCCCTAACGGAGACGAGACAGATACTACAGTAGCTAAAGACTCAATAGGCAAAGAATGCATCAAAGCAAATCGCTCAGATATGAAAGTATGGGATGCACCAGTATCAATCAATACATATGCAGGATAACCAGAAATAAAACAGTTACCTGCCGCGACATCATCAGGTGCATCCTGAGCTTGCTCCTCAGTGAAAGCAAACAATCGGGCCTGCTGTTTAGGAGGCTGGCTCGCTGTCTGGCCCCCTCCTGGCTTCTGCTGTGACAGAGTAGACGGTGCTGGCTGAAAGGAATGAACGGCAGAGGGTCGTCTCCTTGTCTGAGCAACTGATCCAGATTACTCAGCTGCTTGTGATCCCTGTGCACCTCTCTGTGGACACACTCGAGCAAAGTGTCCATGCTGCTTACAAATGCGGCAGTTGCCGAACACTCCTCTGCACTGCTCTGTGGAATGCCTCCCTCCACAGGTGCTACAGTATGGTCCTGTGTAACTCTGGCCCTGACTAGTTTGTCTAGAGCCACTCGAACTAGAGGAGCTACTCCCAGCTTTCTTGAATTTCTTCCCCTTAGCCTTCAGGAAGTCTTTCTTCCCACTTCCACCGCCGCTCTCAAATCGAGGAAATGGTGGAGGCATCTGTGAACTCGGTGTTGAAGGCACAAACGAAGCCTTTTTCTGTCTTATTAATCCGGCTTCAGCTCCTTTAGCTCGATTCAGAGCATCAGTGAAATTGTTTGGCCTTCCGGTATTCACCAGGGTAAATATTTCAAGATTTAGACCATTTATGAACTGGTCTGCAACGGCCTCATCACTCCCAGCCACATGAGGGGCAAATCGAAGCAGAGTAGAGAACTTAGCCACATAATCCTTAATGTTTAACTGGCCTTGTTTCAAGTTTGCAAACTCGGCTCCCTTGTCCTTCCTATATGAAACTGGAAAGAACCGTAGATAAAATTCAGTCTTAAACACATTCCAGGTAATGGCCGTACCTCGTAATTCCAAAGCCCGTTTTGTCGTGTTCCACAAGTGTTTAGCAACGTCATGCATCTGGTGTCCGATCAGTTTCACCCTTTTTTCTTCAGTATATTCCAAAGATTCGAACAACGATTCAATATCGTCCAACCAACTTTCACATTCCACGGAATTCTCCGTCCCTTTCAAAGTCGGTGGATGGAATGACTGAAATCTTTTCAACAATTGCTCCATTAGAGTAGGGGTCACATCCATAGGAGGATTCGATGTACTTCCCTGTTCTGGTATCCTTCTCGGAGGCATATCTGATAATCGAAGAGGTTAGTAATTTCAAATACCACTTACCAGTTTCAATCCTCCTTGGATCATCTTACAGCTGATCCATTCCAATAATATACAATACCATATCAATATCAGATAATTCAGGTAGCATATATTAAAACAGGAATCATGCTAGCAATCAAAAGCAGGAAAGAAAATAAATCCACCCCGCTCACTAGCTTCTAACTCAGTCTAAGGGATCTATGGCTCTGATACCACCTGTTGTGGGGACCCGGACGCTAATCAAGTTCTTAATCATCTTTGAGACTAATTAATTAATTATAAAATAGGGTCTAAAAATTTTTCTTTTTAAAATGCGGAACGTAGTGAAATCAAACTATACATACATATCAGTATGTAAAATACAAGTCCTCTATCACAAACATTTATTCAAACTAGGGTTTGACATCTACTATCAAGTGTTCAACCCTATCTCTAGTCCAAGTCCGGTGCCACCACTCTAATCACAATCTCTCTCTTCATCTCCTGGACCCTGATCTTGTCCCACCTGTTGTCAAGTACACATACAGACAAGACAACAGCCGGATAAACCGGTGAGAATATACTCCCAGTATAAATCAACGAAACATGCAATCATATAAACAATATAAAGCATGTAATCAGGTAACATATATATGTAACAAAGTCTGAAACATAATCAATATCAAACTGTCGACAATACTCATAGCTACATCATTAAGACTAGACTCAATCCTAGTCTAGGGATCCCGATTCCAGAAGTTGGCATGCGTATATCGACTAGCAGTAATAGAAAAGACTCCAGTTCTATCCACGCCGATATGGTATCGATCAACAGTAATAGAAAAGACTCCAGTTCTATTCACATCGATACGGTATCGATTACCAGTAATATAGGAAGCTATTATTCTATCCACATCAATATAGTACCGATTAACAGTAATAGAAGCAACTCTAATTCTATCCACATCGATATGACATCGATTAACAGTAATAGAAGAGCTACTAATCTATCCACATCGATACAATACTGATTAACAGTAATAGAAAAAGCCACCATCCTATCCACATCGATAGCCAAACATCCAGTGACAGTCTTTGGCACAACCGCCAATACACCATCTTATGACATCGTGCAATGTGCCCGTGGTGATCCCACCACTAACGGCACTTCTGTCATATGATTACTCTTCTAAAACCTGTAATCTATAACTCAAGAAAACAAGTATATCAATCAATCAATGCAATTATCAATGCAATAAAGTAAAGTATGTGATTTAGGGAAACCCAAGTCTAAACCGACTCAAGTCCATCTCCCAATACCACATTGACTTATACCTTTCTTTCGTCAGTTCATGGCTCAGTCGATATCCTGAACTCACAATCTGTCTGGTACTGACAATATCAATAATCTCATATCAATATACGAGTCAATTCCATAACAATCTGATCAATCAGGATTTAATTCAAAATCAACGGTATAACGGTACAATTTTAATATCCCCGTCAATACCAATTCACCAGATAACAGTTACAATCTGTAATTCATATCCAATACAATCCGTAATCCCGTCACAATTCAAATCTGTCCGGTATAAATCAATATACTCCAGAAAATTCATAACCATCCCATAATCAGTCTGTTTCTTAATCTGACTTCGATTCTACGATGTCTAACATGTCAAGAAAATCATGTATGAATCCTATTTAATTCTGACAATAGCATAATTTCAAAACATGTCAAAACGTAGTAAAACTTATGTCAAGTTGTAGCCTACGTCAATATTATTACGGTACCGAAGTCGGATTACAATTTGGACGGACGGATATTGCACGGTTGAAGTTTGAATTACAAAGAACAAGATTTCCTCTCAATTCTGATTTTTATTTTTGAAGATTCGTACGTTTTGTATATATATATATATATACACACAGCCCTCAATGAACCAAGTGGCACATTTCCTTTCTGCATGTCTCGCGCATATGCGCGACATTACCGGCGCATATGCGCGAGACCTACTGGTCTGCGCGTTGAGTTCCTCGGCAGCTCGCGCATATGCGCAACACCTTCCGCGCATATGCGCGGAGCCCTTCACGCAATTCTGTCACTCTCTGGACTCCGCGCGCATGTGCGCGGGTCCTATGCGCGCATGTGCCCTGCCCCTTCTGAAAATCTCGCGCATGTGCGTGTACACCTATCGCGCATGTGCGTGGGGCTCCTCACACTCACACACACTTTTCACACGTATTTGTATTTCGTGTCCCGATTAATCCTTTCATAATCATATCAAATTATAATTCAATAATTACAGATTACTAGGATTAAATTTCCGGGCATTACATTTCTCCCCCCTAAGATACGATTTCGTCCTCGAAATCACATGCATTCAATCATATCAATAAGGAGTATATACAAAAACTGTATACAAAAATTTACATCAGTGAAATAATGCTGGGAATTCCTGTCTCATATCAGATTCAGTCTCCCACGTAGCTTCTTCAATGCCATGCCGAGTCCATTGAACTTTCACAAGAGGAATCGTCTTTGTTCTGAGCTGTTTCTCTTTACGATCGATAATCCGGATCGGTTTCTCGACATAACTCAATGTCTCATCCAGTTTAGTCTCGTCTGGCTGAATAACGTGAGAATCATTAGGGAGATACTTCCGCAGCATCGATACATGAAAGACATCATGTATCTCAGACAATGAAGGCGGCAAGGCAAGTCGATAGGCACGATCTCCTATCTTCTCGAGAATCTCATATGGACCAACACATCGTGGAGACAGTTTCCCTTTCTTGCCAAATCTGACAACACCTCTGAAAGGAGAAATCTTCAAGAATACTCGGTCTCCTACCTCGAATACCAACGGTCGTCGTCTGAGGTTGGCATATTTGGCTTGTCTGTCCTGAGCTGCCTTCATTTTCTTCTGAATCAGCTTTATCTTCTCAGTCATATCTCTGATCATATCAGGTCCAATCTCAGGAACTTCAGAGATATCATCCCAATACAGAGGGGATCTGCATTTCTTTTCGTACAACGCTTCGAATGGAGCCATGTCAATACTCGTTTGATAGCTATTGTTGTACGAAAACTCGCGAAGAGGCAATGCATCTTGCCAGTTAGTACTAAAATCAAGTACTACAGCTCTCAGCATATCTTCCAATGTCTGTATCGTACGCTCTGACTGTCCGTCAGTCTGTGGATGATATGCGGTACTAAGATGTAACTTCGTACCAAGAGCTTGTTGCAGGCTCTGCCAGAAGTGCGAAGTAAATCGAGGATCTCGGTCTGAAACCATCGACTTCGGCACTCCGTGCAGTCTCACCACTTCCTTGATGTAAATATCCGCCATCTGGTCATATCTATACGTCATTTTGTATGGAATAAAACATGCTGATTTGGTCAATCGATCAATCACGACCCAAATCGCATCAGAGCCTCGGGAGGATCTCGGTAATTGTGTCACAAAATCCATGGAAATGTGATCCCATTTCCATTCAGGAATGGACAAACTATGTAGTAGTCCTCCAGGTTTCTTCCTCTCAGCTTTCACCTGTTGGCAATTCAGACACTTGGCCACAAATTCAGTAACATCAGATTTCATTTGTTTCCACCAATACTGTGTCTTTAAATCATTGTACATTTTTCTGCCACCAGGATGAATGCTAAAACGACTGTTGTGCGCTTCTGTCAGTATTCGCTGTCTCAAATCCGAAACATTCGGCACAACAAGACGATTATTCACATACAAAATACCATTTTGAACCTGGTATTCCGATCGATGTCCAGCTCTGACCATAGCAATCGACTTCTGTATATTCTGATCACCTTTCTGAGCTGCTTTAATTCTCAAAATCAGCTCTGGTTCAGCTTGAATAGTATATAATCTTATTGGTCTCCGATCTGTCTCAAATACTAATCCAGACAAACAGCAGTCTTCAATCAAATTCGAAACACCAATAGTCGACAAGGATAGTGCACATACCTTTCGACTTAGTGCATCAGCTGCTGCATTTGACTTTCCCGGATAGTATTTAATCTCACAATCAAAGTCTTTCAATAAATCTAGCCATCTCCGCTGTCTCATATTCAACTCTGATTGCGAAAACAGATATTTCAAGCTCTTATGATCAGAATAGATTTCAAATTTCTCACCGTATAAATAATGTCGCCATATCTTCAGTGCAAAGACTATGGCTGCCAATTCAAGATCATGAATTGGGTAACGAGATTCGTGGGATTTCAGCTGTCTCGAGGCATAAGCAATCACATGCACTCGCTGCATCAAAACACAACCTAATCCGCGGTTAGATGCATCACAATAAACGACAAATCCACCAGTGCCTGAAGGAATCGTAAATACAGGCGCACTGGTCAATCTCTTCTTCAATTCGAGGAAACTGGTCTCACATTCTTCTGACCAGACAATTGGAGCATTTTTCTGAGTCAACTGTGTAATCGATTTGGCAATGCTCAAGAAATCTTTAATAAATCGACGATCATATCCTGCCAAACCCATAAAGCTGTGTATCTCTGGTACAGATGTCGGTCTCGGCCACGAAATCACTGCCTCAACCTTACTGGGATCAACTGATATCCCGTCTCCGATATGTCCCAGAAATACCACCTGTTTCAACCAGAACTCGCATTTCGACAATTTAGCATACAATTTCTCAGCCCTCAAAATACTCAGCACAGTCCTCAGATGATTAGCATGCTCAATCATATTCTTTGAATAAATCAAGATATCATCAATGAATTGATAACAAAATCATCCAAATATTTCTGAAAGACGCGGTTCATCAATCCCATAAACACCGCCGGTTCATTCGTCAAACCAAAAGGCATGACAATAAACTCATAGTGTCCATACCTGGTTCTGAATGCTGTCTTTGAGATATCAGAATCCCTGACTCTCAGTTGATGGTATCCAGATCTCAAGTCGATCTTGGAATACACAGATGAACCCTGCAACTGATCAAACAGATCATCAATACGAGACAATGGATATTTATTCTTTACCGTTGCCTTGTTCAGTTGTCGGTAATCTATACAAAGTCTCATCGACCCATCCTTCTTTCTCACGAACAGTACTGGAGCACCCCAAGGAGAAACACTAGGTCTAATGTAACCCTTGGCCTGTAAATCCTCCAACTGTTCTTTCAACTCTTTCAGTTCGATCGGTGCCATCCGGTATGGAGCTCTCGAAATCGGAACTGTTACTGGCATCAATTCTATGCTGAAGTCTATTTCTCGAATCGGAGGCAATCCAGGAATCTCATCTGGAAAGACATCAGCAAACTCACACACCACTGGCAAGTCCGCCAATGATGGGCTCGACTTCAGTAAATCAACTGAATATACCAGGAATCCATCCGCTCCTTTCTGCAATAATCGTGTCGTATTCATTGCAGATATCAAAAGAATTATGGCTCGAGAACCCTTACCGTAAAATTCCCACTCCTCAGCCATTTCAGGTCTGAATCGAACTATCTTGTGGAAACAATCAACTGTAGCTCGGTACTTGGTTAATGTATCAATACCAATAATACAATCAAAGTCAGATATTCCAAGCACAATACAGTCTAACTCAATCTTATGCCCATCGTACTGCAGTATACAAAATTTCAAAGGCTTCAATGATATCAAACCTGTCCCTAACGGAGACGAGACAGATACTACAGTAGCTAAAGACTCAATAGGCAAAGAATGCATCAAAGAAAATCGCTCAGATATGAAAGTATGGGATGCACCAGTATCAATCAATACATATGCAGGATAACCAGAAATAAAACAGTTACCTGCCACGACATCATCAGGTGCATCCTGAGCTTGCTCCTCAGTCAAAGCAAAAAATCGGGCCTGCTGTTTAGGAGGCTGGCTCGCTGTCTGGCCCCCTCCTGGACTCTGCTGTGACAGAGTAGACGGTGCTGGCTGAAAGGAATGAACGGCAGAGGGTCGTCTCCCTGTCTGAGCAACTGATCCAGATGACTCAGCTGCCTGTGATCCCTGTGCACCTCTCTGTGGACACACTCGAGCAAAGTGTCCATGCTGCTTACAAATGCGGCAGTTGCCGAACACTCCTCTGCACTGCTCTGTGGAATGCCTCCCTCCACAGGTGCTACAGTATGGTCCTGTATAACTCTGACCCTAACTAGTCTGTCTAGAGCCACTCGAACTAGAGGAGCTACTCCCAGCTTTCTTGAATTTCTTCCCCTTAGCCTTCAGGAAGTCTTTCTTCCCACTTCCACCGCCGCTCTCAAATCGAGGAAATGGTGGAGGCATCTGTGAACTCGGTGCTGAAGGCACAAATGAAGCCTCTTTCTGTCTTATCAATCCGGCTTCAGCTCCCTTAGCTCGATTCAGAGCATCAGTGAAATTGTTTGGCCTTCCGGTATTCACCAGGGTAAAGATTTCAGGATTTAGACCATTTATGAACTGGTCTGCAACGGCCTCATCACTCCCAGCCACATGAGGGGCAAATTGAAGCAGAGTAGAGAACTTAGCCACATAATCCTCAATGTTTAACTGGCCTTGTTTCAAGTTTGCAAACTCGGCTCCCTTGTCCTTCCTATATGAAACTGGAAAGAACCGTAGATAAAATTCAGTCTTAAACAAATTCCAGGTAATGGCCGTACCTCGTAATTCCAAAGCCCGTTTTGTCATGTTCCACCAGTGTTTAGCAACGTCATGCATCTGGTGTCCGATCAATTTCACCCTTTTTTCCTCAGTATATTCCGAAGATTCGAACAACGATTCAATATCGTCCAACCAACTTTCACATTCCACGGAATTCTCCGTCCCTTTCAAAGTCGGTGGATGGAATGACTGAAATCTTTTCAACAATTGCTCCATTGGAGTAGGGGTCACATCCATAGGAGGATTCGATGTACTTCCCTGTTCTGGTATCCTTCTCGGAGGCATATCTGATAATCGAAGAGGTTAGTAATTCCAAATACCACTTACCAGTTTCAATCCTCCTCGGATCATCTTACAGCTGATCCATTCCAATAATATACAATACCATATCAATATCAGATAATTCAGGTAGCATATATTAAAACAGGAATCATGCTAGCAATCAAAAGTAGGAAAGAAAATTAATCTACCCCGCTCACTAGCTTCTAACTCAGTCTAAGGGATCTATGGCTCTGATACCACCTGTTATGGGGACCCGGACGCTAATCAAGTTCTTAATCATCTTTGGGACTAATTAATTAATTATAAAACAGGGTCAAAAATTTTTCTTTTTAAAATGCGGAACGTAGTGAAATCAAACTATACATACATATCAGTATATAAAATACAAGTCTTGTATCACAAACATTTATTCAAACTAGGGTTTGACATCTACTATCAAGTATTCAACCCTATCTCTAGTCTAAGTCCGGTGCCACCACTCTAATCACGATCTCTCTCTTCATCTCCTGGACCCTGATCCTGTCCCACCTGTTGTCAAGTACACATACAGAAAAGACAACAGCCGGATAAACCGATGAGAATATACTCCCAGTATAAATCAACGAAACATGCAATCATATAAACAATATAAAGCATGTAATCAGGTAACATATATATGTAACAAAGTTTGAAACATAATCAATATCAAACTGTCGACAATACTCGTAGCTACATCATTCAGACTAGACTCAATCCTAGTCTAGGGATCCCGATTCCAGAAGTTGGCATGCGTATATCGACTAGCAGTAATAGAAAAGACTCCAGTTCTATCCATGTTAGAGTAGGTGCCCGTCGAGCCAAGTGTTGGCCGAGTGTTCACAATGAAACTCTATGTATAAACGATCTTTATTTTAATTATATTTGAAATTATTGTTTTGGCACATCTTTATCTGTATACCCATGCTAGTTGCATAGATAAAGTCCTTGAATATACAAATAGTAGAAAGAATATGAGATACTCATGAGATGAGTATCATGAAACTCATATTTGGAATACTGTAAATTCTAAACGGTTCCTAGTCGATTCAGCCGCCACTAAGAAGGATATAGGCCGCTCGAGTTAGAGACTAGTATCTGCGATGTGAGTACCATGTTTCATTGGTAGGGGACATTGTGATGTCCGAACATGCAGATAGGTGCTCCTTGTAGAGTGCACTGAACAACCCTCCATAAAAGGACTTTCCAAGTGGTTCTCACTTATCGAGTGGAATAGTCCTAGTTTATGGTTGTACACCATTAGTCCTTATGACCCGGGACAACATTGAGACTCTATGTGCTAGAATTACACTTTGGCTTGTTTACCGACTCTCATGGGGTCATCAGGTGGCAAGGTTGGGTGTTCTGTCGAAACGTATAGGAGTCGATGCATTGTAGTCGGGGATTCACCACTTACCTTCGGGTATGGATATCCTATGTGTTCTCATGTGTATGTAGATTGAAATCTCTGATCAGAGTATGGTGGTAATTATGAAAGGAGTTTCATAGATTACACCATCGATGCAACTACGGCATGACACATAGTATCGATTCATTGACAACTCTCGATAAACCAATGGTTGTCGAATCGGTCGGGATATATGAGTTGAAGGGACCGTACTGTACGCTAACCATAATTGAATGGTTCTTGCAGGCACTATCATTTGATACCTAGGGAATCATGTAAGCGATGTTGCTAGGCGTTTAACATGATTTGTTGGGTGCTATCAGACTTGAGTTCTGACGTTCTTGTTATCAAGGAGTTGATAAGTAAGAATGGAGCAATTGGGGTATGCTCATATAAGGACATGTTTAGTCCGAATCACATGGAGATGTGAACCCACGGCTAGTTGTATCAATGAACCATTGAGGGCCACACAAGTGCTAGCTTTCTAGATCCCGTTGAGAAGTAAAATAGTTCAATGTGTTGAACGACTTATAAATGAGTTTATAAGTGTATGGAAAAATAGAAGTATGACTTCTATGAGAGAAATGTAAATTTTAATTTATGGAAGTGTTCCTAAATTAAAATTTGGCCAATTGAATAATGTATTTTAAAATTGTGATTTTCATAAACATTATTATGGACTAAATTAAATTAATTCAAGTGTTGAATCAATTAAACACTAGTGGACCTAGTAGAGTCCAAATAATTAAATTAATTCAAGTTTTGAATTAATTAAATTATATTGAGTCTTGTAGAGCTCAATTTAAATTAATTATTTAACTAGTGGGACTTGGGTAAATTCAAGTAATGTTTAATTAATCTCAAATATGTTTGAGATAATTAAATTTAGTCCATGGTTTTTATTTTGATAATAAACCATATAATATGCATGCATGGGAGGTGAAGGGTTGGAGACAACTTTTGCAACTATCAAGGCTTGGCATGCTACTTTTGTCTCTACTTTTTGCAAGTCCAAGACAAGTCTCCCTTCCCCTTCATTCAAGCATAATGGCCGAAAATATACACACAATTCCATCAAGTTTTCTCTCAATTTTTCTCTTCAAGTGTTGAGGAAGAAAAATACTTCTCTTTGAAAAATCCTTTTATTTTTCTAGTGCAAAATAAAAGGGGTTCTAGTTTGCTAGTGGTGGGCCTAATTTTGAAGGAAAGATTCAAGAACAAGGTGAAGCTTGTAGATTGTCTTGCCATCAAGAGCTTAGTTGTATATCAACTAAGTTGGAGCCATCATCAATCTTTTAAGATTGATAGGTACATTCTAAACACACTATGAATGTCATTTTTGTGTTTTATTGTATTTCCTACACAAATCTATGGTGGCCGAAATTTATATGCTAAAATCGAAAAATTTTGTGCTTCCGTTGCGTTTCCGGCCACCGTAACCGATCCCCTTTCAAGTGGTATCCGAGCTATGGTTACGTTTTTGTGTAGCAAATACAAGATATTATGTTGAGATCGATTTCTAACCGCATGAGTGTATTTTTTGCAACAAAAATTCAAGGCATGAAAGGGGAAATTTCGGGCAGCATGTTGCTGCCCGTGTCGGGCAGCTCGGGCTGCCCGAGGGGCTGCATGTTTCGGGCAGCAAGGGCAGCCCGAGGGGCTGCCCGAACTCCCCTCTTTTAAAAATAAAAAAAAAAAAATTTTGACATGTTGGCCGGAATGTTAGCCGGAATCCGGAGACGGAGCTCCGGCGACGGCGATGACGGCTAGGGTTTCCAAAAGTGTTTTGGAATATCAAAGTGTCATGGGCCTTGAGTTGTTGGGCCATTGGATGGCTAACATATTTGTGAATTTTAAATGGGCCAAAATATTTTTGGTGAAAAATGAGTTTTTGGGCCCTTAAGTTTAAAATTACAAAAGTTGCAAATATTTTCTCATGAAATAAATAATTTAAGTTGAACTTTAATTATTTATAGTAAATGGTGATTTACAAGAAATTTGGTTATAAATAAATTAATTGGAAAGTAGACAAAGGTGTTTGTATACTTTGTTAATTTAGTTTATAATCGTGGCGGTTAGTGATTGAATCAAGATATATAATATTGGATCAATTAATTATTGTGATAATTAATTGATGGTGTATGATATGTGATATTATGCATGAAGGATGATCAAAAGCCCAAGCCCAATTTGCTAGGTGTATGCTAGGATATTTTGTGTTGAATGATTGTAATAATTATCAATTTATAAAGTGGGCTTGGTTTATGGCCCGTTCCCACCCCATGAGATGTATCCCTATTTGCCATGGATATTTATTTGTAAATATTAGTATAGTGGATGATCAAGATTGGAAGATGGTGGCCATGATGATTATGAAGATCGAAGACATGTAAATATTGGAAGCTTATGTAATAGTTGCATTTGCATCCCGTGCATTTCCCTAGGATTGGACCTAGGCCCGTGTTTAGCTCACACGGTCCGTTAGTATTGGGGCGATTGATCATCCTTGTTTGTTTACTGTTTATAATATATGCATGATATGTTATAAATAATGAGTATGTGTGTTATTATTATGATAATAACAAAGTTGCATGAATCCGGCAAACATACGATCAAACATGGCGAGCTTTTAAAATAAAATTAATGATGAGACCTTTCAAAAATTAAAAACCCTCATTTTGAATTAGATTCAAAATTAATATCAAGTCCGAAAAGGGGAATTATAAATTTGTTTATAATTTCCTTGTCTTCCATCGACAATGGGTGCATGATGAACGCTACCCGTACTCGGGGCTCGGCTCATATTATTGGGGGAGCTTTGGGTGCCGAAAAGCTGTGACATCCATTGACATGGTGATGTGAACTACGTGGAACTCCCATGATTTCGGCTCATATTATTGAGGGAACTCATGGCGACCGTCCATTAAGGTTCAATATCGATGGGTTAGGCTTGACACGTAAAGATGAACGACGTCATATTATTGGGTCCTAATCAAACGTGAGACAAAAGTATACGTAGAGGGTTGCATGGCGCTGCAATTGGAAACTACCTTTTAGGAATTGTGATGGCCGATATTATTCAGGATCACAATTCGCTAATTGGACCTTACGTACCTACTGAGGAAAGTGTTTCCCGTTTTCACTAGAGGGTAGTGAAAATGTCAAAACAGTGGGAGCGATAATTTATAAAGTAAAAGTCCAAACTTTATATCTTATTAGATATTTTAAAATAGTCATTAACATTTATCTGTTTTACTTTTCAGTACAAATCTTTGACAATGTCATCAATTCGCAACCCGTTTTCCGTTATTCTCGAAAAACATGTGTTAACCGGACCTAACTACCTCACTTGGCTAAGAAATCTGAAAATTGTCTTGAACTCGGAAAAGATTGCATATACACTAAATGAGTCGCCCCCTGATAAGGCTCCGACTGACTGCACTCCTGAGGAATTGCAGACCTACAAGGATTGGTGTGACCATGACTTGAAGGCCAAGTGTTATATGCAGGCTTCTATGAACGATGAGCTACAGAGGCGTTTTGAGGGTGCTAAGAATGCTGCTGACATTCATATGCACCTCAAGGAGCTCTTTGGTGAGCAGACTCGGCCTCTAAGGCATGCCACAGTCAAGGAGCTCATCACTTTACGCATGCGAGATGGGGCTTCGGTCCATGAGCATGGCCTAAAGATGATTGGGCTCGTAGACAAGCTCGTAGGCATGGATTTGATCTTGTCATCGGAGTTGACCACGGATGTATTGCTGTTGTCACTGCCTAGCTCGTTTGATCCTTTTGTGGTGAATTTCAATATGAACAAAATGGAGCCGACCCTTGAGGAGTTGGTGAACATGCTTGTGACTTTTGAGTCCACCATCAAGAAAGAGAAGTCGGTTCTTTATGTGGGTTCTTCATCTGGTACGAAGACCGATCCACGTGGGAAGGGAAAGAAGCGTTCTTTTCCACGTCCCAAGAAGAATATGCCCTTGAAGAGGAAAGCTCCGAGTCCCGTTGTGGTAGCTACACCAGATAAAGCTAACAAGACTGTTGATATCTGTCATTACTGCAAGAAGCCTGGACATTGGAGGCGTAACTGCAGGGAATATCTTGCCCAGAAGGGTTCTGGCAAAGGTATGTTCTACATTGAAGTAAATATCTCCATTAACTCTACTTCTTGGGTATTGGATACCGGCTGTGGCTCACATCTCTGTAATGATTTGCAGGTGATGGGAAGAAGTAGGAAGCTCAGGGAAGGTGAGACCTTCTTGAGGATGGGCAATGGGGCAAGAGTTGCTGCCAAGGCTGTAGGAGATGTTTACTTGCATTTGAACAATGATTTTAAGCTTGTTTTAAGAGATGTTTTGTTTGTACCAGACTTGGTGAAAAAACATTATTTCCATTTCTATGCTTGATATTGATGGATTTTCTTGTCTATTTAGCAAAGGTGTTTGCAATATTTACAAGAATGAATGTTTAGTTGGTACCGGAGAACTTGAAAACAATCTCTACACCTTAAAATTAAAAGATATTCCGATTAACAATGTCCAAACAATAACAAAAACAAATAAGCGCAAACAAGATACTCTTAATTCGGCACAATTATGGCATGCTCGATTAGGACATATTTCCCTAAGAAGGATGAACAAGCTAGTGGGAGTTGGCATGTTTGATATGTCCGATATTAATGCTCTCACGACTTGTGAATCCTGTCTAAAAGGAAAGATGACCAAAATTCCCTTTAAGGGCCATGCGGAGCGAGCCAAAGGTTTATTGGATTTGATCCATACCGATGTGTGCGGTCCGCTTAGCATCACCACTAAGCATGGACATGCCTACTTCATCACCTTTACCGATGACTTTTCGAGGTATGGGTATGTGTATTTGATGAAATACAAGTCTGAAGCCTTTGAAAGATTCAAAGAATTCAGAAGTGAAGTAGAGAAGCAATTGGGACGAAGCATCAAGGCAGTTCGATCGGATCGAGGTGGTGAGTACTTGAGTGCCGAGTTCCAAGAGTATCTTAGGGAGAATGGGATTCTCTCACAGTGGACTCCTCCTGCTACACCACAGTTGAATGGTGTTTCGGAGCGTCGTAACCGGACTTTGATGGACATGGTTCGGTCTATGATGGGGTTCACGGAGTTGCCGCCATCATTTTGGGGATATGCGCTTGAGACAGCGGCACTATTGTTGAACAATGTCCATTCAAAAGCAGTTGACAAGACTCCATATGAGATATGGATGGGTAAGCCACCCAAATATTCTTATCTTAGAATATGGGGGTGCCCTGCTTATGTGAAGCAGGTAGTGGGAGATAAATTGGATAGTCGATCCATTTTATGTTACTTTGTGGGATATCCAAAGAATTCGGTTGGATACTACTTCTATCATCCCCAAGAAACAAAAGTGTTTGTTTCAAGGAATGCAACCTTTTTGGAAAAGGAATTTCTATTGGATAGAAAAGGGAAGATGATAGAACTCGAAGAAGTTCGAGAGACACCCGCAATTATAGAACCCACACCCGAAGAGCCAAGAGAGGAGATACAAGCTCCTAGAAGATCCGAGAGAGTCTCGAGACCACCTATGAGGTATGGTCTGCTTCTTGAAGAGGACCATGATGAGCCTAACCTAGGATGTGATCCAAGGACATTCAAGGAAGCATTATCTGATGCCGATTCATCCAAGTGGCTTGAAGCAATGGAATCTGAGATGAATTCCATGCATTCGAACCAAGTGTGGAATCTCGTGGATCCACCTGAGGGAATTGTTCTCATAGGGTGCAAATGGATTTACAAGAGGAAACTTGGGGCGGATGGGAAGGTATTGACCTTCAAAGCACGATTGGTAGCAAAAGGATATACTCAAAGACAAGGAGTTGACTTTGAAGAAACCTTTTCTCCAGTCGCAATGTTCAAGTCCATAAGGATTTTGCTAGCCATAGCTGCATGGTATGACTATGAGATATGGCAGATGGATGTTAAGACAGCATTTCTTAATGGGGATATTAAGGAAGAAATTTACATGTCTCAACCCGAAGGGTTTACATCTGTCGGAAGTGAGCATAAGGTATGCAAACTTCAGAGATCTATTTATGGTATAAAACAGGCATCTAGGAGTTGGAACCTTAGATTCGATAGTACAATCAAAGAGTTTGATTTTACTAAGAATCCTGAGGAACCCTGTGTGTATAAGAAGGTCAGTGGGAGTGCTGTGACATTCCTTGTTCTTTATGTTGATGACATTCTACTCATTAGGAATGTTGCAATCAACAAAGATATGGTTAGCAAGTAAGTTCTCAATGCAGGACTTGGGTGAAGCATCTTTTGTATTGGGAATACAGATCTATAGAGATAGATCAAAAGGATTGCTTGGTCTCACCCAGTCCACATACATTGATACCATCCTGAAGCGGTTCTGGATGGATGAGTCCAAGAGAGGACATCTACCAATGTGTCATGGCGTGTCCCTATCCAAGTCCATGTCTCCCAAGACTGATGAAGAAATAGCGGCGATGACACGCATTCCATATGCATCTGCAATTGGTAGCATCATGTATGGGATGATATCTACACGTCCTGACGTGGCCTTCGCACTAAGTGTAGTGAGTAGATATCAATCGAACCCTGGTCTTCCACATTGGAAAGCTGTGAAAGACATACTCAAGTACTTGAGGAGGACCAATAAATTGTTCTTGGTCTATGGGGGTGGAGAACTAAAATTGGAAGGCTATACCGACTCTAGCTTCCAAAGCGATATTGATGACTCAAAGTCAACCTCTGGATTCATATTCATGCTCAATGGTGCTGCTGTCTCTTGGAAGAGTTCCAAGCAAGACAGTACAGCGGATTCCACCACTGAGGCAGAATACATTGCTGCATCAGCTGCAGCAAAGGAGGCAGTTTGGATAAGGAATTTCGTCCAAGAGTTGGGCGTCATTCCTAATGGAGTTGCTCCTGTCCCGGTGTTTTGTGACAACACGGGAGCCATTGCTCAAGCAAAGGAGCCGAGGTCTCATCAGAAGTCCAAACACGTATTGAGAAAGTACCACATCCTCAGAGAGATCGTGGAAAGAGGAGATGTCGTGATTGACAAAGTCGACTCCGCAGATAATGTTGCTGATCCACTAACTAAGCCTTTACCAGGACCATCATTCGAGAAGCATCGCGAATCCATGGGTCTGAAGTATATGGGTAGTTGGCTCTAGTGCAAGTGGGAGATTGTTAGAGTAGGTGCCCGTCGAGCCAAGTGTTGGCCGAATGTTCACAATGAAACTCTATGTATAAACGATCTTTATTTTAATTATATTTGAAATTATTGTTTTGGCACATCTTTATCTGTATACCCATGCTAGTTGCATAGATAAAGTCCTTGAATATACAAATAGTAGAAAGAATATGAGATACTCATGAGATGAGTATCATGAAACTCATATTTGGAATACTGTATATTCTAAACGGTTCCTAGTCGATTCAGCCGCCACTAAGAAGGATATAGGCCGCTCGAGTTAGAGACTAGTATCTGCGATGTGAGTACCATGTTTCATTGGTAGGGGACATTGTGATGTCCGAACATGCAGATAGGTGCTCCTTGTAGAGTGCACTGAACAACCCTCCATAAAAGGACTTTCCAAGTGGTTCTCACTTATCGAGTGGAATAGTCCTAGTTTATGGTTGTACACCATTAGTCCTTATGACCCGGGACAACATTGAGACTCTATGTGCTAGAATTACACTTTGGCTTGTTTACCGACTCTCATGGGGTCATCAGGTGGCAAGGTTGGGTGTTCTGTCGAAACGTATAGGAGTCGATGCATTGTAGTCGGGGATTCACCACTTACCTTCGGGTATGGATATCCTATGTGTTCTCATGTGTATGTAGATTGAAATCTCTGATCAGAGTATGGTGGTAATTATGAAAGGAGTTTCATAGATTACACCATCGATGCAACTACGGCATGACACATAGTATCGATTCATTGACAACTCTCGATAAACCAATAGTTGTCGAATCGGTCGGGATATATGAGTTGAAGGGACCGTACTGTACGCTAACCATAATTGAATGGTTCTTGCAGGCACTATCATTTGATACCTAGGGAATCATGTAAGCGATGTTGCTAGGCGTTTAACATGATTCGTTGGGTGCTATCAGACTTGAGTTCTGACGTTCTTGTTATCAAGGAGTTGATAAGTAAGAATGGAGCAATTGGGGTATGCTCATATAAGGACATGTTTAGTCCGAATCACATGGAGATGTGAACCCACGGCTAGTTGTATCAATGAACCATTGAGGGCCACACAAGTGCTAGCTTTCTAGATCCCGTTGAGAAGTAAAATAGTTCAATGTGTTGAACGACTTATAAATGAGTTTATAAGTGTATGGAAAAATAGAAGTATGACTTCTATGAGAGAAATGTAAATTTTAATTTATGGAAGTGTTCCTAAATTAAAATTTGGCCAATTGAATAATGTATTTTAAAATTGTGATTTTCATAAACATTATTATGGACTAAATTAAATTAATTCAAGTGTTGAATCAATTAAACACTAGTGGACCTAGTAGAGTCCAAATAATTAAATTAATTCAAGTGTTGAATTAATTAAATTATATTGAGTCTTGTAGAGCTCAATTTAAATTAATTATTTAACTAGTGGGACTTGGGTAAATTCAAGTAATGTTTAATTAATCTCAAATATGTTTGAGATAATTAAATTTAGTCCATGGTTTTTATTTTGATAATAAACCATATAATATGCATGCATGGGAGGTGAAGGGTTGGAGACAACTTTTGCAACTATCAAGACTTGGCATGCTACTTTTGTCTCTACTTTTTGCAAGTCCAAGACAAGTCTCCCTTCCCCTTCATTCAAGCATAATGGCCGAAAATATACACACAATTCCATCAAGTTTTCTCTCAATTTTTCTCTTCAAGTGTTGAGGAAGAAAAATACTTCTCTTTGAAATATCCTTTTATTTTTCTAGTGCAAAATAAAAGGGGTTCTAGTTTGCTAGTGGTGGGCCTAATTTTGAAGGAAAGATTCAAGAACAAGGTGAAGCTTGTAGATTGTCTTGCCATCAAGAGCTTAGTTGTATATCAACTAAGTTGGAGCCATCATCAATCTTTTAAGATTGATAGGTACATTTCTAAACACACTATGAATGTCATTTTTGTGTTTTATTGTATTTCCTACACAAATCTATGGTGGCCGAAATTTATATGCTAAAATCGAAAAATTTTGTGCTTCCGTTGCGTTTCCGGCCACCGTAACCGATCCCCTTTCAATCCAAACCGATATGGTATTGATCAACAGTAATAGAAAAGACTCCAGTTCTATTCACATCGATACGGTATCGATTACCAGTAATAGATGAAGCTATTATTCTATCCACATCAATATAGTACCGATTAACAGTAATAGAAGCAACTCTAATTCTATCCACATCGATATGACATCGATTAACAGAAATAGAAGAGCTACTAATCTATCCACATCGATACAATACTGATTAACAGTAATAGAAAAAGCCACCATCCTATCCACATCGATAGCCAAACATCCAGTGACAGTCTTTGGCACAACCGCCAATACACCATCTTATAACATCGTGCAATGTGCCCGTGGTGATCCCACCACTAACGGCACTTCTGTCATAAGATTACTCTTCTAATACCTGTAATCTATAACTCAAGAAAACAAGTATATCAATCAATCAATGCAATTATCAATGCAATAAAGTAAAGTATGTGATTTAGGGAAACCCAAGTCTAAACCGACTCAAGTCCATCTCCCAATACCACATTGACATATACTTTTCTTTCGTCAGTTCCTAGCTCAGTCGATATCCTGAACTCACAATCTGTCTGGTACTGACAATATCAATAATCTCATATCAATATACGAGTCAATTCCATAACAATCTGATCAATCTGGATTTAATTCAAAATCAACGGTATAACGGTACAATTTTAATATCCCCGTCAATACCAATTCACCACATAACAGTTACAATCTATAACTCATATCCAACACAATCCGTAATCCCGTCACAATTCAAATATGTCCGGTATAAATGAATATACTCCAGAAAATTCATAACCATCCCATAATCAGTCTGTTTCTTAATCTGACTTCGATTCTACGATGTCTAACATGTCAAGAACATCTTATATGAATCCTATTTAATTCTGACAATAGCATAGTTTCAAAACATGTCAAAACGTAGTAAAACTTATGTCAAGTTGTAGCCTACGTCAATAGGATTACGGTACCGAAGTCGGATTACAATTTGGACGGACGAATATTGCACGGTTAAAGTTTGAATTGCAAAGAACAAGATTTCCTCTCAATTCTGATTTTTATTTCTGAAGATTCGTACGTTTTGTATATATATATATATATATATATATACACACGGCCCTCAATGAACCAAGTGGCACATTTCCTTTCTGCATGTCTCGCGCATATGCGCGACATTACCGGCGCATATGCGCGAGACCTACTAGTCTGCGCGTTGAGTTCCTCGGCAGCTTGCGCATATGCGCGACACCTTCCGCGCATATGCGCGGAGCCCTTCACGCAATTCTGTCACTCTCTGGACTCCGCACGCATGTGCGCGGGTCCTATGCGCGCATGTGCGCTGCCCCTTCTGAAAATCTCGCGCATGTGCGCGTACACCTATCGCGCATGTGCGCGGGGCTCCTCACACTCACACACACTTTTCACACGTATTTGTATTTCGTGTCCCGATTAATCCTTTCATAATCATATCAAATTATAATTCAATGATTACAGATTACTAGGATTAAATTTCCGGGCATTACAATAGCTCAACGTGTATGTCATGTATCGATGTATGCATCAAACAATGTGTTTTAACAAAACATTTATTTTTTACATCGATACTCAAATCTCAATGTCATGTATGACACATCAAATCATCGAATAGGCACATAGACACGTATTCAATCCAATCAATCCAACATATATCATATAATACAGATACCTGTCGTATGTTACCCGGTCGCAACATACCTCAATTCTTCGTTTCCAGTTGATGTAGCCTGAAGATATTGATATTACACTTTATCTACATCAATAACATATTCATTCCAATCAATAACATACTCCAAAATAATTAATATGAGTTTCAAATATCATTTGAAACTTCAAAAATTCATATCAAATCGAAATCAGAACATAATTCCATTCCGACTTCAAAACTTAGTTTCTTTTCAGTTATTCTACCGCATATATAACCGACACATAATTCTTCAATCTAATCCAACAATTAAAATTCCATAATTATAATAAATTAGGAATAATTCAAAATAACATAACTATAATAATCTCTTCTTCGTTAAAATCATACATTATTCAACAATCTTCAATTCCAGTATGATTTAACAATTTATGGGATTTATTCCAAAAATCGACGAATTTCAAACATCACCAAAAATATAAAATTTATACCTCAAATCGAAGACCTCGTGTCAACGATCCCAGATCTGAAGTCGGTTTGTCGATTGGATAGACCGATAAGTCACACGATCGAAAAGAAAATAAAATTAATATTTTCCCTCTGATTTCCCTCTCTCTCTCAAACGTGAGTCTGGTGGTGGAATTCTCGTGAATTCCACTGACTCATGTTTATAATTTTTTTTATTTTTTTAATATTATATTATATTATAAAATAATATAATATAATATAATATATACTATTTAAAATTTTAACGTCGGTATATCCCTTCGGATCAGTCAAACAATCAAATTTTTCAAAACTCAAAACATGAAACTTCTCTGTCTTTTAGTTTTTTACGTTATATCCAAATTTCAAATCATTTGGACTTCATATGAAAAAGATATGTCACTATTTACCATTTTGCCCTTAAAATTAATTCATTATTTTTCAACTTATCTACGAAAATACCATCAAAATAAATTGAATATTTTTCAACTTATTTACCAAAATGCCATCAAAGCTATTTTAGTCTCGGGGTCTCACATTTCTCCCCATCTTAAAAGATTTCGTCCTCGAAATCTCAAACATCTCTATATACATAACATTGGCAAAAATATAATATGTCACCAGTTATAGTACATATCAAAACTAAAATCAGAATAAGGATCAGAATACATCGAATACAATGGAACAGATGTACTAGCATCAAATAAATGCGGATATGCATCTCGCATTTTGCTTTCCAACTCCCACGTCGATTCTTCAATACCATGTCGTGTCCATTGTACTCGTACTAAAGGAATCGATTTGTTTCTCAATATCTTTTCCTTTCGATCCATAATGCGAACATGTTGTTCGACATAGGAAAGAGAAGGATCCTGTGAGGCCCGGGGCCGAAGAGGGCGGGGGGTGATCACCGGTGCTATGAGAGGTGGCACGGACAATGAGCGGCTCCTGGCAGGCTTCTAGGTGGTGGGAACATGAATGAACCGTTCTTACACCGGAAGGAGAGGGATTCCGAGACTGTTCAATGTAATGGACTGTACAGTTGAAGAGGGCTTATAAGATTTAATTGGTACTACTCATATCGCGAAGGTGCATCTTCTTTTCGGTAGCTCATCACATAAGAACTCCAAAGTTAAGCGTGCTTGACTTGGGGCAATTTTGGGATGGGTGACCTCCTGGGAAGTTTCTCAGGATGCGTGTGAGTGAGGACATAAGCACGCTGGAAAGACCCGTCTTGATACAGTGAGGACAGTCGTCGAATCTGGGGCGTTACAAGTGGTATCAGAGCCGACCTCTCCGAGTACGGTGTGGTTCGGGGACGAACCAAGCGGAAGCTGGTGGGCATGTGAGGCCCGGGGCCGAAGAGGGCGCGGGGTGATCGCCGGTGCTATGAGAGGTGGCACGGACAATGAGCGGCTCCTGTCAGTATTCTAGGTGGTGGGAACATGAATGAACCGTTCTTACACCGGAAGGAGAGGGATTCCGAGACTGTTCAATGTAATGGACTGTACAGTTGAAGAGGGCTTATAAGATTTGATTGGTACTACTCATATCGCGAAGGTGCATCTTCTTTTCGGTAGCTCTTCACATAAGAACTCCAAAGTTAAGCGTGCTTGACTTGGGGCAATTTTGGGATGAGTGACCTCCTGGGAAGTTTCTCAGGATGCGTGTGAGTGAGGACATAAGCACGCTGGAAAGACCCGTCTTGATACAGTGAGGACAGTCGTCGAATCTGGGGCGTTACAGATCCAGTTCAACCTCATCAGGTGCAAGCACATGTGATGGATCTGGTTCATATTTCCTCAACATAGAAACATGAAATACATCGTGAATAGCGGATAGAGCTGGTGACAATGCCAATCGATACGCAAGATCACCAACTTGATCAAGAATCTCGTATGGACCAACATATCGAGGAGATAACTTCCCTCGCATGCCAAAATAGAAAAGTGCCTTTAAAGGGAGATATTTTCAAAAACACTTTGTCACCTTTCTGGAATTCCAAGGATCGTCTTCGTTTATTCTCTTAACTCGTTTGACGATCCTGAGCAGCTTTTATCCGCTGCCGAATCAAGTGAACCTTATCGTTCATTTTCTGTATCATTTCAGGTCCAGTCAATTGTCTCTCACCAATCTCATCCTAGAATAACAGTGATCTACATCGTCTCCCATATAGAGCTTCAAACGATTCCATAACGATACTCGTCTGAAAACTATTATTATACGAAAATTCAACCAATGGTAAGGCATCTTGCCATCCCATTCTGAAATTCATCACAATCGCACGCAACATATCCTCTAAAGTCTAAATCATACGCTCAGTTTGGCCATCCGTTTGAGGATGATAAGCAGTACTCATAGCCAAACGCGTACCCATCGCTTCCTGAAAACTACCCCATAATTTAGAAGCAAATCTGGGATCACAATCAGATACAATCGAGACTGTCACACCGTGCAGTCTCAAAACATTCTCAATGTATAAACGGGACATTTTCTTATAAGGATAAGTCCGCTCATACGGAATAAAATGTGCAGATTTCGAAAACCGATCAATAATCACCCAAATAGCATCACAGCCCTTGGGCGAACGAGGTAAATGAGTCACAAAATACATAGCAATAAGTTCTCAATTCCATTTTGGGATTTCAAGACTATGGAGCAATCCTCCAGGTTTCATTATCTCGGCTTTCACTTGCTGGCAGACAAGACATTTCGAAATAAACTCAGCAATGTCCTTCTTCATACGTTTCCCCCAGAATTGAGGTCTCAATGTCAAATACATCTTTCGACCTCCAGGGTGAATACTGTATTTGCTACAATGTGCTTCTCGAAGAAGGGCAGATTTCAAATCAGAGTCATCAGGAACTACCAGCCGACCATTAAGTCGTAAAGAATAATCAGAAGAAATCTGGAATCCAGACTGATGTCCTGCAGGTACAAGTTCTTTCGACTTTTGGATCTGAGCATCGCTTCATTGGGCCTTTAGTATTTTCGATATCAAATTCGGCTCAATTTGCAATGCTGAGACAGTGAAAGAATTCCAATTCGAGTGAAAAGTCCAACCAGAAGTACATATATCCTCGTGTACTTTGGCGACATTGACAGAAGCTAAAACAGAATCATAAACTTTACGGCTCAGGGCATCCGCAGTAACATTCACCGATCCAGGGTGATATTGAATCTCACAATCAAAATCCTTCAGGAGAACCATCCACCTGCGTTGCCTCATATTCAGATCAGATTGAGAAAAGAGATATTTCAGACTCTTATGGTCCGAATAAATAACAAACTTTTCTCCGTACAAGAAATGGCGCCAGATCTTCAAAGCAAATACAATGGCGGCCAATTCAAGATCATGAACAGGATAACGAGTTTCATGATATTTCAATTGACGAGACGCATAAGCAACCACTTTGCCGTGTTGCATCATAACACATCCCAAACCTTTACCAGACGCATCTGTACACACCACAAATCCTCCAGTACCTGAGGGATTAGTAAGCACAGGTGCTGTGGTCAATCTCGTCTTCAATTCAAGAAAACTAGCTTCACATTCATTTGACCAAATGAATCTCTGATTCTTCTGTGTCAGTTGAGTAATGGGTTTAGCTATCTTCGAAAACCCTTCAATAAAACGACGATTATATCCAGCCAAACCTATGAAGCTACAGATCTCAGGAACATTCGTAGGTTTTGGCCAATTCAATACAGCTTCGACCTTCGCAGGATCAACAGATATGCCATGTCTCGAAATGACGTGGCCTAGAAATACCACTTTGTCCATCCAGAATTCACATTTGGACAATTTGGCATACAAATGACTAGTACGAAGAGTTTGAAGTACCAGTCTCAAATGTTCAGCATGCTCCTTTTTCGATTTCGAATACACAAGAATATCATCAATAAACACAATAACGAATCGGTCCAGATAATTTTGGAAGACACGATTCATTAAGTCCATAAAAATAGCAGGAGCATTCATAAGACCAAAAGGCATAACCAAGAATTCATAGTGGCCATACCTCGTACGAAAAGCAGTTTTTGACACATCTTCGTCTCGAACTCGTACTTGATGATAACCAGAACGAAGATCAATCTTAGAGTAAACAGATGTACCTTGAAGCTGATCAAATAAATCATCAATACGATGAAGTGGGTACTTGTTCTTCACAGTAGCCCAATTCAGTTGCCTATAGTTGATACACATTCGCATCGTACCATCTTTCTTTCGAACAAATAAAACTGGAGCTCCCCAAGGCGATACACTCGGTCGAATATATCCCTTATCTTGAAGATCCTGTAATTGTTCTTTCAATTCTTTCAATTCCAGGGGTGCCATGCGATAAAGAGCTTTAGATATAGGCGCAGTCCCCGGCACAAGATCAATACTAAACTCAACTTCTCGATGAGGAGGAAAATCAGGAATCTCATTGGGAAATACATATGGGAATTCTTTCGCAACAGGAATCTCAGATAAAGAAGACTCCATCTTCGAAATATCAATAGCGTAGATAAGATAACCTTCATCTCCGCTAGTCAAAAGTCGAGAAATTTCCAAGGAAGATACCAATGGAATTTTGGCTTGGGAACCCTTGCCCTAAAAATTCCACTTGGGTACATCAATCAGTCGAAATCGAACCACTCCATGACAACAATTAACAGTAGCTCGATTCATCGTCAAGATATCCATGCCAACAATCCAATCAAGGTCGTGCATAGGGAGGACAATCAAATTCAGAAATACCACATTATCCTCATAGATCAGTACACAATTATGCACAACTTTCTCAGACAAAATAATCTTCCCTGCTTCTGGGACGCAGGGCAGGCTGTTGAGCTGACACTTAAGGTGGAGGAGTATACTTTGGACCTCCTCGCCTTAATCCAGCTTCAGCTGCCTTTGCTCGTTCAACTGCCTCTGCGTAGCTCGTAGGCAAACCAGAAATGACAAAAGTATATATAGCAGGATGCAAACCATTCACAAACATGTTATATTTTTCTTTCGCATTCCCAGCTACGTGAGGTGCATACTTCAAAAACGTAGAAAACTTCGAAGCATACTCTGCAACAGTCATCGTTCCCTGCTGCAGATTATTAAATTCATTCTCCTGAGCAGTATAATAGGATGGAGGGGAATACTGCTCCAAAAACTGGGCCTTGAAGACATCCCAGGTGACTTCAATCCCAGCCTCTTTCAATCCAATCTCAGCGGCTTCCCACCAAGATTTAGGTCGGTCCTTCAACTGATAAAGAGCAAGTTTCAGTCTCCGAGCCTTGGAATACTCAACAATATTAAACAAGTGATCGATATCCTTCAGCCAGGCCTCAGCTCTTTCAGCACTCTCAGTGCCAAAGAACCTCGGTGGTTTCAGATCCTGAAATCGAGCCATTACCAGATCCATGGACAATCCTTCAAATTGCCCAACAATCCTCTCAGTACTGCTACTCGCAGTTTCATTTGTGTTATGCATCTACAAATCAAAAGATGAATATCACAATTTCATATCAATTTCATAATCTCATCATCTCATATTATCAATCTCATCAAATACTTACTCAAATCAAATCACATAAGAGCAAGTAATACAAATAAGTCAAACACATACGCACAATTCATTTGTGCCTATTCAAGTGTACACAAGACTCAATAGAGCATTCCCAGCTATGCTCTGATACCACTCTGTGTGGGGCCCTTAGCTCCTAATCGTTATTACAATGCAATCTGATTAGGGTTAATTAATCACAGCGGAAAACGAGTTTAAAATTTCTTTACGATGAGCCCAATTCCTTTTATTTAAATACTAAAAATAGTATTTAATCTCATATCATAAAACATGCCAACACGAAATCAAAAACCAATCACATACAAACAACTCATATCCTCGAGACATGCCCCGGTATATAGATACATATACATATATACTGGGAACAAAATATAAAACCTCAACTCAACAGTGGCTCCCTCCAGAAGTACCCTCTCTGGTCTCCTGATATCCTGGAATACCTGTCATTGTCCACACACAAAGACAACAACAGCCCCCCTTGGGGGTGAGCAAAGCTCCGTATGGAACAACCAATCATATATACCACAGATATCTAAACAATGATATATGGTATGCAATGCATGTATGCCGTGGAGGTATCAGGTCAAATGCCCATCCACTGAGCACATGTCAGAATCAATCGAATCGCTATCAAATCAAATCAATGCTCGAGCTGGCACACCAGCCGATATGGGAATACACGTATGATAGCGTCGGCAAAGCGCCATCAAATCCCACATCTCATATCCAATCATATGGGGCCACAATTGTCTATGCTTTACGGGTCATATAATACCGGCATAGCGATTGTGTTCACAAACCTCGGTTATCGAGAAGATCCTGTAATTGTTCTTTCAATTCTTTCAATTCCAGGGGTGCCATGCGATAAAGAGCTTTAGATATAGGCGCAGTCCCCGGCACAAGATCAATACTAAACTCAACTTCTCGATGAGGAGGAAAATCAGGAATCTCATCGGGAAATACATACGGGAATTCATTCGCAACAAGAATCTCAGATAAAGAAGTCTCCTTCTTCGAAATATCAATAGCGTAGATAAGATAACCTTCATCTCCGCTAGTCAAAAGTCGAGACATTTCAAAGAAAGATACCAATGGAATTTTGGCTTGGGAACCCTTGCCATAAAAATTCCACTTGGGTCCATCAATCAGTCGAAATCGAACCACTCCATGACGACAATCAACAGTAGCTCGATTCATCGTCAAGATATCCATGCCAACAATACAATCAAAGTCGTGCATAGGGAGGACAATCAAATTCAAAAATACCACATTATCCTCATAGATCAGTACACAATTATGCACAACTTTCTCAGACAAAATAATCTTCCCTGCTTCTGGAACGAAGGGCAGGCTGCTGAGCTGACACTTAAGGTGGAGGAGTATACTGTGGACCTCCTCGCATTAATCCAGCTTCGGCTGCCTTTGCTCGTTCAACTGCCTCTGCGTAGCTCGTAGGCAAACCAGAAATGACAAAAGTATATATAGCAGGATGCAAACCATTCACAAACCTGTTATATTTTTCTTTTGCATTCCCAGCTACGTGAGGTGCATACTTCAAAAACGTAGATAACTTCGAAGCATACTCTGCAACAGTCATCTTTCCCTGCTGCAGATTATTAAAATCATTCTTCTGAGCAGTATAATAGGATGGAGGGGAATACTGCTCAAAAAAGTTGGCCTTAAAGACATCCCAGGTGACTTCAATCCCATCCTCTTTCAATCCAATCTCAGCGGCTTCCCACCAAGATTTAGGGCGGTCCTTCAACTGATAAAGATCAAGTTTCTGTCTCCGAGCCTTGGAATACTCAAAAATATTAAACAAGTGATCGATATCCTTCAGCCAGGACTCAGCTCTTTCAGCACTCTCAGTGCCAAAGAACCTCGGTGGTTTCAGATCCTGAAATCGAGCCATTACCACATCCATGGACAATCCTTCAAATTGCCCAACAATCCTCTCAGTACTGCTACTCGCAGTTTCATTTGTGTTATCCATCTACAAATCAAAAGATGAATATAACAATTTCATATCAATTTCATAATCTCATCATCTCATATTATCAATCTCATCAAATACTTACTCAAATCAAATCACATAAGAGCAAGTAATACAAATAAGTCAAACACATACGCACAATTCATTTGTGCCTATTCAAGTGTACACAAGACTCAATAGAGCATTCCCAGCTATGCTCTGATACCACTCTGTGTGGGGCCCTTAGCTCTTAATCGTTATTACAATGCAATCTGATTAGGGTTAATTAATCACAGCGGAAAACGAGTTTAAAATTTCTTTACGATGAGCCCAATTCCTTTTATTTAAATACTAAAAATAGTATTTAATCTCATATCATAAAACATGCCCACACGAAATCAAAAACCAATCACATACAAACAACTCATATCCTCGGGACATGCCCCGGTATAAAGACACATATACATATATACTGGGAACAAAATATAAAACCTCAACTCAACAGTGGCTCCCTCCAGAAGTACCCTCTCCGGTCTCCTGATATCCTGGAATACCTGCCATTGTCCACACACAAAGACAACAACAGCCCCCCTTGGGGGTGAGCAAAGCTCCGTATGGAACAACCAATCATATATACCACAGATATCTAAACAATGATATATGGTATGCAATTCATGTATGCCGTGGAGGTATCAGGTCAAATGCCCATCCACTGAGCACATGTCAGAATCAATCGAATCGCTATCAAATCAATGCTCGAGCTGGCACACCGGCCGATATGGGAATACACGTATGATAGCGTCGGCAAAGCGCCATCAAATATCACATCTCATATCCAATCACATGGGGCCACAATTGTCTATGCTTTACGGGCCATATAATACCGGCATAGCGATTGTGTTCACAAACCCCGGAATCCAATCAAATCATATCAGGGTATCCAAGGATCATAGCTCAACGTGTATGTCATGTATCGATGTATGCATCAAACAATGTGTGTTAACAAAACATTTATTTTGTACATCGATACTCAAATCTCAATGTCATGTATGCCACATCAAATCATCGAATAGGCACATAGACACGTATTCCAATCCAATCAATCCAACATATATCATATACTACAGATATCTGTCGTATGTTACCCGGTCGCAACATACCTCAATTCTTCGTTTCCAGTTGATGTAGCCTGTAGATATTGATATTACACTTTATCTACATCAATAACATATTCATTCCAATCAATAACATACTCCAAAATCATTAATATGAGTTTCAAATATCATTTGAAACTTAAAAAATTCATATCAAATCGAAATCAGAACATAATTCAATTCCGACTTCAAAACTTAGTTTCTTTTCAGTTATTCTACCGCATATTTAGCCGACACATAATTTTTCAATCTAATCCAACAATTAAAATTCCATAAATATAATAAATTAGGAATAATTCAAAATAACATCACTATAATCATCTCTTCTTCGTTAAAATCATACATTATTCAACAATGTTCAATTCCAGTATGATTTAACAATTTATCGAATTTATTCCAAAAATTGACGAATTTCAAACATCACAAAAAATATAAAATTTATACCTCAAATCGAAGACCTCGTGTCAAGGATCCCAGATCTGAAGTCGGTTCGTCGATTGGATAGAGCGATAAGTCACACGATCGAAAAGAATATAAAATTAATATTTTCCCTCTGATTTCCCTCTCTCTCTCAAACGTGAGTATGGAGAATTCCACCGACTCATGTTTATAATTTTTTTTTATTTTTTTAATATTATATTATATTATAAAATAATATAATATAATATAATATAATATATACTATTTAAAATTTTAACGTCGGTATATCCCTTCGGATCAGTCAAACAAACAAATTTTCCAAAACTCACAACATGAAACTTCTCTATCTTTGTGTTTTCTACGTTATATCCAAATTTCAAATCATTTGGACTTCATATGAAAAAGATATGTCACTATTTACCATTTTGCCCTTAAAATTAATTCATTATTTTTCAACTTATCTACGAAAATGCCATCAAAATAAATTGAATATTTTTCAACTTATTTACCAAAATGCCATCAAAGCTATTTTACTCTCGGGGTCTCACATTTCTCCCCCTCTTAAAAGATTTCGTCCTCGAAATCTCAAACATATCTATATACATAACATTGGCAAAAATATAATATGTCACCAGTTATAGTACATATCAAAACTAAAATCAGAATAAGGATCAGAATACATCGAATACAATGGAACAGATGTACTAGCATCAAATAAATACGGATATGCATCTCGCATTTTGCTTTCCAACTCCCACATCGATTCTTCAATACCATGTCGTGTCCATTGTACTCGTACTAAAGGAATCGATTTGTTTCTCAATATCTTTTCCTTTCGATCCATAATGCGAACATGTTGTTCGACATAGGAAAGAGAAGGATCCAGTTCAACCTCATCAGGTGCAAGCACATGTGATGGATCTGGTTCATATTTCCTCAACATAGAAACATGAAGTACATCGTGAATAGCGGATAGAGCTGGTGACAATGCCAATCGATACGCAAGATCACCAACTCGATCAAGAATCTCGTATGGACCAACATATCGAGGAGATAACTTCCCTCGCATGCCAAATAGAACAGTGCCTTTAAAGGGAGATATTTTCAAAAACACTTTGTCACCTTTCTGGAATTCCAAGGATCGTCTTCGTTTATTCGCTTAACTCGTTTGACGATCCTAAGCAGCTTTCATCCGCTGCCGAATCAAGTGAACCTTATCGTTCATTTCCTGTTTCATTTCAGGTCCAGTCAATTGTCTCTCACCAATCTCATCCTAGAATAACGGTGATCTACATCGTCTCCCATATAGAGCTTCAAACGATTCCATAACGATACTCGTCTGAAAACTATTATTATACGAAAATTCAACCAATGGTAAGGCATCTTGCCATCCCATTCTGAAATCCATCACAATCGCACGCAACATGTCCTCTAAAGTCTGAATCGTACGCTCAGTTTGGCCATCAGTTTGAGGATGATAAGCAGTACTCATAGCCAAACGCGTACCCATCGCTTCCTGAAAACTACCCCATAAGCTATTTTAATCTCGGGGTCTCACAGAAAGCTCCTCGGCATGCGACACTTTCATGTCATCAATAGTAGCCTGGAGCTGTTCGCTGAGAGCCTAAGCCTCGCGTAATTCTTGACAAGAGTTAGATCGAGCGGCGTGAGCGCGCTCAGCCAACTCCCCGATGTACATCATGCCCTACATAAGTAGACAAGGGTGAAAAGATGATAAGAAGATCAAATGTATATTAAACATCAATCTAAAGGTTATAAGGAAAAGTATACCTCGATGACACTGCTGCATGTCCGGCGGAGTTGGTCATACCACCCCAGTGAGCCCATGAACGCTGCATCGGCGTCGGAAGAAGCTGATACATTATCTTCTGAGCCAGATGAGTAGGACCGCCCCACGATGGCCGAATCCGAAGTGTATAGAGGATGCACCGCGGATGCGAGGGGAGGACCCTCATCGGGCTCGGACCCCTCTGGAGAAGAGACCGATACGACAGAAATCTCAGAAATCTTGCGCTTGCCATGCTGAGGGGCTAAGATCAGTGGATGCATTTTGCTTACCAGACGGAGGAAGGGACTTGGCGCGAGGAGGTGGCGAGGAGGTGGCGAGGAGGCTCGCTCTGAGGCGGAGGAGGAGGAGCCTGCCTTCTTCTTCTTCGCAGCAGTAGGGGAGCTAGGGGAGCTAGCAGGCTTCTTCGCGGTAGTAGAACAGGAACCTGTTTTCTTTTTCTCAGCAGCAGAACAATCTCCCTTTGGGCCCATCGTGACTGCCGGGGTAATGGATTTCTGGGAAGCTGATGAGGAACCCCCGGCCTTTGTCTTGGAGAGCTCACGGAGAAATAGGGCGTTCATGACTCTAGTACCTGCAAGCAGAGACAAGGAACCAAATGAGAATGTTATCAATTAACATAATAAACGAAAGAAAAACAAGAAGTATGGACATATGAGAATGTCTACCAGCATTCACCTTCAGCTTAATTTTAGCGGGACTTAACCCGGCATGACATAAGAGATCCTCAGATAGAAGTTTGGGAATTTCAAAGCATCGATCTCCTAGTACACTCGTTATCTGCAGGTACTCCTCATCTTTCTTGTAACTCTTGGAAAGTTTGGGTTTAGTGAAGACAGGGTACCAATCGGTAAAGCAAGTCAATTCTTTGGGTGGCTATACAAAGAAGAAATATATTTTCCAATCCTTCACATGACTGGGGGCCCCATCGAACAGTTTGTGGCTAGACCGGGAGGTTACATAGAAAGGTCCATCTTTTGACCTGGACAAAACTAAGAAGTAGGAAAAAGTGGTGCAATTCAAAGGGAGGCCTATGGCCCTGAATAACACAGCGAAACAGCTTATCAAACGGAATGCATTAGGCGTGAGTAAACCTAAGTGCACCTGATAGTACTTGCTTAATTCTTGAATGAAATCACACAGGGGGAAATGAAGGCCGGCATCAAAATGATGCTGAAAAAAGGTATAATAGCCCTTAGGGGCTAGATAAGGTCGGTCCTTCAGGCCAGGAATGATGATCTGGTGGGAGGAAGGAATGTGCCACATAGTCCTAGTTTTTGACTCGCTACCAGGAGGAATATGGGATGACAAGTGTGACACCTCTGACCCAAATATATAAAATACACAGCGGAAATAAAATTTTCTTTAAAATATGGAAGGAGTTTCAAAATACATTTCTTTAAACATCTTTACAAAATAGCAATACATGATCATTTAAATGACAAAACAAAATACAAAACATCATTCCTATGATCATGTCCAAAATCTTCCTTTCAACGGTGTATGCATATGACCCCCTATCCACAGTCAACGTCTCGGGCCGCCACTCTGATCTGCATCACATGAAATAACTGAAATGAGAATAAATCTCAGCAAGTGGAACTCTTACATAGCAATGACAATAAACTCTGTAAAACATAACTTTGAAATCATAAATACCATCAACTCTGAATCATAAACTCTGAACATGAATATCATAGCAATAGCATATAAATGAGATGGTATTTCTCTTTACTCTGGGGATTGATATCAATAGTATCTCTGCTCTGGGGTGCTCTTATCCCTATCAATATAAACCGATAACTCTGAGGGATATAAGCCTATAGTCGTTGATCAACTAATTGCATGCAATCTTTGACTATGTATTTATCAATCTGAAAACATTTAAACTCTCTCTTGGCATTAATAACACTTTGAAACTCTATCTTTACTCTTGTATTCCCTTTGAACAATAGTTGAGACATCAATTGTCTCCAATAAATATAGCAATGGAATCAATACATAACAATGAATCAATTGAAGGGAATATCATATTAAAACCTTTAAAACACAATACATATAACATCATGTGAGCAAAAGGGATGAATTTCCACTTACAAACCAAAAGAAAACCTCAATCAAAGCTCTTGAACACCACCTACAACAATAATCCATAAATAACACCAACATCAACTCTATATCCAAGAATCCAAGCTAAATAATCCATAAATCCACAAGAACAACAAACCCAAGTCAACTCTTAACTCAAAACCTTAAAAGAATTGCACCAAAAGCTTACCTTAGCTTCCTAGCACCAAGGAGAACCACGATCTCAAGTCGAAAATCGAACTAGATCCAAGAATCAAAGATAGGAAGTGAAAGAAATGGAGGAAAACCCTTGTTAGAAGAGAGAAAATCGAGTTTGAACGGAAAGGAAAAGGGAAAGTATGGCCAACCACTCCCAAAAAGTAACTTAAAAACCCGGCCATACCTAGAATGCGGGTGCGCTGCCACAAGCACCGCGGGTGCGCCTAGCTCACGGCACAACACAAAATTCTGGAACACTCGGACCGCGGGTGCGGCGCTGCAGACACCGCGGGTGCGGTGCTCACCGCGGGGGCGGTGCTAACTCTACCGCGGGTGGGGTAATGCCACGGCTTACCAACATCCAAAATCATGAATAGTCGACCGCGGGTGCACTCCTTACACTACCGCGGGTGCACTATGGTCACGGCAAACAAACAAACCAAAGCAACTAAAATCAATCCGAAACTCTGAAACAACGCAATCACCAACAACTAACACATCAACCAAGCCATAAAACAATAATACCAACTAAACTATAACCCATAACACAACTCTAAACATCTAATCACATAACCCAAATAACAAGCAAAGCTTAAACCGTACCGTACACCGGGCTCGGCTATTACAATCTCCCCTCCTTAGAAGAATTTCGTCCGCGAAATTGACGTCACTACACGAACAACTCAGGATACTTCTCTCTCATCTCATCCTCTGGTTCCCACGTAGCCTCTTCGATCAAATGGTTCCTCCAAAGGACTTTAACAATGCCGATCTCTTTGTTTCTCAAAACTCTAACTCTGAGATCCAGAATCTGAATCGGAATCTCTTGGTACGTCAAATTCGGCGTCAAGTCCAATGGCTCGTGGTGAAGAACATGGGAAGCATTCGCAATATACTTCCTGAGCATCGATACGTCAAAAACATTGTGAACTCTGTCAAGATCTGGCGGTAGGGCTAATCTGTAGGCTCGATCACCAACTCTGTCCAATATCTCAAATGGACCAATGAATCTCGGACTCAGCTTGCCCTTCTTACCAAATCTCATCACACCCTTGAGAGGTGCTATCTTCAAAAACACATGATCGCCAACCTCGAACTGCAACGGCCTACGACGAACATCTGCATAGCTCTTTTGTCTCGACTGTGCTGTCTTCATCCTCTCACGGATCACAGCAACAACATCAGCAGTCTGCTGGACCAACTCTGGTCCCAACATCTTCCTCTCGCCAATCTCATCCCAATACAAGGGTGATCTGCACTTCCTGCCATAAAGTGCCTCATACGGTGCCATGCCAATCGTCGCCTGGTAACTGTTATTGTACGTTAACTCAACCAAAGGCAACTTAAAATCCCAGCTACTTGGATAATCGATAGTACAAGCTCTGAGCATATCCTCTAGAATCTGAATGACTCTCTCTGATTGACCGTCGCTCTGAGGATGATAAGCTGTACTAAACGCTAACCGCGAACCCATAGCTCTGTGCAAACTCTTCCAAAACTCTGAAGTAAACCTGGGGTCACGATCAGACACGATCGACACTGGAACACCATGAAGTCTAACAATCTCTGCAATATAGTCCTCAGCATATTGATTCATGGAATACGTCGTCTTGACCGGAAGAAAGTGCGCTGACTTGGTCAATCGATCAACGATAACCCAAATAGAATTGAAACCTCTCTACACTCTGGGAAGACCAGTCACGAAATCCATCGTAATATGCTCCCACTTCCACTGAGGAATCGGCAATGATAGCAATGTCCCAGCAGGTCTCTGATGCTCAATCTTCACCTGCTGACAAGTAAGGCACTGAGAAATGAACAAAGCAACATCTTTCTTCATACCTGGCCACCAATAAAGTCGACGAAGATCCTGATACATCTTCGTACTGCCTGGATGAATCGAATATGGCACGGTATGAGCCTCTGTCAGAATGTCTCGTCGAATGTCATCGCCAATAGGAACACAGATACGGCCTCTGAAAGTCACCAAACCCTCTCCATTCAGCGCAAACTCTGAGTTACCTCTCTCCTCTGCTCTAGCTCTCAACTCTGTCAACTGAACATCGTCAGTCTGCTCTCTACGGATCCTGTCCGTCAATGTAGCCCGAATGACCAACGCTGAAAAGCAAGAAATAGTCCCCGGAACTACCAAAGCAATCTCCTCTCTCTGCAAATCCATCAACAACGGCTTCTGAATCAAAGAACTCAAGGAAGAACTCGACTTACGGCTCAAAGCATCAGCCACAACGTTCGCCTTCCCTGGGTGATAACTGATCGTCACATCATAATCTTTGACAAGCTCTAACCACCTCCTCTGCCGCATATTGAGGTCTCTCTGAGAAAACAAATACTTCAAACTCTTGTGGTCTGTGAAGATCTCAAACTTTTCGCCATACAAATAATGTCTCCAGATTTTCAGGGCGAAAACCACAGCTGCCAGCTCTAAATCATGCGTCGGATAATTCCTCTCGTAATCCTTCAACTGGCGAGAAGCATAAGCAATGACCTTACCTCGCTGCATCAGCACTGCACCAAGGCCTTTCTTCGACGCATCGGTATAGACAACAAAATCCTCCGAACCACTAGGCAAAGAAAGAATAGGAGCTGTCGTCAATCTATCCTTCAACTCTTGAAATGCACTCTGGCAATCAATGGTCCACTCGAACTTCACAGTCTTCCTCGTCAGATTGGACAATGGCAGGGCAATCTTGGAGAAATCTGAAATAAAACGACGATAATAACCCGCCAAACCAAGGAAACTGCGTACCTCAGAAACAGTGGTAGGAACAGGCCATTTCTGAATCGCCTCTATCTTCATCGGATCAACAGCTATACCATCTTTCGAAACGACATGGCCTAGAAAAGAAATCTGATCCAACCAAAACTCGCACTTCTTCAACTTGGCATACAGCCTCCTCTCTCTCAACAACTGAAGAACAACTCTGAGATGCTCTGAATGAAGCTCTCTGGTCTTGGAATAGATCAAGATGTCATCGATGAAGACAATGACGAAGCTATCCAAAAACGGCTTGAACACTCGGGAGAAACTCATAATGACCATACCTGGTCCTAAACGCCGTCTTAGGGATATCGGACTCCCTAACCTACAACTGATAGTAGCCAGACCGAAAATCAATCTTCGAAAAGACAGTGGCACCATGAAGCTGGTCAAATAGATCGTCAATCCGTGGCAACGGATACTTGTTCTTGACAGTCACTTTGTTGAGCTCCCTGTAGTTGATACACAGCCGCAAAGACCCATCTTTCTTCTTGACAAACAGAACCGGAGCTCCCCAAGGCGAAGAACTCGGACGAATAAAACCCTTGTCCAAAAGATCCTGCAACTGCGTCTTCAACTCCTTCATCTCAGTAGGAGCCATCCTATACGGAGCCTTAGAAATAGGAACCGTACCTGGAGCTAAATCAATAACGAACTCAACATCTCTGTCTGGCGGCAAACCCGGAACATCATCCTCAAACACATCGGCAAACTCCCTCACAACATCAATATCATCAATATTCAACTTAACCATACCATCCACATCCACAATAGAAGCAAGAAACCCATCGCAACCTCTACACAGCAATCTCTCAGCCTCAAGACATGAAATAAAAGGAAGGACCAGCAAAGTACCTGCACTGGCGAGCGAACCTCCCTTATTGCTATCATCTGCAAAAGTCACCGTCTTAGCAACGCAATCGATCATTGTACGATAAGTCGATAGCCAATCCATGCCAAGAATAGCATCAAAGGCAACCATCGGGATCACAATCAAATCAGCAAAGACCTCTCTATCATCAATACGAACAGAGCATGCATACACAATAGACGTCGGGCACAACACATCCCCCGAAGGTAAAACAACATTGAACTGGAGGGGAATAACAGAAGGAACTATACCCAAAGATTTCAAAAACAATTCAGACATAAATGAATGAGTAGCACCAGTATCAATCAAAGTCGTAGCTACTCTGCCTGAAATTAAAATAGCACTAGAGATCACAGAAGAATCATGATTAATACCTTCCTTGGTCATCGTAAAGATGCGACCCTGCACCTTCTCTTGGCTAGCTCCTCGAGGACAATCTCGGGCAATGTGGCCTGCCGTGCCACAACGATAACAAGAATGAGTTCCAAATCTGCACTCTCCCCTATGATGTCTCCCACACTTGGGACACAAAGGCTTCTCTAGATCAGATGAAACAACTGGAACTTCCGGTGGTCTAGGGCTCGAGTCCATCTTGCCTTTCCCCTTGAATCGATCTCTGCCTCTCTGACTCGAACTCTGGCCCCTCTGAGCAATGGCCTGGTGTCTCGCTTGCCTCTCACGGGCAATGTCCTTCTCGTCCTGCTCGGCCAACAAAGCTTTGGACACGATCTCCTTGAAAGTAACAGCCTTGGACATGTTGATATCTCGAATCTCAGCTCTAAGGCCTCGAATGAAATGAGCGCCTTTATCTCTGTCGTTAGATGCAATGTACGGGGCAAATAAGCAACCCTCCTCAAACTTAAGGATATACTCACCAACATCCATGCTCCCCTGTCGAAGCTCCAATAACTCCGTAACCTTCCTCGCTCGAAGTGCGTCGGGAAAATACTTGTCATAGAACAATTCTGTAAACTTTGACCACTTTAGTGTCGAAACATCAACTCCAACTTTGGTCGCATTCCACCAGATGCGTGCAGCCTTAACCAACATGAAAACAGCACAACTGATACGATCTCTGTCCTCGTAGTGGAGATGATCGAAGATCGCCTCTAAAGCCTTGATCCACTCGACATCAACTAACGGATCAGTGCTCCGTGAAAACTCTGGTGGATCCATCCTCTTGAAAGCAGAAAAGACGGCGTCAGTGCCAACAACCTGAGCAACTTGCCCTCTCGCTTGACCTCTCCCCTGACCTGCTCCTTGCAATCGGAGCAACTGCTGAATCTGCTCGCTATGGACCTTGGCCTGCTCTTTCAATAACTTGCCGAACTCATCGACAACTCTCGAGGAAGAAATATCCTCACCCTCAACTGCTTTACTCTTAGGTGGCATCCTCTACTCTACAATGGGCTCACAAAAGACATATCAATATATAACAATGGATAGATGCAAGAAAACATACCCGGACAGTTGAAAGTAGACGAAGTCATATGCATTGGTCCGAAGAACACCGCTCTGATACCACTAAATGTGACACCTCTGACCCAAATATAAAAAATACACAGCGGAAATAAAATTTTCTTTAAAATATGGAAGGAGTTTCAAAATACATTTATTTAAACATCTTTACAAAATAGCAATACATGATCATTTAAATGACAAAACAAAATACAAAACATCATTCCTATGATCATGTCCAAAATCTTCCTTCCAACGGTGTATGCATATGACCCCCTATCCACAGTCAACGTCCCGGGCCGCCACTCTGATCTTCATCACATGAAATAACTGAAATGAGAATAAATCTCAGCAAGTGGAACTCTTACATAGCAATGACAATAAACTCTGTAAAACATAACTTTGAAATCATAAATACCATCAACTCTGAACCATAAACTCTGAACATGAATATCATAGCAATAGCATATAAATGAGATGGTATTTCTCTTTACTCTGGGGATTGATATCAATAGTATCTCTGCTCTGGGGTGCTCGTATCCCTATTGATATAAACCGATAACTCTGAGGGATATAAGCCTATGGTCGTTGATCAACTAATTGCATGCAATCTCTGACTATGTATTTATCAATCCGAAAACATTTAAACTCTCTCTTGGCATTAATAACACTTTGAAACTCTATCTTTACTCTTGTATTCCCTTTGAACAATAGTTGAGACATCAATTGTCTCCAATAAACATAGCAATGGAAACAATACATAACAATGAATCAATTGAAGGGAATATCATATTAAAACCTTTAAAACACAATACATATAACATCATGTGAGCAAAAGGGATGAATTTCCACTTACAAACCAATAGAACAGCTCAAACAAAGCTCTTGAACACCACCTACAACAATAATCCATAAATAACACCAACATCAAATCTATATCCAAGAATCCAAGCTAAATAATCCATAAATCCACAAGAACAACAAACCCAAGTCAACTCTTAACTCAAAACCTTAAAATAATCGCACCAAAATCTTACCTTAGCTTCCTAGCACCAAGGAGAACCACGATCTCAAGTCGAAAATCGAACTAGATCCAAGAATCAAAGATAGGAAGTGAAAGAAGTGGAGGAAAACCCTTGTTAGAAGAGAGAAAATCGAGTTTGAAGGGAAAGGAAAAGGGAAAGTATGGCCAACCACTCCCAAAAAGTAACTTAAAAACTCGGCCATACCTAGACCGCGGGTGCGCTGCCACAAGCACCGCGGGTGCGCCTAGCTCACGGCACAACACAAAATTCTGGAACACTCGGACCGTGGGTGCGGCGCTGCAGACACCGCGGGGGCGGTGCTAACTCTACCGCGGGTGCGGTGATGCCACGGCTTTCCAACATCCAAAATCATGAATAGTCGACCGCGGGTGCAGTCCTTGCACTACCGCGGGTGCACTATGTGTTAGAGTAGGTGCCCGTCGAGCCAAGTGTTGGCCGAGTGTTCACAATGAAACTCTATGTATAAGCAATCTTTATTTTAATAATATTTGAAATTATTAAATTGGCAAATCTTTATCTGTATACCCATGCTAGTTGCATAGATAAAGCCCTTGAATATACAAATAGTAGAAAGAATATGAGATGCTCATATGTTGAGTATCATGAAACTCATATTTGTAATACTGTATATATATTCTAAACGGTTCCTAGTCGATTCAGCCGCCAATAAGAAGGATATAGGCCGCTCGAGTTAGAGACTAGTATCTGCGATGTGAGTACCATGTTTCATTGGTAGGGGACATTGTGATGTCCGAACATGCAGAAAGGTGCTCCTTGTAGAGTGCACTGAACAACCCTCCATAAAAGGAGTTTCCAAGTGGTTCTCACTTATCGAGTGGAAATGTCCTAGTTTATGGTTGTACAGAATTAGTCCTTATGACCCGGGACAACATTGAGACTCTATGTGCTAGAATTACACTTTGACTTGTTTACCGACTCTCATGGGGTCATCAGGTGGCAAGGTTGGGTGTTCTGTCAAAACACATAGGAGTCGATGCATTGTAGTCGGGGATTCACCGCTTACCTTCGGGTATGGATATCCTATGTGTTATCATGTGTTAGTAGGTTGAAATCTCTGGCCAGAGTATGGTGGTAATTATGAAAGGGGTTTCATAGATTTCACCATTGATGCAACTACAACATGACACATAGTATCGATTCATTGACAACTCTCGAAAAACCAATGGTTGTCGAATCGATCGGGATATATGAGTTGAAGGGATCGTACTGTACGCTAACCATAATTGAATGGTTCTTGCAGGCACTATCATTTGATACCTAGGGAATCATGTAAGCGATGCTGCTAGGCGTTTAACATGATTGGTTGGGTACTATCAGACTTGAGTTCTGATTCTTGTTATCAATGTGTTGATAAATAAGAATGGAGCAATTGGGGTATGCTCATATAAGGACATGTTTAGTCCGAATCATATGGAGATGTGAACCCACGGCTAGTTGTATCAATGAACCATTGAGGGCCACACAAGTACTAGCTTTCTAGATCCCGTTGAGAAGTAAAAATAGTTCAATGTGTTGAACGGCTTATAAAGGAGTTTATAAGCGTAAAGAAAATTAGAAGTATGACTTCTATAAAGGAGAAAAATAGTTCAATGTGTTGAACGACTTATAAATGAGTTTATAAGTGTAAAGAAAAATAGAAGTATGACTTCTATGAGAGAAATGTAAATTTTAATTTATGGAAGTGTTCCTAAATTAAAAGTTGGCCAAGTGAATAATGTATTTGAAAATTGTGATTTTCATAAACATTATTATGGACTAAATAAATTAATTCAAGTGTTGAATTAATTAAACACTAGTGGACCTAGTAGAGTCCAAATAATTAAATTAATTCAAGTGTTGAGTTAATTAAATTATATTAAGTCTTGTAGAGCTCAATTTAAATTAATTATTTAACTAGTGGGACTTGGGTAAATTCAAGTAATGTTTAATTAGTCTCAAATATGTTTGAGATAATTAAATTTAGTCCATGGTTTTTAATTTGTTAAAAACCATATAATATACATGCTTGGGAGGTGAAGAGGTGGAGATTACTTTTGAATAAAAAATTGCATGGCATGCAACTTTTTCACTTTTGCTTTTTGCAACACCAAGACAAGAAAATTAATTCATTCTCACTCTCCCTCCAAGCAAGATGGCCGAAATTCTCCTCCCATTTTTCTCCAAAATTTTGTTCTTCAATTTGTTGAGGAACACTACACTTCTCTTTGAAAAATCCTCATATTTTTCTAGTGCAAAATATGAGGGGATCTACCTAGTTGGTGGTGGGCTTAATTTGAAGGAAAGATTCAAGAACTTGGAAAGCTTGAAGATAGTTTCTACCTTTCAAGAGCTTTGTTGTTTGACAACAAAGTTGGAGCCACAATCAATCTTTTAAATATTGATAGGTATATCTCTCAAACACCCTATGAATGTCATTTTTGTGTTTTTATTGTATTTGCTACACTTAGTCATGGTGGCCGAAATTTATCCCTAAAAATTTGATTTTTTGAACTTCCGTTGCGCTTCCGGTCACCGTAACCGATCCCCTTTCACTATGGTCACGGCAAACAAACAAACCAAAGCAACTAAAATCAATCTGAAACTCTGAAACAACGCAACCACCAACAACTAACACATCAACCAAGCCATAAAACAATAATACCAACTAAACTATAACCCATAACACAACTCTAAACATCTAATCACATAACCCAAATAACAAGCAAAGCTTAAACCGTACCGTACACCGGGCTCGGCTATTACAACAAGTGACCGTACCATAAGTTATCCGCCTCAGATATGTTCATTTGTTGGGTCACATGACGAATTTCCTTACCCGGGCGACTATGAGTGGTGACTTCCTCCTCAGGAGGATCAAGGGTAAAATCAGGATCAGCTAGGGAAGTCCTACCATGGCTAGACTCGCTGTGTAAGGCCTGAGAACTACTAATCTTCATTAATGCGATATTTGAAGATATGAGAATGCATGTTATGTCATGAGAAGCATTATGAAATGCCAATATTTCGACTCTATTAATCCGGAATTATGGAATTTTAATTGATATGATTATATCGAACCATATCGAGACCAGAGTGGGCAAAGCTGTGTCATTTTACCAATTTCGGGCAGAACTAGTGGCGCCCGAGCGGTAGAAAGTGACCGCTCGAGCGCCAATGCTCAAGGGGAGTACGTTCGGGCAGAAGGTGTGGCGCCCGGGCGGTAATTTATGACCGCCCGAGCGCCAGAGTCTCGCATCGCGGCAGAACGTTCCGCGCCCGGGCGGTAGAACTACACCGCCCGAGCGCCGAGCTCGCGCCCGGGCGGTAAGGTTTGACCGCCCGAGCGCCAGCGAAAGTTGGCAAGAAAGAGCCACGTTTCGGATACATGCAAGTGGGATATATATAAACGTTTTTCCCTCAAAATATGATAAGAATCAGAAGGGAAAAAGCTCCGTGAAGCTTTTGGAATCCTTACGTGGGTTTACTACAATCCGTCCGTCTTATCAGAAATCCGACTTCGGTACCGTGTTCCTATCGTTGTAGGCTACGCGTGGACGTAAGTTTTACTATGTTTTGGCATGTCTTGAAATTATGATGTTGAAGGAATCAGATATGATTCATATATGTTGTTTCTGACATGTTAGACATCGTATAATTGCAAACGGATTTAAGAACGGACACCGTATAGAATTGTTATGAATCTTAGAGTTGAATTGACTGGGTATTGGTACCAGATTTATACCATTATCAGTTATGAATTGGGAGAATTGATATAGATTGTTTAATATGGAGATTGTACAGTTGAAATGATACCAAGATCAAGTATTTAATTGGATATGTGTTGATTGAGAATAGAGATTGATAGAAAATGTATCAATGTATCTCTTTCTTATTTGATTGACAGACTTGATATCAACTTCGAGACTTCGACGACAAGAAAGGTATAAGCTATGTTTGTTTGGGAAGCCACAACTCAAATAAGATATTATTTGAGTTCCCAAACCAAAATCACATACTAGACTTATTGTATATATGGTATCATGTTATGAATTGTTTATAGCATTATATTCAAATCTTCACTACAACAAAAATAGCTTTTCACAGCGTACTATTAACGGCGCACATTAAAGGCACGCCGTTAATAGTATTATTAACGGCGTGCGTGTTTATGTGCGCTGTTAATAGTAACAAATTTTTTTTTAAAAAATCGTGTCCGGACATTAACAGCGTGCATTTTTACGTGTGCCGTTAATAATAACAAATTTTTTTAAAAAAATCGTGTCTGGACTATGCACGGCGTGCATTTATTTACACGCTGCGAAAAAGCTATGCGCCCAATTTTCATTTCGCGCAAGTTTTATTTACATTCCCGCTTTTTTCCTTCTTTTCTATCCTCCACTTTCTCTGCCAAAACCCTTCGCCTCTATCCGTCATCTTCGCCGCCGCCGCCACCTCCTCTTCACCGGCGCCGCCTCTGTCTCTAGTGTTGTTTTAAGTCATCACATGCCCTAATCTGAAAGGTAAGCGACATTCCTTCCATCGATTTCCTCTTATCGTGCAAGACCATCCTTAAATCGAATCATATGCGGTAAGAGTGGCGTGTAAATTTGTGCTAAGTCTAAGTTGAATTTCTTATGGAAGTAAATGAATAAGGCTGTAGGATTGTTGGAATTTATGTTTGTTTTCGTGGGTTCCTTTATTCTGTCCCAGATTCATGCTAAGGCTTTATAAGTGATTAGGTTGGTTGTTAAAATTAGGGGTTTGGCTGAACATTTGTGAAATTGAATTGCAAAAACATCAATATTTTTTTTTATTTCAATCGCAAAACTGGATAGAACTTTGCTGCTGGAGATAGAACTTTGCTGCTGGAAAAATCATCATATTAGAACTGATTCAAGCCAATTTCGTGTTTAATGTCTTTTCAGGTGTAATATTGCATTTCTTGGTTGAAAATAGTAGAACACTAACATTGGAAATATTGGGTTGAATTACACATGTTAAGTGTTCGATGAATTGTAATATAAATAGGCTCGATATACGATTACGTGTTTGTGTTTGTAGTAATTGGGATCCTTGTGTTGGGCTAGATTTAGTTTTGTTTTTGAACCTGAAGTTCGGTGAATCCATTGAATGATGTTAGGCTATGCTATGGACATCGATTTTTGGCAAAGTTGTACTATGATCTTGTTAAGTGTTCGATGAATTGTAATATTTCTGCAGGCTTTGTTATGGAATTTATTATAAAAATTTGCACCAAATCAATTAAATATTACATGAAATGATATTTATCAATGGACTATTTAATACTAGTAGTTAGTTGCTGCGGCAGCAGTCAAACAATACCTATAGAAAGTTGTTTCTAAATATTATTAATTATATAATAAAATAGGTTTTAATTTTTATTGGTATGATTTTTCATATATTTAATAAACTATTATATATATATATATATATATATATATATATATTACTTTTAGATCATACAAATTATATATAGATGGTGTGTTTTTTTTTAAATACTTTACATTGAATCTAATAATAATTAGTAGACTTGAGCACTTATACGAGATTTTATGGAACAGATATGACCAACCATTCATTACAGTATAAGCATTAAGAGTTACTATTACATTGAGCTTTTCTTGAAAGTTAAAATACTCACTGCTGTTAGGATAATCAGAGGCTCTTGGTAAACCCTGTTATATTCTTCTTTGGATCTCTTGTGAGGCTCTCATGCTTCAAACTTGAATGGAATAGTGTAGTTTTGTGGTTTGAATTTGATAATAGTGTTCTCACAATTAAAACTTTTTATAAGTTTTTTGTAAAAAAAAAATCTTATGAAAATATTTTACTTGGACTAGCTAACATTGCTGGAGTGAGTCGCCATTCTTGTAATACTATGAACATTTGCTTATACAAGGGGGTATTGCTTGGACTAGCTAACACGGCTGGAGTTCTGAAGTGTGCTCAATCTGTGTGCAGGTATAAATATTAATTGTGTGTATTATTTTTACATGGATGGTCAATACTACTTTGACACATGATTTTTATTTGTTTAAAATATAATGATGTATAAATAAGTTTTTTGTATTTAAGTTTTTTTTTTAAATTTATTATGTGGTGTTCTCTTATAAAAATGTTGGGAATATTTTGGGAAAGAAAATTTGGGATAACATCTGACACCTACGTAATTATATCATATAAATTAATTTATCATCGTTTATATATATGTGTTTTTGTGTATGTGTATTGATAAAATCTCATTATTATTTCATACAAATGAAAAAGGTTTGTGCACGAGATGGATAAGGAATGGATGCATCTTCCTTCTAGGCTTGTACCCGAGTATGAAGAAGGGGTAAAAAATTTTATAGCACAAGCTAGGAACTATGCAAAAACACGTGAAGTAATCTTATGTCCTTGCAAGCGTTGTAAAAATAAGAAGTATATGAAATTTGACCAAGTTTACGACCACTTGATTATTAAGGGGTTCGATCCTTCTTACACTATTTGGGTCTTCCATAGTGAAACTTATAACTCACAATCTCAAGCTGAGGGTAGTTCAGGAGGAGTTCAGAAAGAGGATGAAAGTAGAGAGGCATATCACTTATATAAGGATGTTTTATTGCCGGAAGAAGAGGTTGGACACACTATATCTGAGACAAAGGATTATGAGTTTGATGATTTATTAAAAGATGCGGAAACTCCTCTCTTCCCTGGTTGTACATCTTACACAAAGTTGTCGGCAGTCGTCACACTATACAATTACAAGTCTACTAATGGTCACACAGACAATAGTTTCAATGAGCTCCTTAAGATTTTAGGTGACATGCTTCCAGAAAACAACACACTTCCAGAATCTGTTTACACGATGAGAAAGTTGTTGAAACCATTTGATTTAGGATATGAGAAGATTCATGCTTGCCCAAATGATTGTTGTCTATTTAGAAAGGAGCTTCAAGATCTGGATTCTTGTCCAAAGTGTGGATCCTCGAGATGGAAGATAGACAAAGTCACCACCAAAGTTTGTAAAGGAGTTCCTGAAAAGGTCCTACGGTATTTTCCAGTGATACCAAGACTGAAAAGGATGTTTAAATCAAAAGAAAAGGCTGAAGAGTTGATTTGGCACTCCAAACACAAAAGTCAAGATCATATGATGCGTCATCCAGTTGACTCGGTAGCTTGGGAGACAATAGATCATAAGTGGCCTGATTTTGCATCAGATCCTAGAAATCTCCGCCTTGGTCTTGCAACAGATGGATTCAACCCTTTTGGTGACCTTAGTTCTAGATATAGTTGCTGGCCAGTTATTTTGGTCAATTATAACCTTCCTCCATTGTTGTGCATGACAAAGGAAAATCTTATGCTGACATTATTGATTCCAGGTCCGAAGCAACCGGGAAATGATATAGATGTATACTTGGAACCCCTTGTGGAGGATTTGAAGGAGTTGTGGGACACCGGTGTGGAGGCGTATGATGCATTTAGCAAGTCAATGTTCAATCTGAAGGCTATTTTGATGTGGACAATAAATGATTTTCCAGCTTATGGAAACCTAGCTGGATGTGTCACAAAAGGGAAACTCGGTTGCCCAATATGTGGTGAAGGCATATGTTCTATGTGGCTTAAGTATAGTAGAAAGTTTGCATACTTAGGCCACAGAAGATTTCTTGCTCCTAATCATCCATTTCGTCAGAAAAAGAAGTGGTTTAATGGGAAAAAAGAGAGTAAAGGGAAACCTAGACCTTTGAATGGGTTAGAAATTGCCGATGAATTGAAAGATATTGAAAATGACTGGGGTAAAAAGCAAAAGGGTGAGACTGTCAACACTTTGAGGAAAAAGAGGAAGAAGCTCGATAGTTCAAAAGAGGTACAAAAACCAGTTCAAAGGTGGAAGAAAAAGTCAATCTTTTTCGATTTGTCATATTGGAGTGTAAGTTATTTTTTACTCTATTCATTAGATTTTGCAAATTTTTTATTTTTTGTTCCTAAAATGTTGGGAATATTCTGAACTAACACTATGAATCTTGTTGATGGTTACCTTTAGGTCCTCCTGCTGCGTCATAACTTAGATGTGATGCATGTTGAAAAGAATGTTTGCGAGAACATCATAGGCACATTGTTAAACCTGAAGACAAAATCCAAAGATGGTGTGAATGCTCGCAAAGATTTGGTACACTTAAAAATTAGACAAGAATTACATCCTCAAGAAAAAGGAGAAAATAAATATCATTTGCCTGCTGCCCCGTACACACTGTCTAAAAAAGAAATGGATGTATTTTGCTCTAGGTTGAAGAAAATAAAGTTACCCGATGGATATAGCTCAAATATTGGTAACTGTGTTTCTGTAGAAGAGCGTAAGCTTATTGGGCTGAAATCTCATGATTGTCATGTTCTAATGCAACAATTGCTATCAGTAGCATTGAGAAATCTTCTACCGAAAGGTCCACGCACTGCTATACTTCTGTTGGGTGCATTTTACAATGAATTATGTCAAAGAGTATTAGACAGGAACCGTTTAGAACAACTCGAGGAGAATATTGCTGAAATTCTATGCATGTTCGAAAGGTATTTTCCACCCGCTTTTTTTACCATCTCGGTTCACTTGACAATTCATTTAGCAAGAGAGGCTCGCTTGTGTGGGCCAGTCCAATTCCGTTGGATGTATCCATTTGAAAGGTATAAAATAATCATTAATCTTTTTGACAAATTTTATATTATAAAAAGATTTAGATTTTGCTATCAACACTATTTTCATGTGAATTTTGCTTTGTGATTTAGATTTATGAAAATACTAAAAGGGTATGTGAAGAACCGGGCAAGACCAGAAGGGTGCATAGCTGAGTGTTACCTCGCAGAAGAACGGATGGCATTTTGTAGTGCTTATATTAAAAATGCTTCTAGTATTGGTGTTCGTTCTAATAGGAACGATGATTTGGAATATGGATTTTCAGAAGGTCGTCCAATTTCTAAAGGGAAAGAAAAGATTTTAGAGGATCACGTGTTACAAGCTGCACATCGATATGTGTTGTTCAATACTGCAGAAGTTGAACCTTACTTACAGTGAGTGTAGTTAGTTTCATACTGTTAGTCTTGATCTGTTACATATCTTGTGTATTCTAACATCTCCATTCAATTATTTTAACTAGGATGCACATTGACGAGCTTAAACAAACAGATCAACGTTTCTTAAGTAACGAAACGTTGTTGCAAAAGCAACATATGGAAACATTTGTCGAATGGTTATCAAAACAGGATCATGTTAACTCTTCAGACCGAATTCAATGGCTAGCACATGGTCCAAGAAAGCACGTTACATCTTATACGGGATATATTGTAAATGGACATCGGTTCCACACAATTGATGTTGGAAGGTCTACACAAGATAGTGGTGTTTCAATTGAAGCCGATACTGTTTGTCAATCTAATGCTAATGACAATTCACATACAGTAGGAAGACTATCATACTATGGGGTTATACGGGATATTGTTTTGCTAGACTATTATTCTTTCAAAGTGCCTGTTTTTAGGTGTGATTGGGCTGATCCTGCAACTGGTATCAAAATTGAAGATGGTTTTACACTGGTCAACTTACACCAAGGACTAAAAACTTTTGAAAGTGATCCTTTCATTTTAGCATCACAAGCAAAGCAAGTATTTTATTCCAGGGACGATGATGAACCAAATTGGTATGTGTTGCTAAAAGCGCCGCTTCGGGGTATTAATAACATGAATGTGCTTGAAGAAGATGCGTATACGTCATCAACACCTCTTGATGTGTCCCTACTTGAGATTAACATTACTGAGAAAGAACCGTACTCAAGGAATGAGTGTGAGGGAATCGATGTGACAGAGACATGACAGAAATTTTTAGGGATAGATTTTATAGTTATTTATTTTGATTGATACATTTTTTTCTAATAGTTTATGTAACTATTTGTTTGCTTGTTTAATATATTTGTTTGCTTGTTTATTTTCAGTGATGCATCATGTCATATTACATGTTTATCAGGTCATTAAATAACATTCAAAAGATGAGCAAAATGGTCAAAAAACGTAGCAAAAGATCTGTAGATGAAATTCAGGTGATATTGTTATTTATTTTAGATATTGTTTTATTTTACTAAAGCACACTAGTACATCTCAATGTATCTTTTTTCCATTTTACAGGAAAATATATCTAATAGGTTATCGAGAATGGATTCTAACAATTCAGCTAATTCATCACATGGTTTGCATGGTAAAGAACCAATTGATGATGAGAAAACAGATAAGAAAAAAGGACGGGGTGCATCAAAGTTGAAAATGGTTAGTGGCCAAGACAAGTGTAAAGAGCTGGAGCGTAATGAGTTTGGACAGCCAGTTGGAGATAATTCAGTGAAGTACGCTTCTTTCCTAGGTTGCATGATAAAAGAATTTGTGCCTTATACATTAAATGGATGGAATGACATAAGCGAAGAAGTGAAAGATAGGATGTGGAGCTGTCTTCAGGTAATATATTTAGTTACTTAATTTTTCATTTCCATTTTCATAACAAAATGTAGACATATTATCTTGTTATTTAATATACAGCTGACTTACAAAGTTGAGGATTGTGAAAAGAAATCAATTCTTCAAAAGTTGGCAAAATTGTGGCGCGATAGGAAATCTAAATTGCAAATACTTGTACGAGAAGCTAATTCAAGTCGACTGGCTTCACGATATCTCAATCTTTTGAAGCCTGAATTTATGGACCAAAATCAGTGGGACTTGTTTGTAAAGAGGACATTATCACCTAACTTTCAAGTGAGAATTTTTCTGGGCTCTTTTATGGTCATTTCATACATTTTCTTTACCTTTCAATTTGTTGGTGCTACTTAGATCTTTTAAACCTTGAGTAAGCTAGTAACATTAATTGACATCTGATGTCCAGCATTTTGTGGAACATTTAAAAAGCACAAGGCATTGTGATTTGCTATATAGATTCATTATTCATGAAGATTTTGACAAAATGGCTTGCTCCAAGTTCCAACAATGGTCTGAATACTCAATTAGGCCTCCGGGCATATATTAAGAATTTTTTGGGGGGAGCTTGGTCTAAATGAGTTGGTGAATTTTAATTTATTTTGCATGTCTGTTACTGTATAACCATTTTTGTCTTTAATTTCTATAACAAACTTATCTTAAAATATTTAGTGTTAATAATTGTTCTGACCCTTAATGTTTCTAATAATTACAGTGTTGAACTTTCCTGTTGGTTCTGTCCAATTTTCCTGGTTGTGTTGCTTTGGTTGGGCAAGAGACTACTAAGTTTTAATCTTTTGAACTGTTTGATTGTGCTATTTTAACTAATCTCAGGAAAAGAGTGAAAAATTTAGAGCGATGAGGAAGAAACAAGATCACATTCACACAATGAGCCGGAGAGGATACGCTCGTTTGACTCACATTATGGTAAAATTTTTATTTTTTATAATTTATGTAATTAGTGATATATACATTTTTTGAATTATGTTCTAACGATTTTGTATATATTTCTATATTAAAGGAAAAGAGAAGCCCGGCAGATACAAAAATTACAAGATCGCAAGTTTGGATTGAAGGTCACAAGAAAAAAAATGGAGAGCCTAGTACTCAAGCTGTTGCAGAGAAAATGGTAATGATTAGATTAACTTTGCACCATTTTTCTTGTATAAGGTAATGTGTAATTAGGAAAATGGAATTAACATGGCATTTTTTGTTCTGAAGTAGAGTACATATTTGGTCATTGGTTTCCATTCTGTAAAACTGTTGGTGTCTCCCACACGTAGCTGTTTGAAATAACCACACATAACAAACATAGCTGTTAAAGTTAACATATTGGGAAATAAGTGTTTAATGTGCAATTTATAAAAAAATGCAGGAGAATACAAAGAGATGGATAATGTGGAAAGAGATGCAGCTGCACATTATAACTTTGCTTGGTCTTTCTTGTTGGCTAGTTCCCTTTTCAACTGCTCGATATCACCTAGCTTAATTATATCGTAATTAGCACAGTTAATTGCAGCATAGATATGGTTAACCATGTATTATGACTATTTAGGTTTTTGATCTTCAATCATTACACTTTCACAATTACACGTGACCTCCACTGAGAAATTCTTACCCGTGGGTGAAATAAATGAGATAAAACAAAATGGATTAGCCCATGCTAGTGTTTTTGGTGTTTAAGTATTGACACAGTATGTGCATTATAGAAAACGAGATGATAATCTTCAAACTAGTTCTTTTAATCCGATTATTTCTCTTGACTCTTGCAGATACCTATGCTATTTTCTCATAAATTTTTTTTTTTTGCAGAAAGAAATACAAGAATGTCCACGTGAATCTCAAAACACAACTAACATTGTTGATGATGCAATTAGCCATGTGTTTGGCAAGGAAGCTCGGGGTAGAGTGCGAGGAATGGGCTTTGGAGTTACGCCATCGAAAGTTGGAGCTTCTGTGAAACAAAATGGAACTGTTCAACAACTTCAAACTATGGTACAAAGCTTTCAACAACAAATGCAACAAAATCAGCTAGAAATGCAAGAAATGAGGTCCATGTTTTTACAAAGTATGAATAAACAAAATCAGCAAGAACAGGTTAGTAAAAACAACATATAAAAAATATATTTGATATATATACACACTTAAATGCTTTTGAATTATCATGATTACATCACTCGACACGATTTGATTGTAAATTAGGTTGCTAGTGGTGGTATTGGTAGTGGTATCGGGAATGAAGTTGGTAGCAATGGTGATATCGATATTGGTGCCAAGAAAAATGGTGATTTTGATCATGTTTCTCAGGTAATTATCTTTAAATTATGTATGTTTAAACAACAAAATTGTTACAAAAATAGACACGGTTGAATAAAAAACTTTTCATTGTTTATTTACAGTCAAATTTGAGGAATGTGAGTCGTGGAGATATTCGTGCTAATACTAAATGTAAGCTGCTTCATTGGTGTGCTGATGAGTTAGTTGTTGCTGAAGGTCGAATTGCATCCACAGATCCAAACACAAAAGTGCATCACGTTGTTCTTGGTAGATCTTGTTGGAAAGTTTGGGTTGATAAGGTTTTGGTGGCGAAGGTGGACCTAATTCGACCAAATGATGAAATGCAGTTTCTCGAGGACGCGATAGGAAGCACGGTCGCATGGTTATCTAAATTTGTAGTATTGTGCGATTGATACATATTCTACTGATTTGCGTGTATTGAAAGTTTAATCATTGTTATATATGTACCAGCTAGTTGTTACCGATTTCGTATCTTGCTTTGGATTTCAGACTTTCCGTTTTGATATAATGAAAAACAATGGCTTTTATCAATTTTGTGTTGCTTAAACTTAAAGTTACACTAATGTTTTGCAAAATTTTGGTTTATTGTTTTTGTCCATTCAATTGATTTTTATTTTAACGAATTTGATTTTATCGGCTTGCAAAAGAACGATGTAGAATTTGTTTGTATATTGGATAGGAACATTAACAGCATACGTTGCGCGCCGCGGATAATTTTATCATGCACGCCGCGTATAATATTATCAACGGCGTGCATTCGCATGCCGTTGATAATCTTTTCAACGGATTATCAACGGCGTGCGCTCGCACGCCGCGGATACCACTATCAACGGCGTGCGTATGCACGCCGCGGATACTACTATCCGCGGCGTGCATACGCACGCCGTTGATAAGATTATCAACGGCGTGCGCTCGCACGCCGCGGATAGTAGTATCTGCGGCGTGTGAGCGCACGCCGTTGATAATCTTAAACTTTCAACAGCTTGCAGTTGTGCAGCGTGCAATGCGCGCTGCGGAAAGTGAATTTGCGCGCTGCGAAAAGCCATTTTTGTTGTAGTGCTTGTAACATGATTATGCTTTGATTATAGCATTGTATTTACATATATAAGATCATTGTGATATTCAAATATGAATATAAGCATGCTTTGTTTACAGATTGATATTCATTGCATTTAAGATAGGAAAGTCTTGACAGCCAATGTCAGACTTCTAGACGTTCGGTGTATCTCAACTTAGGAGTAGCCATTACTCCTATTGCCAGCCGTCGATACAGCTCGGACCGAAGTCTAGGAATAAGACGTATAGTCGCCCCGAGTGGTTGGGTAGGTGACAGCCAGTGACGTCTTATTCACCCCGGGATCCCTAGAGTTTTAGTCGAGTCGAGTCGAGTCTAGACATGATTTGATTCGCATTGCATGGTTATATGATTGTCATTCATAATAGAATGTTTCATGTTTAATTGATTATATGCATGTATACATGTTTATACTGGGATTTGTTCTCACCGGTTTTCCGGCTGTTGTTATGTCTGTATGTGTGCATAACAACAGGTGGGGCAGGATCTGGGTCACGCAGAGGATGAGAGATGGACATAGCGTGGTGATCTCGGGCTTAGCAGAAAAACTAGTAGTTGTACCTTTGTTATGTACTGTATTTTATTACTAGTTGTTCAGAATGGTTGAAACAAGACATATTGTACCTTATGTTTGTAATTTAAATAAAGAATGTATGCTTGTTTATATACATTAGATTTGATGTTGAAAAGCGAAAAATTTGACCCACTTTTTATATTAACGATCCATTTAATCCCATAGAAAAGAGTTAGAGCCCGGGTCCCCACACGCTGGACCTGCTAGACTCACTAGACCCGCTGGACCTCTCGGAACCACTCGAAGAACTAGACCCGGAATCTGAAGAAGACATAAATGCTAAGGATAATCAAACAGGAAAAGGAGAGAACTGACCCAGGCGAGATGCGGTAAAAAGTGCTCAAGGGATAAGACGCCGAAAAAAATCGAGTAGCTAAAGGGCTGGCACGCGGTGAGCAGGCGTGGGCACGCGGGGCGCACGGGGCGAGCGGGAGTGCTTAGCGGGGCGAGCGGGAGTGCTCGGCAAGGGCGAGCATGGGCACGCGGCGAGCAGTGTGGGCGCGCGGGGCGAGCTGGCGCAGGAGTGCTCGGCAGGTGGGCGAGCGTTGCTGGGGGGTGCTCGGCAGATAGGCGAGGCGCACTCGGCAGGGGCGCTCGGGCGAGTGTGGCACAGCGTGGGCGAGCACGCGGCGTAGGGCGCTCGGGCGAGCGTGGCACGACGGGGCGAGGGGAGAGCACTGGGCGCTCGGGCGAGCGTGGCACGACGTGGGCGAGCACGGGGCGTAGGGCGCTCGGGTGAGCGTGGAACGGCGGGGCGAGGGGCGAGCTCATGGCACGGAGTGGGCGAGCACGCGACGTAGGGCGCTCGGGCGAGCGTGCGCGCTGGGCAGGGGCGAGGCGAGCGTGTGGTGGCCTGCGTGTGGCGCGCTCGTGCGGGGCGAGGGCGCACCGGGCGAGCACTTGGCGAGGCGGCGTGGGGCAAGCTGGGAGATGGCGAGGGCGGGCGTGACGCTCGGCTGGGGCGAGCGTGTGCTAGGACGGGCGTGTGTGCAAGGGCTAGCGTGTAGTGGGCGGGCGGTAGACGGCGTGTGCGTGCGGATGGGTGGGTGCTCGGCTGCGCAAGCAGGCGTGCGCGACGAAGAGCTTGGAGTGGCTTGCGGGGAGGATTTGCGAGGGGAGGGCGGTGGCTGGGCGTCGGCGGGGCGAGGCGAGGTGTTGTCTCGAGCGGAGGTTGGGGCGAGCGTGTGAAAAGTTTTTGGAGAGGATGTTGTGTTGAAGAAGTATAATTTATTTGGAGAAGAAGTGAAATTGAAGTAGGGGAGGACCTCTATTTATAAAGGAGCTCAGACCAAATCTTACCATTCATAAGGAGATGGCGATTTGATTTGACATCTTTTCCTTTCAGAGTAGGATTACGATTTGATTTGTTATCAAATCTTTGGAGACTGACGAACGGCAGGAAAAATGCACGGCCTCGATACCCGCGACTTGAACGGGCATGTCGATCCCCGTCAGCGGCAAACATCGTTCATGAACGGCAAACGAAATAAATTTTTCTAGTACGGTACGTCCTCATCGTCGATAAACCAAGGATAACGCAACTAATCGAACTTTGAACCTACGATTCAGTTCGACTTGGGAGGGGGAGACTGGTGATACCCCATGGATGAGCCCATCAAGATCTGGCCCAAACTCCCGGCCCATATCTGAGGCCCACAGGTGAAGGTCCATCAGAAGCCCAGGTATTCTCCTATAAATACCAGGTTTGAGTGTATGATTGTTCATTCCCTATATCGTTTTCAGCAGCACCCTTAGCTGCTCCCCTTATATCCTCAGTCACTGACTTGAGCGTCGGAGGGGCTACGCCAGGACACCCTCCTGGCCCCCTCTTAACGGTCTTTTTCGTGATTTCAGGCTGAGGATCATTTCCAAACCCTGCGTCTGTACTAGTGACACTTGCTGGGAGCGGACCCTAAATTTTCGGTGAGTATCAGCGTCATTTCTAAGTTCATCAAGTTCATTAAGTTGCAATTTGCGCAATTTGGTTGCATCATCAATGCTTGAATTAAAAGTTTTGATCGTCCAATAAGCTTTATATTCCAATTCCACAGGCAAATGACAATGTTTTCCGTAAAACAACCTATAGGGAGACATATTCAATGATGTTTTAAAAGCTGTTCGATATGCCCAAAGTGCATCATTAAGTTGCAGATCAATCTTATCTATTTGGATTAAAAGTTTTTTCCAAAATTTTCTTTATCTCCATATTATCTGATTCACTTGTCCATTTGTTTGAGTATGATAAGGGTTGTTACTTTGTGAGTATTACCATATTTTTTCATTAGTGAAGAAAATGGTTTGTTGACAAAGTGAGTTCCTCCATCACTTATCATAGCTCGATGAATTCCAAATCTACTAAAAATATTTTCTTTCAAAAATTTGATGACGATTTTATGATAATTTGTTCGACATGGAATTGCCTCTGTCTATTTTGAAACATAATCAACTGCAATTTAAAAATATAAATTTCCAAACGACGGTGGAAAAAGTCCCATAAAATCAATTCCTCAACAGTCAAAGATTTCAATTTCAATGATAGGATTCAAAGGCATCATGTTTCTTTTGAAATCGCACCCAATTTTTCACAATTTTCACAGATCTTTGCAGATTTCGTTGGTGTCATCAAATAAATTGGGACAATAAAATCCACACTGCAAGATTTTTGCAGCCGTTTTCTTTAAAGAAAAATGTCATTTGCATTCTTCTGAATGAAAAAATTTAATGACACTTCTTACCTCATTGTCGGGTATGCAACTTCGAAAAATTTGAGTTCGTTTGAAAATATTTGAACAGATACAGATCATCACAATAAAAGTTTTTTACCTCATTCAAAAATTTTATTTTATATTGGAGCTCCATTGCGGTGGCATTTTTCCTGTCACAAAAAAATTTACTATGTTAGCAAACCAAATGTAGTAGTGACTGAAATAGATGTTCATCAGGAAAATTATCATCATTTGGTGTCATTTCACAAGATGATCATGTTACTAGTCTCGATAAATGATCAACTACGACATTCTCGGTTTCTTTTTTTATCTTTGATTACAATGTAAAATTCTTGGAGCAAAAAAATCCGTTGTATTAGTCGTGACTTTGCATCCTGTTTGGTCAATAAATATCTAATAGCAGAATTATAAGTAAACACAATAGTAGTTGATCCACTCAAATAAGAATGAAATTTATCTAATGCAACTATCACAGCAAGTAGTTCTTTTTCAGTTGTGGAATAATTCATTTGAACATTGTTTAAATTTATACTCGCATAATATATCACATAAGGCTTACCGTTTCTTCTTTGACCTAGTGCTGCACCGACAGCATAATCACTCGTGTCGCACGTGATTTCAAATGGTAAATACCAATCAGGAGGTTGCATGATAAGAGCTGATGTTAAATGTCGAAAAATTTTATCAAAAATATTTTGATATTCTTGAGTCAACTCAAATGCAATGTCTTTTGTTAAGAGGTTGTAACTATGTTTAATGATTAAACTGAAGTCGTTTATAAACCTCCTATAAATTCCAGAATGTCCCAAAAATAAGCGAATTTCTTTAATGGTTTCATAATTTGATCACAAGACATTTATCATACCTCAAGAACATAAAATATTTTCTTTTGCACGTCGAACATACTTACATGGCTGTGGGGACCCGGACGCTAATCAAGTTCTTAATCATCATTGGGACTAATTAATCAATTATAAACAGGGTCTAAAAATTTTTCTTTTTAAAATGCGGAACGTAGTGAAATCAAACCATATATACATATCAGTATATAAAATACAAGTCCTGTATCACAAACATTTATTCAAACTAAGGTTTGACAACTACTATCAAGTGTTCAACCCTATCTCTGGTCCAAGTCCGGTGCCACCACTCTAATCACGATCTCTCTCTTCATCTCCTGGACCCTGATCCTGTCCCACCTGTTGTCAAGTACACATACAGACAAGAGAACAGCCGGATAAACCGGTGAGAATATACTCCCAGTATAAATCAACGAAACATGCAATCATATAAACAATATAAAGAATGTAATCAGGTAACAGATATATGTAACAAAATCTGAAACATAATCAATATCAAACTGTCGACAATACTCGTAGCTACATCATTCAGACTAGACTCAGTACTAGTCTTGGGATCCCGATTCCAGAAGTTGGCATGGGTATATCGACTAGCAGTGATAGAAAAGACTCCAGTTCTATCCACGCCGATATGGTATCGATCAACAGTAATAGAAAAGACTCCAGTTCTATTCACATCGATACAGTATCGATTACCAGTAATAGAGGAAGCTAATATTCTATCCACATCAATATAGTACCGATTAACAGTAATAGAAGCAACTCTAATTCTATCCACATCGATATGACATCGATTAACAGTAATAGAAGAGATACTAATCTATCCACATCGATACAATATTGATTAACAGTAATAGAAAAAGCCACCATCCTATCCACATCGATAGCCAAACATCCAGTGACAGTCTTTGGCACATCCGCCAATACACAATCTTATGACATCGTGCAATGTGCCCGTGGTGATCCCACCACTAACGACACTTCTGTCATAAGATTACTCTTCTAATACCTGTAATCTATAACTCAAGAAACCAAGTATATCAATCAATCAATGCAATATCAATGCAATAAAGTAAAGTATGTGATTTAGGGAAACACAAGTCTAAACCGACTCAAGTCCATCTCCCAATACCACATTGACTTATACCTTTCTTTCGTCGGTTTCTGGATCAGTCGAAATCCCGAACTCACAATCTGTCTGGTACTGACAATATCAATAATCTCATATCAATATACCAGTCAATTCCATAACAATCTGATCAATCTGGATTTAATTCAAAATCAACGGTATAACGGTACAATTTCAATATCTCCGTCAATACCAATTCACCAGATAACAGTTACAATCTATAACTCATATCCAATACAATCCGTAATCTTGTCATAATTCAAATCTGTCCGGTATAACTCAATATACCCTAAAAATCCATAACCATTCCATAATCAGTCCGTTTCTCAATCTGACTTCGATTCTACGATGTCTAACATGTCAAGAACATCATATATGAATCCTATTAAATTCTGACAATAGCAAAATTTCAAAGCATGTCAAAACGTAGCAAAACTTATGTCAAGATGTAGCCTACGTCGATAGGATTACCGTACTGAAGTCGGATTACGATTTGGACAGACGAATACTGCACAGTGGAATTTTGAAATCACAAAAGCTACGTCCCTCAGAAGCTCTCAATTTTGATTCTCTCACTTTCAGAATGAAGCAATATATGTATATATATTACATGCAAACATCAATACGTGTCAGCTTGAGAATTCACGCCCAGCCTCTCGCGCATATGCGCGCTTGGTTTCCGCGCATATGCGCGAGACTAATGTCTCGGCGCGTGCTGCCCACATCGCCTCGCGCATATGCACGCATCTATCGGCGCATGTGCGCGAGGTGAATTTCATTTCGGGGGTGGCTACTGTCTCCTTCGCGCATATGCACGCAGTCACTTCGCGCATATGCGCGAAGCCTACTGCATGGTACGCGCAGGTCCGCGCATTGGTCCGCGCATGTGCGTGAGCCCTTCGCACAAATACACACACTTTTCACACGTACTTGTATTCTATGTCCCGATTAATCCTTTCATAATCATATCAAATTATATTTCAATAATTACAGATTATTAGGATTAAATTTCCGGGCATTACATTTCTCCCCCTCTAAGATACGATTTCGTCCTCGAAATCACAAGCATTCAATCATATCAAAAAGGAGTATATATACACAGAAACTGTATCAGGAATTTACATCAGTGAAACAATGCTGGGAATTCCTGTCTCATATCAGATTCAGTCTCTCACATAGCTTCTTTAGTGCCATGACGAGTCCATTGAATTTTCACAAGAGGAATCATCTTTGTTTTGAGCTGTTTTTCTTTACGATCGATAATTCGGATTGGTTTCTCGACATAACTCAATGTCTCATCCAGCTCGGTCTCGTCTGGCTGAATCACGTGAGAATCATCAGGGAGATATTTCCGCAGCATCGATACATGGAAGACATCATGTATCGCAGATAATGAAGGCGGCAACGCAAGTCGATAGGCACGATCTCCTATCTTCTCAAGAATCTCATATGGACCGACATATCGTGGAGACAACTTCCCTTTCTTGCCAAATCTGACAACTCTTCTGAAAGGTGAAATTTTCAAGAATACTCGGTCTCCAGCCTCAAATACCAACGGTCGTCGTCTGAGGTTGGCATATTTGGCTTGTCTGTCCTGAGCTGCCTTCATTTTCTTCTGAATCAACTTTACCTTATCAGTCATATCTCTGATCATGTCAGGTTCACTCTCAGGAACTTCAGAGATATCATCCCAATACAGAGGGGATCGACATTTCTTTCCGTACAACGCTTCGAATGGAGCCATCTCAATACTCGTTTGATAGCTATTGTTGTACGAAAATTCTCAAAGAGGCAATGCATCTTGCCATCCAGTGCTAAAATCAAGTACTACAGCTCTCAGCATATCTTCCAATGTCTGTATCGTACGCTGTGACTGTCCGTCAGTCTGTGGATGATATGCGGTACTCAGATGTAACTTCGTACCAAGAGCTTGCTGCAAGCTTTGCAAGAAGTGCGAAGTAAATCGAGGATCACGATCTGAAACAATCGACTTCGGCACTCCGTGCAATCTCACCACTTCCTTGACGTAAATATCCGCCATCTGGTCATATCTATACGTCATTTTGTATAGAATAAAACATGCAGATTTGGTCAATCGATCAATCACGACCCAAATCGCATCATAACCTCGGGAGGATCTCGGTAATTGTGTCACAAAATCCATGGAAATGTGATCCCATTTCCATTCAGGAATGGACAAACTCTGTAACAATCCTCCTGGTTTCTTTCTTTCAGCCTTCACCTGTTGGCAATTCAGACACTTGGCTACAAATTTAGTCACATCAGACTTCATTTGTTTCCACCAATACTGTGTCTTTAAATCAGTGTACATTTTTCTGCCACTAGGATGAATGCTAAACCGACTGTTGTGCGCTTCTGTCAGTATTCGCTGTCTCAAATCCGAAACATTAGGCACAACCAGACGATTATTCACATACAAAATACCATTTTGAACCTGGTATTTCGATTGATGTCCTGCTCTGACCATAGCAATCGACTTCTGTATATTCTGATTAACTTTCTGAGCTTCTTTAATTTTCAAAAGCAGCTCTGGTTCAGATCGAATAGCACATAATCTTATTGGTCTCCGATCTGTCTCAAATACTAATCCAGACAAACAGCAGTCTTCAATTAAATTCGAAACACCTATAGTCGACAAGGATAGTGCACATACCTTTCGACTTAGTGCATCAGCTGCTGCATTTGACTTTCCCGGATAGTATTTAATCTCACAATCAAAGTCTTTCAATAAATCTAGCCATCTCCGCTGTCTCATATTCAATTCAGATTGTGAAAACAGATATTTCAAGCTTTTATGATCGGAATAAATTTCAAATTTCTCACCGTATAAATAATGTCGCCATATCTTCAGTGCAAAGACTATGGCTGCCAATTCAAGATCATGAATTGGGTAACGAGTTTCATGGGGTTTCAGCTGTCTTGAGGCATAAGCAATCACATGCCCCCGCTGCATCAAAACACAACCCAATCCTTGGTGAGATGCATCACAATAAACTACAAAGTCACCAGTGCCTGAAGGAATAGTCAACACAGGCGCACTGGTTAATCTCTTCTTCAGTTCCAGAAAACTGGTCTCACAGTCTTCAGACCAATTAAACGGAGCATTCTTCTGAGTTAACTGTGTAATAGGCTTGGCAATACTCGAAAAATCTTGGATAAAACGTCGGTAATACCCTGCCAAACCCATAAAACTACGAATTTCTGGCACAGATGTAGGTCTTGGCCAACTAATCACGGCTTCAACCTTACTGGGATCAACTGATATACCGTCTCCCGATATAATGTGACCCAAAAACACTACCTGTTTCAACCAAAATTCGCATTTTGACAGTTTCGCATACAACTTTTCAGCCCTCAGAATTCTCAACACAGTCCTCAGATGATTAGCATGTTCAATCATATTCTTTGAATAAATCAATATATCGTCAATGAATATGATAAAAAAATCATCCAAATATTTCTGGAAGACACGGTTCATCAATCCCATAAATACCGCCGGTGCATTCGTCAAACCAAATGGCATGACAATAAATTCATAGTGCCCATACCTGGTTCTAAATGCAGTCTTTGAGATATCAAAGTCCCTGACTCTCAGTTGATGGTATCCAGATCTCAGATCGATCTTGGAATACACAGATGAACCCTGCAACTGATCAAACAGATCATCAATACGAGGCAAGGGATATTTATTCTTTACTGTTGCCTTGTTCAGTTGCCGGTAGTCGATACAAAGTCTCATCGACCCGTCTTTCTTCCTCATGAACAGTACTGGAGTACCCCAAGGAGATACACTCGGTCTGATATATCCCTTGGCCAGTAAATCCTCCAACTGTTCTTTCAACTCTTTTACTTCGATCGGTGCCATCCGGTATGGAGCTCTTGAAATCGGGACTGTTCCTGGCATCAATTCAATGCTGAAGTCTATCTCTCGCATCGGAGGTAATCCAGGAATCTCGTCTGGAAAGACATCAGCAAATTCACACACCACTGGCAAATCCGCCAATGATGGGCTCGATTTCAGTAAATCAACTGAATATACCAGGAATCCATCCGCTCCTTTCTGCAACAATCGAGTCATATTCATTGCAGATATCAAAGGAATTCTAGCACGAGAACCCTTACCATAAAATTTCCACTCTTCAGCCATTTCAGGTCTGAATCGGACTATCTTGTGGAAACAATCGACTGTAGCTCGGTACTTGGTCAACATATCGATACAGATAATACAATCAAAATCAGATAAACCAAGCACAATACACTCTAGCTCAATCGTATGTCCATCGTACTGCAGTCTACAAGGTTTCACATATTTCACTGATATCAAACCTGTTCCTAACGGAGAAGAAACAGACACTACCGCAGACAATGACTCAATAGGTAATGCATGACTCAATGCAAATCTTTCGGAAATAAAAGTATGCGATGCACCAGTGTCAATCAGCACATATGCAGGATAACCAGAAATAAAACAGTTACCTGCCACGACAGCATCAGGTGCATCCTGTGCTTGCTCCTCAGTCAAAGCAAACAATCGGGCCTGCTGTCTAGGAGGCTGGCTCGCTGTCTGGCCCCCTCCTGGCCTCTGCTGTGACAGAGTAGACGGTGCTGGCTGAAAGGAATGAACGGCAGAGGTTCGTCTCCCTGTCTGAGCAACTGATCTAGATGACTCAGCTGCCTGTGATCCCTGTGCACCTCTCTGTGGACACACTCGAGCAAAGTGTCCATGCTGTTTACAGATGCGGCAGTTGCCGAACACTCCTCTGCACTGTTCAGTGGAATGCTTCCCTCCACAAGTGATACAGTATGGTCCTGTATAACTCTGACCCTGACCAGTCTGTCTAGAGCCACTCGAACTAGAGGAGCTACTTCCAGCTTTCTTGAATTTCCTACCTTTAGCTTTCAGGAAGTCTTTCTTCCCACTTCCACCGCCGCTCTCAAATCGAGAAAATGGTGGAGGCATCTGTGAACTCGGTACTGAAGGCACAAACGAAGCCTCTTTCTGTCTTATCAATCCGGCTTCAGCTCCCTTGGATCGATTCAGAGCATCAGTGAAATTGTTTGGCCTTCCGGTATTCACCAGTGTAAAGATTTCAGGATTTAGACCATTTATGAACTGGTCTGCAACAGCCTCATCACTTCCAGCCACATGAGGGGCAAATCGGAGCAGAGTAGAGAACTTAGCCACATAATCCTCAATGTTTAACTGGCCTTGTTTCAAGTTTGCAAACTCGGCTCCCTTGTCCTTCCTATATGAAACTGGAAAGAACCGTAGATAAAATTCAGTCTTAAACATGTTCCAGGTAATGGCCGTACCTCGTAATTCCAAAGCCTGTTTTGTCGTGTTCCACCAGGGTTTAGCAACGTCATGCATCTGGTGTCCGATCAGTTTCACCCTCTTTTACTCAGTATATTCCAACGATTCGAACAACGATTCAATATCGTCCAACCAACTTTCACATTCCACGGAATTCTCCGTCCCTTTCAAATTCGGTGGATGGAATGACTGAAATCTTTTCAACAATTGCTCCATTGGAGTAGGGGTCACATCCATAGGAGGATTCGATGTACTTCCCTGTTCTGGTATCCTTCTCGGAGGCATATCTGATAATCGAAGAGGTTAGTAATTCCAAATACCACTTACCAGTTTCAATCCTCCTCGGATCATCTTACAGCTGATACATTCCAATAATATACAATTCCATATCAATATCAGATAATTCAGGTAGCATATATTAAAACAGGAATCATGCTAGCAATCAAAAGCAGGAAAGAAAACACAATCTACCCCGCTCACTTGCTCCTATCACAATCTCAAGGATCTATCGCTCTGATACCATCTGTTGTGGGGACCCGGACGCTAATCAAGTTCTTAATCATCATTGGGACTAATTAATCAATTATAAACAGGGTCTAAAAATTTTTCTTTTTAAAATGCGGAACGTAGTGAAATCAAACCATATATACATATCAGTATATAAAATACAAGTCCTGTATCGCAAACATTTATTCAAACTAAGGTTTGACAACTACTATCAAGTGTTCAACCCTATCTCTAGTCCAAGTCCGGTGCCACCACTCTAATCACGATCTCTCTCTTCATCTCCTGGACCCTGATCCTGTCCCACCTGTTGTCAAGTACACATACAGACAAGACATGTAAGGCTCAAGATTTATTAGTCTTCATTAATACGATATTCGAAGGTGTGAGAGTGCATGACATTGCATGAGAAACACTAAGTAGCATGGAAGTAGGAAAGACATGAGAAAGGTAAGAAAATACCATAATAAGATGAGAAGAGTCGAAGCTTTGGCGCATGTGCGCGGAGAAATGCGCGACTGTGCGCGAAGGAAGTCGAAGCCTTCGCGCATATGCGCGAGGGGGGTGTTTTCCATTTATAAAGATGCGAAGATCTCGCGCATATGCGCGAGACAAAGCGCGCATATGCGCGAGTTGTCAAAATTCAGGAAATGCCGAGACGAAGGTCTCGCACATATGCGCGTATGCGCGAGTTGAGGACGCGCATATGCGCGGTTGGTCCAGAAGCTTGGGCGCATATGCGCGAGTGTTATTTTCTGCCAAGTTCCGAGACAGTAGGTCTCGCGCATATGCGCGAGTAATGCCGCGCATATGCGCGAGACGTGTACTTCATAGGATTTGCCATGTGTGTGTAGGCATGCAAGATATATATATACATTGCACGATTTCCTCTTCATTTGGCAGCAAAAATCGGAGGATTCAGAGGAAAGCTTTCAACTTTCTTTTCACTTTCAAATTGGGATTTTGCAAGATTTAGCAATCCAAAATTAAATCCGACTTGGGTTTTGAGCTTCTCTCTTCATTATCTACAAAGTGATGTAAGTTTATTCGATTTCAGTAAGTTTTGAAATGCAGATATTGGGGAAATGAGAATATGATAGTTATATTGTGTTCTTGGCATATTGAGCATGATATATTTGTAAACGGATCAAAGAAAGGATATCATATGCATTTCCTATGAATTTCAGTATGATTTATGAATTGTTGGGATAGGATTTATTGTGTTTTGGATGGATATTGTATTGGGTTATGAATTAGAATGATTGAGAATGAGATAATGTTGATATCTGTTAAGATTTGGATTGACCGGTATCGAGAATTACGTCGTTATGCCGTCAGATTTTATTGAGATCACGTAGTGACTTGGTTATGTGTTGATTTAGATTAGAAATTGATAGAGTGCGTATCCACATTTCCATTTCAGATACGTATTGGCGACCGTGACAACGATTCTACGACGAAAGGTATAGTACATGTTTTGTTTGGGGAATCACGACTCAAATGAGATCACATTTGAGTTTCCCAACCAAAATCACATACTTGTTTTATTGTTCATACCTTGATATGATTATGATTGTTATAGATTGTTTATAGAAATTGTATGCAGATCTTGCTATGCTTTGTTTACAGATCGTGTAGCATTGCATTATGCTTGTTTACAGATTTGGTATTCATGCATTAAGATAGGGCAGTCTGGAGATCAGGCAGACTACTAGATGTTCGGCGATATCTCAGCTTAGGGGAAGATCACCGCCCCTATTGTAGACGCGGATACAGATCAGGACGAAGTCCAGGAATAAGACGTACAGCACCTCGATTGGTAGGGTAGGTGACAGCCAGTGACGTCTTATTCACAACGGGATCCCTAGAGTTCTAGTCGAGTCGAGTCTAGACATTATTAGATCCACATTGCATGATTTTATATGAATGACATTCATATCAGCATGTTTCATGTTTAGATTGTTTATATGCATGTTACATGTTTATACTGGGATTTGTTCTCACCGGTTTTCCGGCTGTTGTTATGTCTGTATGTGTGCATAACAACAGGTGGGGCAGGATCTGGGTCACGACAGAGATGAGCGATGGACATAGCGTGGTGATCTCGGACGCAGCAGAGGACTAGTGGTTCTTTTGGCTAGACTTGTACTACCGTTTGTTTATAGATGGTATTGAACACTAGTTGTCAGAACAAGACTTGTATTTTATGTTTGTATATTATGCTAATGTAATAAAATAGAGACATATTTTATGCCTAGTTAGTAACATTTGATTGAATGTTAAAAAGCAAAAATTTGACCCACGTTTTATGTTAACGATCCATTTAATCCCAAGAAAAATAATTAGAGCCCGGGTCCCCACAACAGGTGGTATCAGAGCCGAGAGTTTCTTTAGACTGAGATAGGATAGAATGAGCGGGGTAGATCGAGTCTTCTTCCTTGCTTGATGACGTGCTAGCATGATTATTTCTTTCCTATTACATGTTGTTGTTGTTTGATTTCTTTCAGCATGTGATTGACTGAATCAGAACTGATTCTAGATCAGAGGTAACTGACTAGAGGATGGCTGAGACAGTTGTATATCTTGTATACTAATTAGTTGGGTTATTAGATATGCCTCCTAGAAGAGCAGTCGTACCTTTACGACCAGCGGCGCCAGAACAGGGGAGCACATCCGGAGATCCTATGGATGTTACGGCGACCCCTATGGAGACGTTGCTGAAGCGATTCCAATCCTTTCGACCTCCCGCATTAAAAGATACCAAGAATGCCATCGAGTGCGAAAGTTGGCTAGAGGACATTGAAATGCTATTCGACTCTTTGGAGTATAGTGATGAGAAGAGAATAAAGCTAATTGGCCATCAATTGCAAGATATAGCCAAGAATTGGTGGTTGAACATTAGGAGAGCTTTAGAGCAACGGGGTACCAAGATTACTTGGAAGGTATTCAAGACCGAGTTCTATCAGCGATTCTTCCCTGTATCCTACCGTAAAGATAAAGGCGCTGAATTCGCAAACCTGAGGCAAGGGCAATTGAACATTGAAGAGTACGTTGCTAAATTTTCCTCTTTGCTTCATTTTGCACCCCATGTTTCAGGAAATGATGAGGCCATGGCAGATCAGTTTATAAATGGCCTGAATCCAGATATCTTTACGTTGGTCAATACTGGGAGACCCGATAATTTCTCGGATGCATTGAATCGTGCCAAAGAAGCTGAAGCAGGATTGCTTAGGCAACGGAGTGCTCCGTATGTTGCACCGAGTCCGAGACCGCCACCACCTCCATCCCAGGTTCCTCCTCCTCGATTCGAAAGCGGTGGTAGTAGTAGTGGACGCAAAGAACAGCTGAAGGCGAAGGGGAAACAGTTTAAGCGACCTGGGAGCAGTTCGTCGAGCTCCAGCGGATCAAGACAGACTGGGTTTGATCAAAGTTCAAGGACTTCAGGTGTCTACTGTAATTCTTGTGGAGGTAGGCATGCGACTGAATAGTGCCAGGGAGTTACAGGCCGATGTAACATTTGTAGGCAACCGGGGCATTTTGCCAAAGTCTGTCCCCAGAGGAGTGTACAGCAAGGCCAGAGTGGAAGAGCATCCGGTTCCGTACCTCAGGTTGAGCGGCAGGCATCATCGGTTCACTCTTTTCAGCCTCCACCGGTACCGACCCAACCCAGAGGCCGAGGTAGTCAGACGGTGACTCAACCCCCGAGGCAACAGGCTCAAGTGTTTGCATTGACAGAAGAGCAAGCACAAAATGCACCAGATGATGTTATAGCAGGTAACTGCTCTCTTTATGGTTATCCTGCTTATATCTTGATAGATACAGGTGCATCGCATACATTCATTTCAGAGCGATTAGCATTGTTGCATTCTTTGCCTGTTGAGTCTTTGCTAGATGTTGTGTCTATTAATTCTCCGTTGGGAAGTGGATTGATATCTGTAACTACGGTGAGACATTGCATTCTACAGTTTGAGGGGCATGAAATTGACCTAGAGTGTATAGTGTTGGGTCTAGCTGATTTTGACTGTATAGTCAGTATTGACATGCTAATAAAGTACAGAGCTACCGTGGATTGTTTCCACAAGATTGTCAGATTCAGACCCGAGATGACAGACGAGTGGAAATTCTACGGGAAGGGTTCCAGATCTCGGATTCCCTTGATTTCGGCTCTTACTATGAACAGATTGTTACAGAAAGGAGCGGATGGTTTCTTTATTTATTCTGTAGATATACAGAAGTCGAGCCCGGCGTTGGCAGATATACCAGTAGTGCGGGAATTTCCAGATATTTTTCCAGATGAGATCCCAGGATTACCTCCGGTTCGTGAGGTAGATTTTAGTATTGATCTTACACCAGGTACCGTCCCTATTTCGAGAGCTCCGTATAGGATGGCACCCATCGAACTAAAAGATTTGAAAGCACAATTAGAAGATCTTCTAGCCAAGGGATATATCAGACCTAGTGTATCTCCTTGGGGCGCTCCGGTGCTGTTTGTGCGGAAGAAAGATGGTTCGATGCCTTTGTGTATTGATTACAGGCAACTGAACAAGGCAACGATCAAGAATAAATATCCTTTGCCTAGGATTGATGACATATTTGATCAGTTGCAGGGATCCTCTGTGTATTCTAAGATTGATTTGGGATCCGGATATCATCAGCTTCGAGTTCGAGATGTAGATATACCGAAGACAACATTTAGAACCAGGTATGGACATTACGAATTTATTGTCATGCCTTTTGGTTTAACAAATGCTCCTGCGGTATTTATGGGCTTGATGAACCAAGTGTTTCAGAGATATCTAGATGAATTTGTGATTGTCTTCATTGATGACATTTTGGTGTATTCGAAGAATAGAAATGAGCATGCAGAGCATCTCAGAATTGTTTTGCAGACGTTGAGAAACGAGCGACTGTATGCTAAATTGTCAAAGTGTGAGTTTTGGTTGAATCGAGTTGTATTCTTGGGGCATATCATTTCTGGAGATGGTATTTCTGTAGACCCGAGTAAGGTGGAAGCTGTGATCAGTTGGTCCAGACCCACTTCTGTACCAGAAATACGCAGTTTCATGGGCTTAGCCGGATACTACAGAAGATTTATCAAAGATTTCTCCAGTATTGCGAAGCCGATAACTCAATTGACACAAAAGAATGCACCATTTGTTTGGTCAGAGGAGTGTGAGTCTAGCTTTGTTGAATTGAAGAAAAGACTGACTAGTGCTCCAGTATTGACGATACCTTCAGGTACAGGTAATTTCGTTGTATATTGTGATGCTTCTCATAGAGGTTTGGGATGTGTTCTTATGCAGCGAGGCCATGTGATCGCATACGCCTTGAGACAATTGAAGCCACATGAGGTACGATACCCCATTCATGACCTGGAATTGGCGGCTATCGTATTTGCATTAAAGATTTGGCGTCATTATCTCTACGGCAAAAAATTTGAAATCCTCTCCGATCACAAGAGCTTAAAGTACCTATTTTCTCAATCAGAACTGAACATGAGGCAACGTAGATGGCTTGATCTTTTGAAAGACTTTGACTGTGAAATCAAATATTATCCAGGGAAGTCAAATGCAGCAGCAGATGCCTTGAGTCGTAAGGTATGTTCTTTGTCCTTATCGACGATAGGTGTTAACAAATTAGTTGAAAATTGCTGTACATCTGGATTAGAATTTGATACAGATAGTAAGCCACTACGACTTTTTACGATCCAAGTTGAGCCCAATTTGATTATGAGGATCAAGGAAGCACAAAGAACCGATCAGAATGTGCAGAAATCAATCCAAATGGTCAGATCAGGGCATGTATCAGAATATCAGGTACGGGATCATGTGTTGTACGTGAATAACCGTCTAGTTGTTCCAGATGTTTCAGATTTGAGACAGCAGATTCTGACAGAGGCACATTGTAGTCGGTTCAGCATTCATCCAGGTGGCAGGAAGATGTACAATGACTTGAAGACACAGTTCTGGTGGAAGCAAATGAAGTCAGACATTGCCGAATTTGTGTCTAAGTGTTTGAACTGCCAACAGGTGAAAGCTGAGAGAAAGAAGCCTGGTGGATTACTTCAGAGTCTAGCCATTCCTGAATGGAAATGGGACCACATTTCCATGGATTTCGTGACGAAGTTACCCAGATCATCCAAAGGCTGTGATGCGATTTGGGTCATTATTGACAGACTGACCAAATCTGCATGTTTCATCCCATACAGAATGACGTATAGACAGGATTAGATGGCGGAGATTTATATTCGTGAGGTAGTCCGATTGCATGGAGTGCCGAAGTCAATCGTATCAGATCGTGATCCATGATTGACTTCACATTTCTGGCACAGTTTACAGCAGGCCTTAGGTACGACATTACACCATAGTACTGCTTACCATCCTCAGACAGACGGACAGTCAGAACGGACTATCCAGACATTAGAGGATATGTTGAGAGCCGTCGTGTTAGATTTTGGCATTGGTTGGCAAGATTCTCTACCTCTTTGCGAATTTTCTTACAATAACAGCTATCAGACGAGCATTGAAATGGCACCGTTTGAAGCTTTGTATGGCAAGAAGTGCAGATCTCCGCTATATTGGGATGATATCTCAGAGGTACCAGAACTTGGGCCAGATATGATTCGTGACATGACAGAGAAGGTGAAACTCATTCAGAAGAGGATGAAGAAAGCACAAGATCGACAAGCAAAGTATGCCAATATCAGACGTAGACCGTTAGTATTTGAGGCAGGAGATAGAGTATTCTTGAAGATTTCTCCATTCAGAGGCGTTGTTCGATTTGGCAAACGCGGGAAACTATCTCCTCGATACATTGGTCCTTACGAGATTCTTGAAAAGATTGGCGATAGAGCTTATCGACTTGCACTTCCTCCTTCTCTATCCGGGATACATGATGTCTTTCATGTATCAATGTTGCGAAGATATATGCCAGATATTTCTCATGTCATTCAACCTGACGAAGCTGAGACTTTGAGCTACGTGGAACAACCGATACAGATCCTTGATCGGAAAGAAAAGAAGCTCAGAACGAAGAATATTCCACTTGTGAAAGTTCAGTGGAGTCGTCATGGTATCGAGGAAGCGACTTGGGAGACAGAAGCCAACATGCGACAGAAACACCCCGAGTTATTTATATGATGTAAGTATTTAGTCAGTTTTTGATTTTAATACTGTCTTAAATACTTTGATCGATTTATTCAGTTCGAGGATGAACTTATGTCTTAGAGGGGGAGAAATGTAAGGCTCAAGATTTATTAGTCTTCATTGATACGATATTCGAAGGTGTGAGAGTGCATGACATTGCATGAGAAACACTAAGTAGCATGGGAGTAGGAAAGACATGAGAAAGGTAAGAAAATACCATAATAAGATGAGAAGAGTCGAAGCTTTGGCGCATGTGCGCGGAGAAATGCGCGACTGTGCGCGAAGGAAGTCGAAGCCTTCGCGCATATGCGCGAGAAGAGGCGCGCATATGCGCGAGCGGGGTGTTTTCCATTTATAAAGATGCCAAGATCTCGCGCATATGCGCGAGACAAAGCGCGCATATGCGCGAGTTGTCAAAATTCAGGAAATGCCGAGACGAAGGTCTCGCGCATATGCGCGAGTTGAGGACGCGCATATGCGCGGTTGGTCCAGAAGCTTGGGCGCATATGCGCGAGTAATGCCGCGCATATGCGCGAGACGTGTACTTCATAGGATTTGCCATGTGTGTGTAGGCATGCAAGATATATATATACATTGCACGATTTCCTCTTCATTTGGCAGCAAAAATCGGAGGATTCAGAGGAAAGCTTTCAACTTTCTTTTCACTTTCAAATTGGGATTTCGCAAGATTTAGCAATCCAAAATTAAATCCGACTTCGGTTTTGAGTTTCTCTCTTCATTATCTACAAAGTGATGTAAGTTTATTCGATTTCAGTAAGTTTTGAAATTCAGATATTGGGGAAATGAGAATATGATAGTTATATTGTGTTCTTGGCATATTGAGCATGATATATTTGTAAACGGATCAAAGAAAGGATATCATATGCATTTCCTATGAATTTCAGTATGATTTATGAATTGTTGGGATAGGATTTATTGTGTTTTGGATGGATATTGTATTGGGTTATGAATTAGAATGATTGAGAATGAGATAATGTTGATATCTGTTAAGATTTGGATTGACCGGTATCGAGAATTACGTCGTTATGCCGTCAGATTTTATTGAGATCACGTAGTGACTTGGTTATGTGTTGATTTAGATTAGAAATTGATAGAGTGCGTATCCACATTTCCATTTCAGATACGTATTGGCGACCGTGACAGCGATTCTACGACGAAAGGTATAGTACATGTTTTGTTTGGGGAATCACGACTCAAATGAGATCACATTTGAGTTTCCCAACCAAAATCACATACTTGTTTTATTGTTCATACCTTGATATGATTATGATTGTTATAGATTGTTTATAGAACTTGTATGCAGATCTTGCTATGCTTTGTTTACAGATCGTGTAGCATTGCATTATGCTTGTTTACAGATTTGGTATTCATGCATTAAGATAGGGCAGTCTGGAGATCAGGCAGACTACTAGATGTTCGGCGATATCTCAGCTTAGGGGAAGATCACCGCCCCTATTGTAGACGCGGATACAGATCAGGCCGAAGTCTAGGAATAAGACGTACAGCACCTCGATTGGTAGGGTAGGTGACAGCCAGTGACGTCTTATTCACAACGGGATCCCTAGAGTTCTAGTCGAGTCGAGTCTAGACATTATTAGATCCACATTGCATGATTTTATATGAATGACATTCATATCAGCATGTTTCATGTTTAGATTTTATATATGCATGTTACATGTTTATACTGGGATTTGTTCTCACCGGTTTTCCGGCTGTTGTTATGTCTGTATGTGTGCATAACAACAGGTGGGGCAGGATCTGGGTCACGACAGAGATGAGCGATGGACATAGCGTGGTGATCTCGGGCGCAGCAGAGGACTAGTGGTTCTTTTGGCTAGACTTGTACTACCGTTTGTTTATAGATGGTATTGAACACTAGTTGTCAGAACAAGACTTGTATTTTATGTTTGTATATTATGCTAATGTAATAAAATAGAGACATGTTTTATGCCTAGTTAGTAACATTTGATTGAATGTTAAAAAGAAAAAATTTGACCAACGTTTTATGTTAACGATCCATTTAATCCCAAGAAAAAGAATTAGAGCCCGGGTCCCCACAAGACAACAGCCGGATAAACCGGTGAGAATATACTCCCAGTATAAATCAACAAAACATGCAATCATATAAACAATATAAAGCATGTAATCAGGTAACAGATATATGTAACAAAATCTGAAACATAATCAATATCAAACTGTCGACAATACTCGTAGCTACATCATTCAGACTAGACTCAGTCCTAGTCTAGGGATCCCGATTCCAGAAGTTGGCATGCGTATATCGACTAGCAGTGATAGAAAAGACTCCAGTTCTATCCACGCCGATATGGTATCGATCAACAGTAATAGAAAAGACTCCAGTTCTATTCACATCGATACAGTATCGATTACCAGTAATAGAGCAAGCTAATATTCTATCCACATCAATATAGTAACGATTAACAGTAATAGAAGCAACTCTAATTCTATCCACATCGATATGACATCGATTAACAGTAATAGAAGAGCTACTAATCTATCCACATCGATACAATACTGATTAACAGTAATAGAAAAAGCCACCATCCTATCCACATCGATAGACAAACATCCAGTGACAGTCTTTGGCACATCCGCCAATACACAATCTTATGACATCGTGCAATGTGCCCGTGGTGATCCCACAACTAACGGCACTTCTGTCATAAGATTACTCTTCTAATACCTATAATCTATAATTCAAGAAAACAAGTATATCAATCAATCAATGCAATATCAATGCAATAAAGTAAAGTATGTGATTTAGGGAAACCCAAGTCTAAACCGACTCAAGTCCATCTCCCAATACCACATTGACTTATACCTTTCTTTCGTCGGTTTCTGGCTCAGTCGAAATCCCGAACTCACAATCTGTCTGGTACTGACAATATCAATAATCTCATATCAATATACCAGTCAATTCCATAACAATCTGATCAATCTGGATTTAATTCAAAATCAACGGTATAACGGTACAATTTCAATATCCCCGTCAATACCAATTCACCAGATAACAGTTACAATCTATAACTCATATCCAATACAATCCGTAATCCCGTCATAATTCAAATCTGTCCGGTATAACTCAATATACCCTAAAAATCCATAACCATTCCATAATCAGTCCGTTTCTCAATCTGACTTCGATTCTACGATGTCTAACATGTCAAGAACATCATATATGAATCCTATTAAATTTTGACAATAGCACAATTTCAAAGCTTGTCAAAACGTATCAAAACTTATGTCAAGTTGTACCCTACGTCGATAGGATTACCGTACCGAAGTCGGATTACGATTTGGACAGACGAATACTGCACGGTGGAATTTTGAAATCACAAAAGCTATGTCCCTCGGAAGCTGTGACACCCCTGACCTCTTTAAATAAAATACGCAGCGGAATAAAAATAATTTTCTTTAAAATATGGAAGGAGTTTCAAAATACATTTTCTTTAAACATTTTACAACCAAAATAAATACATGATCATTCAAAAGGTATAACAAAATACAAAACATCAGTCCTATGATCATGCCATCAAAATCATCCTTCCAACGGTGCATGCATATGACTCCCTGTCCACAGTCAACGTCCCGGGCCTCCACTCTGATCTGCATCACATGAAATAACTGAAATGAGAATAAATCTCAGCAAGTGGAACTCTTACATAGCAATGATACATAGTATACTCTGTAAAACATGGCTTTGAAATCATAAATACCATCAACTCTGAAACATGAATACTGTAGCAATAACTGTAGCAATAGCATAGCAATAGATAGCAATACGATGGTATTCTCTTTTCTATGGTTGGATTGATATCAATAGTATCTGTGACTGTGGTTGCCAATATCCCATCGATATAAATCGATAACTGTGAGGGGATAAAAGCCTATGGTCGATGATCATCTAATTGCATGCAATGCTCTGACTATGATTAATCAATCCAATAAAACATTTGAACTCTGAATATCATTTAAAGCCGTCGTTTCGCAATCTCATAATATCTCTTGTATTCCCTTTTTACAATAGTGAGACATACAATGCCTCCAATATATAATCAATGAAATCAATACATAACAATGGATCAATGGAAGGGAATAACACTTTGAAACCTTTAAAACACAATACATATAATATCATGTGAGCAAAGGGATGAAATTCCACTTACAACCCAATAGAACACCTCAAATAAGCTCTTGTGTGGGGACCCGGGCTCTAATTATTTTCTTTGGGATTAAAACGGATCATTAATATAAAAAGTGGGTCAAATTTTTTTTGTTTTTAAACATTCACTCTAATGCATATAAACAAGCATCATATTTTTATTTAATTACAACATGAACACATAATATACATATCTCGTCTGGTACGTACTCAACAATCCAGTGTTCAACTACAGTACATAACAAAGTACACCTACTAGCCATCTGCTATGCCCGTGATCACCACGCTATGTCCATCTCTCATCCTCTGCGTGACCCAGATCCTGCCCCACCTGTTGTTATGCACACATACAGACATAACAACAGTCGGAAAACCGGTGAGAACAAATCCCAGTATAAACATGTATACATGCATATAATCAATTAAACATGAAACATGCTATCATGAATGATATCATATGCACATGCAATGCGAATCAAACCATGTCTGGACTCGACTCGACTAGAACTCTAGGGATCCCGGTGTGAATAAGACGGCACTACCTACCCTCCAATCGGGGTAATGAACGTCTCATTCCTAGACTTCGGTCTGAGCTGTATCAACGGCGGCAATAAGAGTAATGCCTACTCCTATGCTGAGATACACCGAAACGTCTAGATATTTGACAATGCCTGTCAAAGACTCTCCTATCTTATATGCAATGACTATCCATATGTAAACAAAGTATAATCATATTCATATCTGAATATCATACTGATCATACATGCTTGAATACAATTCTGAAATCAAAGCATAAACATGTTAAAAGATTGAATATAATGCTATACACAATTCATAAACATGTTACAAAATATCTAATAATACTCGTATGTGATTTTGATTGGGAAACTCAAATAATATCTTATTTGAGTTACATCTCCCCAAACAAAACATGACTTATACCTTTCGTCGCACACTATCTGTCGATGCCAAATACTCGATGTCAAAATCGTCGACACCAATCTGAAATAGCAATCTAATATGTGTTTCATCAATTCCTAACCCAATCAAGACATATACTATCAATTCACTAGTACATTTCAACACCATTGACGGCATAACGGTGTATTTCTCGATACCGGTCAATCCAATTCTCCCTAATCAACATTGTATCATTCCTCAATTCATAATCATCACCATATCCAAGTCAAGATCTCAAAATCTGCATATACTTCATTCTATACATGCTGAAAAATCCTAATAATAACATACGATATCCGTTCTTCGATCCGATTGTATTTCTACGGTAACAATTCTCTCAAGAACACATATATATAAGCATATCAGCATTTCCCCAATATGTAATTCTCAACACATGCTGGAATCGAATAAAACTTACATCACTTTGTAGATAATGAAGAGAGGAGCTCAAAACCGAAGTCGGATCAAAGTTTGGATGCCTAAATCTTACAAAATCACCATTATAAGTGAAGGAGAAATTTGAAAGCCTTTCTTCCCCAGAAAACTCGATTATTGCTACTGAAATATGAAGAAATCGAGGCAATCATATATATATACTTTGCATGATCCAAGACACATGGCAAATCCTTGGATGTACACGGCTCTCGCTCGGGCGGACATAAATTTCCGCCCGGGCGAGAAACTCTCGGCCCTGGACTAATTTACACGCTCGCTCGGGCGAGCAAAAACGTCCGCCCGGGCGAACAACTCTCGGCCTTCGCCCATTCCAGCAGCCTCGTTCGGGCGGTCAAAAACATCCGCCCGAGCGAGTGACTCTCGACCCTCTTCTCCGAGGCATTCTCGCTCGGGCGGTCAAAAGCGTCCGCCCGGGCGAGTCACTTTCGCCCAAAAATTTACATATTTAACTTTTAAATCTCAACATAATCTGGTTGCATTCATATCTCAAACTAACGTGTTTTAAAATCTTGGGCATTACAAGTCTCCCCCACTAAGACATAAGTTCGTCCTCGAACTTGATATAAATCAATTAGAGTATTTAAAACAGCATTACCATCTAAAACTGGATAAATACTCACATCATTGAAATAACTCGGGGTGTTTCTGTCTCATGCTGGCTTCTGTCTCCCATGTCGCTTCCTCGATACCATGACGACTCCATTGAACTTTCACAAGTGGAATATTCTTCGTTCTGAGTTGCTTATTTTTCCGATCAAGAATCTGTATCGGTTGTTCCACATAGCTCAACGTCTGATCAAGTTCAGCTTCGTCAGGTTGAATGACATGAGAAACATCTGGCATATATTTTCGTAACATTGATACATGAAACACGTCATGTATTCCGGATAGAGAAGGAGGAAGGGCAAGTCGATAAGCTCGATCGCCAATCTTTTCAAGAATCTCGTAAGGACCAATGTATCGAGGAGATAGTTTCCCGCGTTTACCAAATCGAACAACGCCTCTGAATGGAGAAATCTTTAAGAATACCCTATCTCCCGCCTCAAATACTAACGGTCTGCGTCTGGCATTGGCGTATTTGGCTTGCCTATCCTGTGCTGTCTTCATCCTCTTCTGAATGAGTTTCACCTTCTCTGTCATGTCACGAATCATATCTGGCCCAAGTTCTGGCATTTCTGAGATATCATCCCAATATAGCGGAGATCTGCACTTCTTGCCATACAAAGCTTCAAACGGTGCCATCTCAATGCTCGTCTGGTAGCTATTATTGTAAGAAAATTCGCACAGAGGTAGGGAATCTTGCCAACTAGTGCCAAAATCTAGCACTACGGCTCTCAACATATCCTCTAGTGTCTGGATAGTCCGCTCTGACTGTCCGTCTGTCTGAGGATGGTAAGCGGTACTCAGGTGTAATGTCGTACCTAAGGCCTGCTGTAAACTGTGCCAGAAGTGTGAAGTGAATCGTGGATCACGATCTGATACGATAGACTTCGGCACACCATGTAATCTGACTACCTCTCGAACATATATCTCCGCCATCTGATCGTGTCTGTTAGTCATTCGCTACGGGATGAAACAAGCTGATTTGGTTAATCTGTCGATAACGACCCAAATCGCATCACAGCCTCGGGAAGATCGTGGTAACTTCGTTACAAAGTCCATGGAAATGTGGTCCCATTTCCATTCAGGAATGGCTAAACTCTGAAGTAATCCACCAGGCTTCTTCCTCTCAGCTTTCACCTGTTGGCAGTTCAAACACTTAGACACAAATTCGGCAATGTCTGACTTCATTTGTTTCCACCAGAACTGTGTCTTCAAGTCATTGTACATCTTTCTGCCACCAGGATGAATGCTGAACCGACTGCAGTGCGCTTCGGACAAAATCTGATGCTTCAAATCTGAAACATCTGGCACAACAAGACGATTATTTACGTATAACACGTGATCACGCACCTGATATTCTGATACATGCCCTGATCTGACCATTTGGATTGATCTTTGCACATTTTGATCAGTTCTTTGTGCTTCCTTGATCCTCATAATCAATTTGGGCTCAACTTGGATCGTAAAAAGTCGTAGTGGCTTACTATCTGTATCAAATTCTAATCCAGATGTACAGCAATTTTCAACTAACTTGTTAACGCCTATCGTCGATAAGGACAAAGAACATACCTTACGACTCAAAGCATCTGCTGCATTTGACTTTCCGGGATAATATTTGATTTCACAGTCAAAGTCTTTCAAAAGATCAAGCCATCTACACTGCCTCATATTCAATTCTGATTGAGAAAATAGGTACTTTAGGCTCTTGTGATAGGAAAATATCTCAAATTTTTCGCCGTAGAGATAATGACGCCAAATCTTTAATGCAAATACGATAGCCGCCAATTCCAGATCATGAATGGGGTATCGCGTCTCGTGAGTCTTCAATTGTCTCGAGGCGTATGCGATCACATGGCCTCGCTGCATAAGAACACATCCCAAACCTCTATGAGAAGCATCACAATATACAACGAAATCACCCGTACCTGAAGGTATCGTCAGTACTGGAGCACTGGTCAGCCTTTTCTTCAACTCTAAAAAGCTAGACTCGCACTCCTCTGACCAAACAAATGGTGCATTCTTTTGCGTCAATTGAGTTATTGGCTTTGCAATACTGGAGAAATCTTTGATGAATCGTCTATAGTATCCCGCGAGACCCATGAAACTGCGTATTTCAGGTACAGAAGTCGGTCTCGGCGAACTAATCACAGCTTCCACTTTACTCGGATCTACAGAGATACCATCTCCCGATATGATATGTCCCAAAAAGACAACTCGGTTCAACCAAAATTCGCACTTTGACAATTTGGCATACAATCTCTCATTTCTCAGTGTTTGCAACACAATTCTGAGATGTTCTGCATGCTCAATCCTGTTCTTAGAATACACCAGAATATCATCGATAAAGACAATAACAAAATCATCCAAATACCTCTGAAAGATTTGATTCATCAAGCCCATGAATACCGCCGGAGCATTTGTCAAACCAAAAGGCATAACAATGAATTCGTAATGCCCATACCTGGTTCGAAATGTTGTCTTCGGTATGTCTACATCTCGAACTCTGAGCTGATGATACCCAGAACGCAAATCAATCTTAGAATACACAGAGGATCCCTGCAACTGATCAAATAAATCATCAATCCTAGGCAAAGGATATTTATTCTTGATTGTTGCCTTGTTCAGTTGCCTGTAATCGATACACAACCGCATCGATCCATCTTTCTTTCGTACAAAGAGCACCGGAGCGCCCCAAGGAGATACACTAGGTCTGATATATCCCTTGGCCAGAAGATCTTCTAATTGTGCTTTCAGTTCTTTTAGTTCGATGGGTGCCATCCTATACGGGGCTCTCGAAATAGGGACGGTACCTGGTGTAAGATCAATACTGAAATCTACCTCACGAACCGGAGGTAATCCTGGGATTTCATCTGGAAAAATATCAGCAAATTCCCGCAATACTGGTATTTCTGCCAACGCCGGGCTCGACTTCTGCATATCTACAGCATAAATAAAGAAACCGTCTGCTCCTTTCTGTAATAATCTGTTCATAGTAAGAGCCGAAATCAAGGGAATCCGAGATCTGGAACCCTTCCCGTAGAATTTCCACTCGTCTGTCATCTCGGGTCTGAATCTGACAATCTTGTGGAAACAATCCACGGTGGCTCTATACTTCGTTAGCATGTCAATACCAACTATACAGTCAAAATCAGCTAGACCCAACACTATACACTCTAGGTCAATCTCATGCCCCTCAAACTGTAGAATGCAATGTCTAACCGTAGTTACAGATATCAATCCACTTCCCAACGGAGAATTAATAGACACAACATCTAGCAAAGACTCAACAGGCAAAGAATGCAACAATGCAAATCGCTCTGAAATGAATGTATGCGATGCACCCGTATCTATCAATATATAAGCAGGATAACCGCAAAGGAAACAGTTACCTGCAATGACATCATCTGGGGCATCCTGTGCTTGCTCTTCAGTCAAGGCAAACACTTGAGCCTGTTGTCTTTGAGGCTGACTCCCTGGCTGGCCACCTCTGGCTCGAGGCTGGGTCTGTGCTGGTGGCGGCTGAAATGAGTGAACAGATGAAGCTTGCCTCTCAGGCTGAGTCACGGAGGCAGACGATCCTGCAGCCTGAAATCTCGATGCACCACTCCTCTGAGGACAGACCTTGGCATAATGCCCCTGTTGTTTGCATACGTTACACCTGCCCACTACACCTTGACATTGTTCTGTGGCATGCTTACCTCCACAAGTACTGCAATATCCACTTGCCACCTCTAGACTCTGGACAAAACCTCTCTGTCTTGACCCGCTGGAGCTCGAAGAACTGCTCCCTGCCCTCTTAAACTGTTTACCCTTTGCTTTCAACTGATCTTTGCGTCCACTACTGCTACCACCACTGTCGAATCGAGGAGGATGTTGTGCTGGAGGTAGTGGCGGTCTCGGACTTGGAGTCACATACGGAACACTCCGTTGCCTAAGCAATCCTGCTTCTGCTCCTTTGGCACGGTTCAACGCTTCCGAGAAGTTATCAGGTCTCCCAGTATTGACCAACGTAAAGATATCTGGATTCAGGCCATTTATAAACTGATCTGCCATGGCCTCATCATTACCTGAAACGTGAGGTGCAAAACGAAGCAAATAAGAAAATTTAGCAACGTACTCTTCGATGTTCAGTTGCCCTTGCCTCAGGTTTGCAAATTCAGCGCCTTTATCTTTACGGTAGGATATAGGGAAGAATCGCTGATAGAACTCAGTCTTGAACACTTTCCATGTAATCTCAGTGCCACGCTGTTCTAGTGCTCTTTTGATATTCAACCACCAATGTTTAGCAATGTCTTGCAGTTGATGGCCAATGAGCTTCACTCTCTTCTCATCACTGTACCCTAGAGACTCGAATAACATCTCGATATCCTCCAACCAGCTTTCGCATTCAATTGCATTTTCTGTACCCTTTAAGGTTGGTGGTCGGAAAGACTGGAATCGCTTTAATAGAGTCTCCATAGGCGCAGCAGTGACATCCATCGGATCACCAGATGTGCTACCCTGTTCTGGTGCTACGGGTCGTAAAGGAACGGCTGCTCTTCTAGGAGGCATGAATCTGATATTCAAACAGATTAGTATATAGTCTATACAAACCGTCTCAGCCCTCCTCGGATCATTTACCTCTGATCCAGAATTGGTTCTGATTCAGTCAATTACATGCTGTAATCACATCAGATACAATACAACACATAATAGGGAAAGCAATAATCATGCTAGCACACAAAAGCAAGGAAGATGACTCGATCTACCCCGCTCATTCTACTCTAATTCAGTCTACAGAACCTAAGGCTCTGATACCACCTGTTGTGGGGACCCGGGCTCTAATTCTTTTCTTTGGGATTAAAACGGATCATTAATATAAAAAGTGGGTCAAATTTTTTTTGTTTTTAAACATTCACTCTAATGCATATAAACAAGCATCATATTTTTATTTAATTACAACATGAACACATAATATACATATCTCGTCTGGTACGTACTCAACAATCCAGTGTTCAACTACAGTACATAACAAAGTACACCTACTAGCCATCTGCTATGCCCGTGATCACCACGCTATGTCCATCTCTCATCCTCTGCGTGACCCAGATCCTACCCCACCTGTTGTTATGCACACATACAGACATAACAACAGCCGGAAAACCGGTGAGAACAAATCCCAGTATAAACATGTATACATGCATATAATCAATTAAACATGAAACATGCTATCATGAATGACATCATATGCACATGCAATGCAATGCGAATCAAACCATGTCTGGACTCGACTCGACTAGAACTATAGGGATCCCGGTGTGAATAAGACGGCACTACCTACCCTCCAATCGGGGTAATGAACGTCTCATTCCTAGACTTCGGTCTGAGCTGTATCAACGGCGGCAATAAGAGTAATGCCTACTCCTATGCTGAGATACACCGAAACGTCTAGATATTTGACAATGCCTGTCAAAGACTCTCCTATCTTATATGCAATGACTATCCATATGTAAACAAAGTATAATCATATTCATATCTGAATATCATACTGATCATACATGCTTGAATACAATTCTGAAATCAAAGCATAAACATGTTAAAAGATTGAATATAATGCTATACACAATTCATAAACATGTTACAAAATATCTAATAATACTCGTATGTGATTTTGATTGGGAAACTCAAATAATATCTTATTTGAGTTACATCTCCCCAAACAAAACATGACTTATACCTTTCGTCGCACACTATCTGTCGATGCCAAATACTCGATGTCAAAATCGTCGACACCAATCTGAAATAGCAATCTAATATGTGTTTCATCAATTCCTAACCCAATCAAGACATATACTATCAATTCACTAGTACATTTCAACACCATTGACGGCATAACGGTGTATTTCTCGATACCGGTCAATCCAATTCTCCCTAATCAACATTGTATCATTCCTCAATTCATAATCATCACAATATCCAAGTCAAGATCTCAAAATCTGCATATACTTCATTCTATACATGCTGAAAAATCCTAATAATAACATACGATATCCGTTCTTCGATCCGATTGTATTTCTACGGTAACAATTCTCTCAAGAACACATATATATAAGCATATCAGCATTTCCCCAATATGTAATTCTCAACACATGCTGGAATCGAATAAAACTTACATCACTTTGTAGATAATGAAGAGAGGAGTTCAAAACCGAAGTCAGATCAAAGTTTGGATGCTTAAATCTTACAAAATCACCATTATAAGTGAAGGAGAAATTTGAAAGCCTTTCTTCCCCCAGAAAACTCGATTCTTGCTACTGAAATATGAAGAAATCGAGGCAATCATATATATATACTTTGCATGATCCAAGACACATGGCAAATCCTTGGATGTACACGGCTCTCGCTCGGGCGGACATAAATTTCCGCCCGGGCGAGAAACTCTCGGCCCTGGACTAATTTACACGCTCGCTCGGGCGAGCAAAAACGTCCGCCCGGGCGAACAACTCTCGGCCTTCGCCCATTCCAGCAGCCTCGCTCGGGCGGTCAAAAACATCCGCCCGAGCGAGTGACTCTCGACCCTCTTCTCCGAGGCATTCTCGCTCGGGCGGTCAAAAGCGTCCGCCCGGGCGAGTCACTTTCGCCCAAAAATTTACATATTTAACTTTTAAATCTCAACATAATCTGGTTGCATTCATATCTCAAACTAACGTGTTTTAAAATCGTGGGCATTACATCTTGGTTCACCACCTACAACAATAATCCATAAATAACACCAACATCAACTCTATATCCAAAAATACAAGTTAAATAATCCATAGAACCAACCAATACTCCAACCTATAGCATGCCATTTCCAAAACCATGATAGAATTCAACCAAAAACTTACCTAAGCTTCCTAGCACCAAGGAGAACCACGATCTCAAGTCGAAAATCGAACTAGATCCAAGAAACAAAGGTAGGAAATGAAATGAAATGAAGGAAACCCTTGTTTCTAGAGAGGAAAAACGAGAATGGAGGAAAGGTAAGGTGAAAAGTGAAGTCAACTCAACCAAAAAGCAACTTAAAGCTTCGCCCATACCTCAATAATGCATGACCGCGGGTGCGCCAAGCCTACGACCAAACACCATTTTCTGAACCACTGAGACCGCGGGTGCGGTCCTTACATGACCGCGGGTGCGCTCTACCTTCGGACCAAATCTTACTCTGCGCACAGCATCTTCAAAGATCGCCTCCGAAACGCCTCTTCCCTTCCGAATTAGAAAAAGTGGTAAACTACAAAGTTGTAGCTCTTTGTCTTATATTGACTCCCTCAAAATGTCAGTTCATTTGGATGTCTGAGTAAAAAGTTAGGCTAAATCTCCCAACATGTGTCACTGGAGGAACGTCGAATCACACGACACACTTCGGGACACTTTTGGCTTACATTCCACAATGATTTGAACAAAACTCAAAATACGAAAGTTATAGCCTTATGTCTTATCTAACCAATCCAATTGGCCTCACCTCATTTAGATCAATATACCATTTATCATGAATTTAATCGTAACGCCGCTACAATAACACTGCACATCATCTAAAACCAACCATACTAAAATCATAAATCGAAACTCTTAACATCCAAACTATACTTAAACTTACCCAAATAGCCAATAATCATACAAAATCTTAAACCATACCGTACACCGGGCTCGGCTATTACAATCTCCCCTCCTTAGAGAAATTTCGTCCCCGAAATTGACGTCACTACACGAACAACTCAGGATACCTCTCTCTCATCTCAACCTCTGGTTCTATCCTCTTAGGTGGCATCCTCTACTCTACAATGTGCTCACAAAAGACATATCAATATATAACAATGGATAGATGCAAGAAAACATACCCGGACAGTTGAAAGTAGACGAAGTCATATGCATTGGTCCGAAGAACACCGCTCTGATACCAATTGTGACACCCCTGACCTCTTTAAATAAAATACGCAGCGGAATAAAAATAATTTTCTTTAAAATATGGAAGGAGTTTCAAAATACATTTTCTTTAAACATTTTACAACCAAAATAAATACATGATCATTCAAAAGGTATAACAAAATACAAAACATCAGTCCTATGATCATGCCATCAAAATCATCCTTCCAACGGTGCATGCATATGACTCCCTGTCCACAGTCAACGTCCCGGGCCTCCACTCTGATCTGCATCACATGAAATAACTGAAATGAGAATAAATCTCAGCAAGTGGAACTCTTACATAGCAATGATACATAGTATACTCTGTAAAACATGGCTTTGAAATCATAAATACCATCAACTCTGAAACATGAATACTGTAGCAATAACTGTAGCAATAGCATAGCAATAGATAGCAATACGATGGTATTCTCTTTTCTATGGTTGGATTGATATCAATAGTATCTGTGACTGTGGTTGCCAATATCCCATCGATATAAATCGATAACTGTGAGGGGATAAAAGCCTATGGTCGATGATCATCTAATTGCATGCAATGCTCTGACTATGATTAATCAATCCAATAAAACATTTGAACTCTGAATATCATTTAAAGCCGTCGTTTCGCAATCTCATAATATCTCTTGTATTCCCTTTTTACAATAGTGAGACATACAATGCCTCCAATAGATAATCAATGAAATCAATACATAACAATGGATCAATGGAAGGGAATAACACTTTGAAACCTTTAAAACACAATACATATAATATCATGTGAGCAAAGGGATGAAATTCCACTTACAACCCAATAGAACACCTCAAATAAGCTCTTGGTTCACCACCTACAACAATAATCCATAAATAACACCAACATCAACTCTATATCCAAAAATACAAGTTAAATAATCCATAGAACCAACCAATTCTCCAACCTATAGCATGCCATTTCCAAAACCATGATAGAATTCAACCAAAAACTTACCTAAGCTTCCTAGCACCAAGGAGAACCACGATCTCAAGTCGAAAATCGAACCAGATCCAAGAATCAAAGGTAGGAAATGAAATGAAATGAAGGAAACCCTTGTTTCTAGAGAGGAAAAACGAGAATGGAGGAAAGGTAAGGTGAAAAGTGAAGTCAACTCAACCAAAAAGCAACTTAAAGCTTCGCCCATACCTCAATAATGCATGACCGCGGGTGCGCCAACACAAGGACCGTGGGTGCGCCAAGCCTACGACCAAAAACCATTTTCTGAACCACAGAGACCGCGGGTGCGGTCCTTACATGACCGTGGGTGCGCTCTACCTTCGGACCAAATATTACTCTGCGCACAGCTTCTTCAAAGATCGCCTCAGAAACGCCTCTTCCCGTCCGAAATAGAAAAAGTGGTAAACTACAAAGTTGTAGCTCTATGTCTTATCTTGACTCCCTCAAAATTCAAGATCATTTGGAGGTCTGAGTAAAAAGTTATGCTAAATCGCCCAACATGTGTCACTGGAGGAACGTCGAATCACACGACACACTTCGGGACACTTTTGGCTTACCTTCCACAATGATTTGAACAAAACTCAAAATACGAAAGTTATAGCCTTATGTCTTATCTAACCACTCCAATTGGCCTCACCTCATTTGGATCAATATACCATTTATCATGAATTTAATCGTAACGCCGCTACAATAACACTGCACATCATCTAAAACCAACCATACTAAAATCATAAATCGAAACTCTTAACATCCAAACTATACTTAAACTTACCCAAATAGCCAATAATCATACAAAATCTTAAACCATACCGTACACCGGGCTCGGCTATTACAGAAGCTCTCTGTGACACCCCGATCCTCTATTAAAATAAATACGCAGCGGAAATAAAATTTTCTCTTTAAAATATACGGAAGGAGTTTCAAAATACATTTCATCAAATATCTTTACAAAATAAATACATGATCATTTAAATGACATAACAAAAACAAAATATCATTCCTATGATCATGCCAAAATCCTCCTTCCAACGGTGTATGCATATGACCCCCGATCTACAGTCAACGTCCCGAGGCACCACTCTGATCTGCATCACATGAAAATAACTGAAATGAGAATAAATCTCAGCAAGTGGAACTCTTATATAACAATAAACAATAACTCTGTAAAACATCTCTTTGAAATCATAAATACCATCAACTCTGAACTGTAAACTCTGAATATCAATAACATAGCAATAGCATAAAATATGATGGTATTTCTCTTTTGCTCTGGGGATTGATATCAATAGTATCTCTGCTCTGGGGTTGCTCGTATCCCAAATCGATATAAATACCGATAACTCTGAGGGATATAAGCCTCTGGGCGATGATCATCTAATATTGCATGCAATCTCTGACTATGTATTTATCAATCCGAAAACATTTAAACTCTTCTCTGGTTTTAACAATCACTTTGAACTCTATATATCTCTTTGTATTCCCTTTAATCAATAATGAGACATACAATGCCTCCAATACATATAACAATACATACTATGGATCAAATGAAAGGGAATAACACAATAAACTCTTTGAAACACATACATATAAAATCATGTGAGCAAAAGGAATGAATTTCCACTTACAAACCACAACAAACACCTCAACTTAGCTCTTGATCACCACCTACAACAAATAATCCACAAATAACACCAATATCAACTAAATATCCAAGATTACAAGCTAAATAATCCATAAATCCACATAAACAACCAACCTAAACAACTCTTAATTTACAACCTTAACAGAATCGCACCAAAAACTTACCCAAGCTTCCTAGCACCAAGGAGAACGTCGAACTCAAGTCGAAATTCCAAACAAACGCCTGAATCGAAGATAGGAATGGAAAGAAATGACTAAAAACCCTAGAAATGGAGAGAAAAGTCGAGAATGGAGGAGAAAAGAAAGGGAAAGTATGGCCAACCACTCCAAAAAGTAGCTTAAAAACTCGCCCATACCTTCACCGCGGGTGCGCTCCTCTAAGCACCGCGGGTGCGCAATGGTTACGGCATTCTCAAAAATTCTGGAACACGAACAGCGCGGGTGCGGCGACGCAAGCAGCGCGGGTGCGGTCTCTACCGCAGGGGCGGTCTCTACATCACCGCGGGTGCGGTGTGCTCACGGCATTCCAACTCCAAAACAGCACAGTACACCGCGGGGGCACTCCAG